>NC_081412.1:474081031-474426656 GCF_030272615.1 Cryptomeria japonica
GCAGGGTCTGAAATGTTTGTTACTTCCGGGAGTCCAGATTTAACCAACGGTTTCACTCCAAAGAGCGAAGACCATTTTTTTCTTTTACGTGTGTCCTGTGGGTCCCTGGGGTTCAAATCTTTGTCCTCTCCTAGTTTTGATTTTTCCTTATCTTCTTCTGACCCTTGAGGTGCCTGACCCCCTACCTGATTGCCAGTTTCAATCCCAGAAAAACTACAATCTCTAGGAGATCCACTGTTCCCAGGGATTCCGCCATTTCCCAATTTAAAATTTGGGATTCCCACTCCTTTTCACTTTGCACTCGCCATCCTTCTTGCCCCTGTTAAACAAAAGGAAGGAATTAAATTTTATTGTTATCAATTATTAGAGTTAGGGTTTATATAAATAGATACAGGTAATAGCTAGGGTTTCAAAATAAAACTTAAAATGATTCACTCTAGAACTCTCAATTAGGCTCATAAAATTGAAAGACATAGAGAAAAATGAGTAATGTAACAAATGTAACTATATCTCATGCAGAAAACCCTAGAGCATAAACCCTTACAATGGTAAATTTAATTTACAGGCGCATGTACTATTTTAATGTCTTTAATTTTATTATTTTTTATTTGCCATAGTTTATAAAAACCTTCAGCACTATGGAGTTATCTTCATTGAGGACTTCTAGATAACTCTACCATTGTGCAAAGATCTGGACATTGATCTTATAGAAGATAGCCATGCATTATCACACTTAGGAGACGAGCATGTTGGGCCCACGTCCTAGCCATGTTATGTGGTATTCTACATGTCATTCATTTAGTGGTCCAAGTATATGTCATCATTGTTGGTAGGGCATGTACGAGTGGAGTTGTGGAGTTAGTTTTGGCGATAAACTTTGATTAATCGCACAACTATGCAATGATTTGGGTTGTTGGATAAACAAGAGGTGACTACTCAATAATGTGGCTTATGAGGAGGATAGACTGGGCCAACTCTTTTTGATGTCTCCTTTGATTTTTTACCTCCAACATGTAGAATCTTATTGGTCCACTTAAGAAGAGCCTGATGGTAGTAGGGTCCATGTGCCCCTAAAATGGTTTTTTAGGGTGACGAATCGATGGTTAATCATGAACAGGGGTTTTTGTTTTTTGGGTGGTTTTTTGGGAGTTTTTTGTAGAATTTATGGAACCCTTTTATAGACTATGGTGTACATTTTTTATTCTAATAAATAAAAATCATATTACCGAGCCAAGAAAAAACTACATTTCCTCTTTCATTTTTTTGTACATTTCAATTTTTTAATAATTTATTTAATTTGCAATGATATTCTTGATTTTTATCAAATAAATCTTGTCATATTTTGCTTATTTATTAGTTGGTCGAAAATAGATATATTTTATTAATATTTTGAAAATAAGATGATAGTAAGTATGAAACATCTACCTTTGCCATGAAAAAAAACAGAGTAACCACACACCCAATCAAAACCTGGAACATACACAAAAAGCCCCCCCATAAAGTCCTCCCCCAAAAAACATCATAGTGAGCATGTTATCTTCTCGATACCCATCAAAGTTCAAGACATTCATTACAAAACATATTCACAAGCCTAAACTAGTACTACTAACAATTTTGAGAAACACTAAACCAAATTGCGTATTTAACTCTTTGGATCAGAATCAGATTGAAACCTGGACAAAGCCAACACCACATCCATTGTTCTCTTCCTGGACATCAATCTTAGCACATCTTCCACTCTCATCAGCTTTGCAAATGTCTTCAAGTCCTCCCAACCTCATTTTTCCAAAGCCCTGAATCTTTCCTTCAATTCATCTCATTTCCATCGAACAAAAGGTAAGTAATTCACCGACACATCCACACCTTCACAGAAATTAATGCCCACTCTAGGGATAGCCCATTCAGAAATAGAATTGATTCCCAATAGATACTCTTCTTGTTGGCTTGATGATGATTTTTTGGTGTAATAAATTGAATAATGACTAGTTTTATGTTGTCATTGATGGTAGCTATGTTTTGATAGTCACCTAAGTCTTTTAGGCCAACTGATAAATCATAATCAATAGAGGAGAAAGTTTATCAGTGAATCAACAAATAGGACTTCAACCAGTAAACATGAACAAATTTTTATTCAAAGCAATCGATATGAGCAATCAATGAAGAGTTAGGTGATGCGGTTTTGCAAGAGTGTTGGAGATTGTATTAGGTAGATATGTTTCATATCGTAGCGGCAGATTAGATAGGATAAGAGAGTTAAGATGTACAGAGAAGTCAATCATGAAGACAACTAACCGGTAGAACAAAGTCACTAAGATTGATAAATCAGTACACATTATGTTTAATTTTTGAGTTGTTATGTCGGTGACCGACATAAGTAAAGCATGTAGTGCAAGATTGCTTAGATTCATTGAACCTAGGAAATTGTTCCAAGGCTAGTAGCTAACTAAGTTGATGCTTATAAAAAGTTCGATGAGTTATGAGATGAAGTATGAGATTGTAAGCAAATATTGAGAGTTTGATTGTGCATTAATTTGAGAAGCTCTGTATTGATGTGTTGTTGATGTATTGAGCACAACTGAAGCCGATCTTATCAAGCACAGAGGTGCTACATGTAGATTATTTTACTAGTGTTTTCATAACAGTTGCAACAGTCAAATCCCCTAATCGGGTAGGTCCTAACAGGCCTGAAATTGTAAATCCCCTAACAGGGTATCTCATTAACTTGAGTCTAAATCCTCTTTTGAGGTTTCTCCTAACAGGGCAAAGCTTTTAATAGGGTTGAGCTAAATCCCTTAACCGGGTGACTCCTAATAGGGTCTTCTCCTAACTGGGCATGTTTGTATGACCTTAATTGGTCAAAGATTTCTATTTTACAGATACTGAATCTTGTAGGTACTAACTCCCACCATTGTTTTTCCCTTTTGGTTTTCCACGTATAAATCTTTGTGCTATGTGGAGATTGATATATTGGGTGTTAGATTATGTGAAAAAATTTCTTTTATGTTTATTAAGCTTTAAGTTTAAAGTGGTGATCAGATTTGTTTTATTGTTTTTCCTTGCACTAATTCACCCCCCACCTCTCAGTGTTTTATGATTTTATCACTTTTGATATTAAATGTCGTAGAACCCTCTTCATCGTGTCCACCAAGTCCTCAAGCTTGAAACCCCATGCTATAATTAGGGAGTATATCTCCATATTTGTCTCGTACCTATGGTTGATATGTACAATCTCCTCCCCCATAATTAACTTCACCACCTACACTAGTCTCTCATCCTTGAATAGAAAAATAT
Source organism: Cryptomeria japonica (assembly GCF_030272615.1). Classification (NCBI taxonomy): domain Eukaryota; kingdom Viridiplantae; phylum Streptophyta; class Pinopsida; order Cupressales; family Cupressaceae; genus Cryptomeria; species Cryptomeria japonica. The sequence continues at coordinate 474,084,323 of NC_081412.1, forward strand.
CCTACAGTCGTCTACCAGTGACCCTGCCCACAAAAGGCACTAGTTTCTTCTATTTTTTAAACATAAAGCTCACCTCTATTACTCCAATCACTACAATATCACTACCATTGAAATATTATCTTTCTCACACTTCAACCTAGTCTTTGAAGAAAATAGTACACATAGACTTAACGGACAAACAATGAAACACTTTCAGAGAAAAATATAACTATCATACCATCATAACAAAACTCAATACCATTGTCCTTCACTGTTGAAATTTTCTATTTCCATCAATGGATTTAACTCAATCCCTTCTGCTTGATGTGACATTAAATCCACCACCTTAATGCACCAATTAGCTTGGCCAACTCCCACCACTTCGTACTTGCATAAATAATTATTTTCCACCACGTCATCTATTGATAGACTACGAAAATATTCAAGGTGATATTCCTACATCTCTTGGAAGGATGTAGCCCACTTTGACAACACACCAACCAAATTATTCCCAATCCTTCACACATGAGAGACTTTGAAGTCTCTAAAAAATTTATATCTTTAATTTTTTTGAGATATTTATTTAAAAATCATGCATCTTTTTCTTCTTTAATAATTAATTTATTCAGTTGTAATATTAAACCACATTAAATTTTATCTTTAATTTACTATCGGCTATCTCTTTAACCTCATATAAGGTGAAAGTGATAGTTAACTATAAGTCTATAATTAATTAATCAATCTATTTCATGGTCATTGAATGATCACAGATTAACAACATAAGATCTATTTTGGGCTGAAGTTCTAAAGGACAAAGGTTTCTTCAAAATATCCTTGAAATAGAGACACATGTGAGCATTGTCTATTTAACTATTATAAATTGTATACTTAATTAACTCTAAGACTCTAAATCTATACATAATTAATTTTAATCAATTTAATGATCATTGAATGATCATAGATCAATAACATAAGCTCTATTTCGGGTCATAGTTATGAAGGACACAAGTTTCTTCAAAAAGTCACCGAAATAGAGACATGTGTGAGCACTGTCAGGAATGAAGGTTTTTAATAAATGAATTTAATTTTATTATATTTGTTGGTGTAAATAAATATTCATCAAGGATATTATTACACTTTACTTAAGTTTACTTAGGTACATACATTTAATAGTAGTTTGGGTATGAGACACTTAGGTGTTTGTGCCACATTGGGATAGTGTGTGTAGGATAATTTCCACCTTCGGTGGGTGATCCACCTCATGTGAAATATTTTATTATTTCTCCTACCTACCCACACCTATTGCCTACCTATCCTTGATTCTTATTGAGCCACTTCTCATGTTTGTGTGCTCACATATCCCTACCCTTGCCTATATAAGCAGGTTCATCTACATTATTTGTATGGGCAATTATTGAACATCTTGTAATGATCTAGTTGATCATATTTTTCATCTTGATAGAATACAATTTATTCCGATCATATATTTTGTCTCTCTTATTTCTTCTTTCCATTTCCTCTAGATCTTGGCAAATTATCAAATGGTAACAGAGCCATTAGAGTGTCACTGGTTTGTCAATTGAGAGAAATTTGAGGCTATTTGAGGTTTGCATTTTGGAGCTTTCTATTGCAGGTTATTATTGAAGCTTGATGGGTCAAATATGAGGTCATCATTGGATTGAGGAGGTCCAAGAAAGTCAGTTTTGCCTTTTGTTTCATCCAAATCAAACTTCGGAGGCCAAATCTAGAGGCATTTGAAGTTTGAAGTTGCGGCGAAATGTTTCCAGGAATTATAATTTTCCAAGCAATTTTCAAATAGCAATATCTCAGTCATCTAGGCTCCTTTTTTTGAGCAATTTTTTTTTGACGTATAATTTCATGATCTATATAGTGGTGCAGGAGTTTTCTAATTTTCGGATACAGGTTTTTCGGAAATCGTGAAATCCCGATTTTTACAACTTTGGAGGCTTCATTTGGGCTCATATGGACTCCTTTTCACATGCCATTTTTTTAGAGAGTGCATAATTTTTTGTCTACTTTCCTAATCTACCAATAGTTTGTAGTGATTTTGAGTAGAAATTTTATTGTCAGCATTTGGTCTTTTTTTTGGCCTATTTGGTACTTGTATTTTGCTTGGATCTCAGTTTAGATCACTGGCAATATTTGTTGAAGTCACTTATATCTCATTTTGATAATTTGTAATAATTGAAATCAGAAGTCCACTTTACCATTATTTGCAAGTGCCAACATGATCTTTGTATTGGGGTCAGTTGTTCATTTATATCTCTTAGTGAAATTCCATTTGGAGGCATCTTCATCTGCAGTAATCTACATGGCTTCTTTGTTGGTGGCATCATTTTCATTTTTCCACATTTGAATATTTTATCATGGTGTATGCTCTTGCTTGAGAAATGTTGTACTCGCACTATCATAAAGTGCCACACCTCTTTGTATCTTATTATTGTTGACTATTTGATGTAATCCTCTTGTACGTGCATAGATTAGGAATATTTTGTGAGACTTGGTGCATGGCTCCAGTTGAGACTTAGATTGTACACATTTGTTCATGGCTCCCACGAGACTTGTATTGCAACAATATTTTCTGCTATTTACGAGTATCTAGATGATGCTCAAAGCAAGTTGTCTCCATGCCTAATCTTCTTTTTGTTGCAGCGAGTGATTCATCGTCATCGACTTGTTACCTAGTTTTGTCACACTTTGACATTTTTGGTCCAACATTGGCTCTCTTTCTTCCTTATGGGGAGGTATTTTTGTCATCATCATTGGACCATCTTTGCAGGAGATTCGACATTCAGGGATTCATGGTCTGCTCTTCTCTCTTATAGGGTGGACATATTTTTCGTTCTTCTCATTCATCATTGAGAGTATTGTGTGCTTTAAGCATCTCTCTTTTTGGGGAGGGTTTTTTCCCATTGGGTTTTTCTCTCTTTCCCCACTTTATGGGAGATTGTATTTGCATTTGTACATGGGTACCTAACATGGCCTCGTAGCTGAGACCCATCTTGCATTGCTTAGTTGCATTGTAGACTTTAGTGCATTCCCCTAAGTTGCACTTAAGGGGGGGTGTTGGTGTAAATAAATATTCACCATGGATATTAGTAAACTTTACTTAAGTTTACTTAGGTACATTCATTTAATAGTTGTTTGGGTATGAGACACTTGGGTGTTTGTGCCACATTGGGATAGTGTGTGTAGGAGAATTTCCACCTTTTATGGTGTAGATCTTGTTACTACTCTATCATATCCACTTATTGTGGAGTGATTATTCCACCTTCGGGTGGTGATCCACCTCATGTGGAATATTTTATTATTTTTCCTACCTACCCACACCTATTTCCTACATACCCTTGTTTCTTATTGATCCACTTGGCATGTTTGTGTGCTCACATATCCCTAGGCTTACCTATATAAGCAGGCTCATCTACATTGTTTGTATGGGCAATTATTCAACATCTTGTAGTGATCCAGTTGATCATATTTTTCATCTTGATAGAATACATTTTATTCCTATCATATATTTTGTCTCTCTATTTTGTGCTTTCCATTGCCTCTAGATCTTGAAAAATTCTCACAATATTTAATTATTTATAAATTTATTCATTACTTAAATTTAGTTATAAGGTTAATTCATTCCCATATATATGATATTTTTGTAATATTAAACTACATTTAAATTTTATCTTTATAATTTTCAAATTATTTAATTTTCTTGTACAATGTGAATTCAATGCATTCTTGATTTTTAACAAATTTAAAACTAGTGATATTTTGCTCATATCAGAACTTTCAAATATAGTTAAAATTTTTTATTACAATTTATAAACTAAAGCGATAAAATATGAAAGTCAATTACTTTTAATTTTTATTATATTGTATTATTTATAAATTTGTTCATTACCTAGATTTAAATATTAGATTGATTTATTCACATGTAATATTAAACTACATTAAATTTTATCTTTAATTTACTATTGGCTATCCCTTTAACCTCATATAAGTTGCAAGTGCTAGTTAACTATAAATCTATAATTAATTAATCAATACATTTAATGATTGTTGGATGATTGTAGATCAATGACATAAGATCTATTTCGGGATGAAGTTCTGAAGGAGAAAGGTTTTTTCAAAAAGTCTACGAAATAGAGTTTAGAGACATGTGTGAGCACTGTCAGGAATGAAAGGTTTTAATAAATGAATGAATGAAAGTTTTTAATAAAAGAAATAAAGAAAAAGAAACAAAATTTAACCACAGTTTTTCCCTTTGAGGAAGCTCTTGAAATTAAGGGAGATTGGACTTTGGAGTAACTACTTAACCAGGGAGATTCAAAAATTAGAATCCAAATTCATGGATGTAATAAAGTCTGTATGCACCAGTCTGTTTCTTCATCATTTAAAACTCAAATTTTTGGGTAAGTTCTTAAGAAATACAGAACACCTGCATCCCACGTTTTTTAATTTTTTTAATCTTGCAGTTTAGATTGTAGAATTAGGGGACCTACATTTTCAACCTTGTCTACCATCAGTATTACTATCATACCAAGCTACCAGTGATGGGAAAAGCCAACGAGATACAAATAATAGACTATGCCCAACTGGTTAAAACCCTAGGTTTCACTGATGAATTCCATGATATTTATGATTCTATGATCCATGGTAGGAAATCCACACAACTTATATTTTCATGTGAGAATAAGGCCATAGAGGGCATGCTCGACAAGGCACCAAAGATTGTGTATAATAAAATATTAGGCCAAAACATAAATAAAATTGTAGTGTGGGATGTTGGATTAGGACACATGATGCCACTTGAGGTTTTACCTTGCTTAGAAATTGTCATGGTCTACGGCCAAAATTATGATGAAAATAGACGAGCAATTGTTAATAAAAATATTCAAAAGAAAATTTTATCCATTACTGAGGAAAAATTTAAAAGTTTGTTTCACTCAAAGCTTGGAGCAAGAGATTTTGGACACTCAAACATCCACATCAACCTAGAAAATATTGCTTGTGATTATGAAGAAACTGATGAAGAGGGGAGAAATAATTATCTCAAAGTGATAACAATGGATGGTAAATAATTGGATCAAAATCATAAGCCCCCTTATAAAGGAGATATTTTGTTCCATGGGTTCAGGATACTATTTCCATGCTAAAATTTTTGTCTGGGATTGGAAAATAATATGAAAGTGGGTGCAAGCCTCCTTGAAATGGTATTTAATATCCATTGTGTTAACCAACCTGTTAGTTATAATTTTGTTGAGCACATTGTTTAATCCATGCACGAACAATTTATAAATATTAAAAGAGGTTTCTCTAATGAATTTAGGTTTATAGCCTACCTATGCCATCTTCTTCTAATGAAATATAGTGGAATGTTTGAGTCCAACAAGCTTCATATTTAGGTGTATAAGGATGATGAGGCCAAAACAATGCATCCAATATATGAATGAACCATTAAGATAAGGATGCATGATAAGGGAGGGAACTACAAACATTTTGTAGACTTCTCTTTTACTCCAATGTATCATGCAATTACAAACACTCCAATGCCTAGATTGCGTAAATCTTGTAGAGATTACATTCAATTGGGACCTAAAATACAATTGGCTGACTGGTACCTCATGGAAGATTATACTATGTTTAGGTTTCATGGATCGGGAGTAGAACCCTATAAAATTCCTATACATGTGACAAATAAGGTTTTTGCATCGGAATATGTATGATAGATGGAGAGTACATAAAAGCTCTAATTTTATGGTCAAAAAAAGAAGAGCATATTTCTTTCATTACCTTTTTCATGTGGAGGGTACACATTTGAGAGAAAAGAATTCAGTGTGGTATATGAAACTTTGAATTTTTTTAATTTTGATGTTGACAGTTATTGGAAGTATGATCCATGCAAAATCATTAAAGAAATGGTTGTGGTGAATAAGAACACTGCAAGTAAAATCCAACATGAAAGTAAACCCTTGTTAGAAATGTTGAAAAACAAGGATTCTCAATTGTCAACACAAATTATGGGATTGCATATATAGAGAAAAACAGAGCAAGATATCAAAACCCGAAGGTTCGACAATTTTTACAAAACACCTGATGTTCCATCTACTAGAAAAAATATACTAGAATCTCTATCAAAGGCTTGTTTAGAGGCAAACTGGACATGAAACAAAATCAATAATTTTTAATCTATGAGGAAGAAGCTAGGTGAACCAAAGACTACTACAACTTTTGAAGATATCCTAGAGGATTATGAGTTTAGAAAATTATGAAATATAGAGAATCCATCTGAAGTGCATATGATGGTAGTGATAATGAGATACCCTCAGGTCAAACTCCAACAACTATTATAGAATCTGCAAAAGCATTTATTTTGAGTGAGACTATGTTAGAAAAATATTCTTTAGGGGCAACAAATAATGGAAAAATTGGGTTATCAAAATGGTGGTCTGGGGTCCAAAGGATAAGGCCTTTGGACGCCACTGGAGGTAGAGTTACCAGGAAAAGGTGCATATCATTGAGGCATTGGACTTGAATAAACAAATGAAGATGATAATTATAAACTTGAACCTCATTTTGTTATAGCTTCAAATCCTGACACTCAGATTCAATCATGTAACTAGAACATGGTGGATAATAAAGTGGGACAAAAAGACACTCAGAAGAGGCCAATAGTAGAAGATAATATACAAAATCCCAGTGATTAAGGCATGATGAAGAAGCAAAAGCTTATGATGAGTATCAATATAACTCTTACTACATGTAGTTCACCTTTGAAAGTATTGTTTCCATCTCCAGAACAAGCCCCTTGCCTTCAAACAAGTCTAATAACCCCAATTATAAGTCATAGTGGGATAGGATTGGGAATTGGTTTTGCATCTTTTTGTAGACCTCACAATGAATTGGTTAGAGCCACAGGCATAGGTGGAGGTTCCTACATCACTGTAAGTGCTATTTGATCATTCAAACATTCAATTGTGTCAACAACCCCAAATTTTAATTACAATAATATTGTTGATCAATTTAGAGAGACAGAAGAAAAAAATAAAGAAAAAGGTTCAATCTAATGATGAAGTTTGCAAGTACTATAGTTGTAGAGGAATAACCAAAACCTACAATGAACATGGTATTTCCCACATATGACCCAAATAAAGAAATGATGGAGTAGAAGGTTGTTGTGCCCACAATTATAAATAAAAATAAACTAGAGAATCAGATTGATCCCTCCTAATTTCACATTAGCACCATCCAAATAGATTTCTTAGGAGTTAAGAATGTGGACAAAATTAATGTGTCAAGAAAGACAAATGAAGTGGTGTACACATGATTGAGAGAGAGAGAGAGAGAGAGAGAGAGAGAGAGAGAGAGATAAGTTGGAGAGACAAATACAAAATTTATAGAGAGACCTAAAAAATGAGAAAGAAAAGAGTAAGGCTATGGAAGAAAAGGATAAAAAAATCTTCCTCTAAATCTACAAGTGTAGAGAACGAGCAATCAAAGGTGGAACTGAATGAACAAAAGTAAAGCTTAGCTAAAAGCATTAAAAATTTTGAAAGTGAAATTTCCTCTTTAGTATAATAATACAAAAATCTAGAGAATGCCACTACCTCAACAAAAAAATTACACCAATTGAATAGAGAGAAGGAAAGAGAAAATCAATAGGAAGAAAAAGTATAAGAAGAAAGAAAAAAAATGAAATACTAGAACAAGAGCTACAAGAGGCATACAATTATATTAAATCTCTCAAAGACAAATTGAGTGGATCTTCGAGACAAATAATAAGCTTTATAAAAATAAAGATTTGGGAGCAAATAATGCAGAAGGTTGACCAATTATGTCAGTTATTTGAATTGATTGGAAATCTCATTGTACATTATGTGAAGTTGACTGAATACATTGCTCAGAACAAAAAGTTTATTTCAAGACAGAAAAATGCAAATCAAATTTTGCAAACAGTCTACAAATCCAATGAAAAATATTTGGTATCCAAGGGAATTCACGACTGCATTTATTCCTTAGTAAAGGCTCCATCTATCATTCAAAAATGTAAGAAACTATGTGAATCATAGGAATGTTTGGATAAGGCTTGAAAAAAGATGAAGAAGCTGCATGGAAAGGTGCGGAGATTAACAAAACTTAGTTTGTCGATGAGTTTTGATACAACACATCAATAAATTAGAGATGTTTCTTTCAAAAGTAAGATGGAGGAGAAAATGAAGCTCAATTTGAACCTGTTTCCTAAGGACACAAAAAGGCTAACTTTCTGGCCATGGCCAAACCATTGATAACCTTGAATGCAGCTTTGGATGAAACATTGATGTCAAATTCCACTTCCAACTGTGAATTGCTGATAGATTTGCATGTCACTTACTATATGTTAGAACAATTTGGAGTTCCATCAGATGGAGAGTGGAGCATGCTACAAAAGCTCATACAATGATTTCATAATATGTATTGTATAATTTGTATTCCCAAATACATTCAGACTTTCTGATTTACTTTTTTTTGTAATTCCTTGAATATTGTAATTTATTGTGGCTTGAATTAACTATTTTATTTATGTTTTATGATTCTATGAATATTTTTTCATGGCTTGAATTAACTCTATTTTATCTCTATTTTAATTCTCGAAAGGTCCTTAGAACTAAATTAGAGAAGAAGGTAGACCTTAGTGTTGGGACATTTTTAAAAATTATTGCCATATGGTTTAGGGTTTATCTTCTATGTTTTAAAAGGTTTAAGTCTAAAACCCTAAAGTCTAGGTCCTAGCTATGTTGCATTCTCTTTTTAATCTATTTCAATGGTCACCCCCGACAATCGGTTTCTGGTATCCTAAGTTATCCATTGAGGCCCATTATGTCATCCAATGATCGGCCCTTTGTGTTAGCCATCTAGTTCCCCTCTCTTTCATTTTTTGTTTAACTGTCCTCCAGCTTCAATCAGATCCACAACTACTATTTGCATGCAGTTGCATGATTAGATTAATGGGATGGAAAATATTAACTCTACAACCCGACCGCTTACATGGTAGATGGGACCCGCTCAATCTCACTATGCATATATGTGGACAAATCAACAAGTCCCACATGGAGGGCAAGTTGGCATGGTGGAAAGGTGAGCCTGACATGGTCACATCCTTTGCAATTTACTTAGAAGCGAACAATTTGGCAAAGATCAATGGCCAGAAGTGATTGCGCATTTGTACAACTAATAAAATATGCGTCCAAAGTCTAATTCCGCAATGCTCCTGCAGATGTGGCATCTGGGACCCATGAAGGCTAATGGTAATAAGACATGAGCATATGGACAACTAAGTGACACAATAAGATTGTGGGACCTATGCCCCCATTTTTTAAGTGTGATATACGGATACACTTTGACAGGAGATCTACGATAGAGATTGTTACACGATTGTGCAATTGGGAAAAGGTGCACGTCCAAGATAACTCCGCAATGCTGACATTTCCGAGGAGGTTTAAGAGGTAATAGTGAAATAAAAATATATTAAATCTACTATGTGCCCCAACATTCAAATATGAATTGCAACCTTTACCTCCCGTCATCACATGTGCATATGTGCCCGCAGTTAATCAATCCATTTTTCTCATTATGATCTCCCTCTAGTTCATATTTATAGTGCTCTGCATATTCTAAAAATTATTTTATGACTTTTACTATAATAGTTAGGGTTTCTAAGAACCAATTGGTGTTTGCACTTTCATTACACTACTACTATCTTTTGACTTGCTCTGCATAATTCCAGTTTTCTCATTGTTGTCTTAACTGCGTAGGATTTAATTGCAATTGAAATATATAAGCTTCTCATTTCTACTAGTATGTAGAACCCTAACCCTAGGAATGACAAATTCGTATAATTTAGGGAAGAGAAAGTTCTTTGAAGAAATAATTGCACAGCTCCTTGGATCATCAAAAACACAAAAGAGATCCAAGCCTTGGTCTCGACCATATGAATTCATCATTGATCACTCTGCTGGAATTAGGGATGCATTGATTCAACCATTAGGTTTTAGTCTCTGGAGGAGAGGCTACAAAAATAAGGAGAGAGTTCTAGTGTCCAACATATGGAATTGTAATTTGGAAAAACTTGTGGTGCCAAATGTCTATGTGAATATTGAATTGATTGCTATAATTTTTGCAAATTATAAGCCTAATACTAGAGAGATTGTGTCCAGTAAAGGTGGCAGGGTAATAAAGATCACCAGAGATGTTACCAATGAAGTGTTCATGCTCAACCCTAACACAGATTGGGTTATTGATCCATAAGAGCTAGATATGGAGTATAAGAAAAGTGATCTATTATAGAAAAATATTTGCATTATTCAAGCCTCCACACATAAAGGGAGATGATAGAAAGTTGACATCAAATAAAATTGCCCCTTTCAACACAAATCAATCTATCAATTACTTTTTGGATGTACATACTATGATTTATGTCAAGTCTATGTTGTAGATGCAAGGGACCTGATTCCAAACTGGATGTTGATTCTTTGTATGGATATCCAAAGTAGGGCTATCAATAGACCTTTCAACTATGCTTTTGTGGTAGCTCAGGGTTTGCATAATGCCTTGTGTGATTTCAAAATGGGCAAATAATTTTTTTTCATTTATTAATCTCTCCTGATGCATATAATTTTTTGCAAAGCTATTAAGGTATGGCATCCTAATTTGGATATTGTAACCATGGTTAAAGGAGAGAAGCTTCCGATTTAGGAATGTACCTATATCTCGGACTCAAATATGAATGAGTCAAACTATTTGGTTTTTAAAAATTTATTTATGAAAAAGCTTTTGAGTATTTTGTAGAAGGAAGTTAGGTGGGGTCTAAGCCCAATGGCTAAGGAATTTATCAGACCCAAAGCCCTTAATCCTATTACTCCTAGGGTTTTTGGTAGTCCTATTACTCCTACGATTTTTCCTATTACTATTAAGGATAGGGTGGCCTTTTTAGAAATCATGCATCAATTAAATGAGGCAGATATGTCTTTGATGGGAGTGTCACACAAGAAAGGATCGATGATCCCATCACAAGTTGTGATTGGGATGTATCACTTTTTAAATAGGAAAGCATATGATATCTTGGATTTTATGTTGAACAAGTATATACTTTGTTGAGCTAGATATAGGTTTTATGACTCTAAATGGTTTTTGAAAAAAGCCTGGGAAGGCTAAAACACCAGAGCATCAATAGAATGAGGAAGATGTTGAGACCTCATAAGAAATGCAGAAAAATATGAGGAATTATTGACAAGAAAGGCAAGGTGTTTTGACATGCAATATGAGGAAAATAGAAGAAAGAAGGAGGACAATTCTTACTCCCTAGCATGGGAGATGCAAATAATCCCAAAAGCAAGGATGAGAGAAATTTTTTCTACTTATATAGATGTTGATAGAATGCCCCTGCCTCATGAGAGACCCACTTGGATGTTATACCCCCAGTGTAGGTAGTAGAGGAGGAAAGCCCAAAATATCCTTAGTCAATTAGCTGTCCCATTTGCCCTTCTTCCCCTCCCTTGAGCCCTCAAGAACTGCCATCCACATCTTCTCTTGATCTAGAATCATCACACCCTTCCCCCTCAGAAAGACTGCTTGCAGAGGTTGCCATGAAGAGGACCATGAGTGCACCATATTTGAGTGGTTGTGTTCTTCAATTCCTAGAGAGCCCTAGAGTTGTCACTCCCTTGTATATATTGTCTCTAGGAAGATAAATCCCTTTCTAGTCATATGAAGGATTTGAATTCCAAGGGGATGATCCCTTACCTCCTCATAGTTTTGATACAAGGACAAGGGTTACCATTCAAAATCCTCCTAAGGAGTGGGCCCTTGGTTCTTTTGAACTTGGGGGAGATCTCAGTGAAGATGTGAGATTGAATGTTTCTAAATAATTCATGAGTGATGATGATTTCATAAATACCATGGAATTCAAGAATTTTGTTATAAGAAATTTGACACATGAAATAGAAAAGAGTAGAGGTATTAAAAATTTTATAATATGGGGAATAAGAAATATTAAGAATGAAAGATGAGGTCCTAAGAGTGGCAAAGGAATAATTTATTGCTATGACTACAAAGATAGGAAGGCAAATTGTAAAGAGTAGCAGGGTATTCCTTTTGGAAGGATGGGATATCTCTTCTGCTATTTTTTTTCATGAATTGAGGACATATGACATATATCTAGACTCAATGGATCTAGTGCAAAGAGAGGAAGTAGTATCAAGAGCACTATTTGATGATCATCTTGATCCACTAGTTATTTGGTTTCTTCATAGAGTCACAAAAAGGCCTAGTATGAGCTATGAAGTTGATCAATTATTTGAGGGGATGTTAGTCAAAAGAGTGGTTAACATTTACATTACAGAAGCAACATGCCTCAATATAAATGTGGAAAAATATACTCATAAGGTGGCTTTGAAGACAAATGAAGAGGTCACAATTTTGAGAGAGAAGGTAACTGCTTTGGAAGAACAGTTGAGAGAAGGACCAACATATACACCTCCGGGCATGATTGAGTATACATTTGATGAAGATATGAGATTAAGGAAGGATCTGGCTTAAGCTAGATTGGAGATAATCAACTTGAGTAATGAAAGAGATGTGCTAAAGATGGGCATTTTGCAAATGGAGATAAGAATGGAATTTCGGACCATGTTGATACAACATGGGATGAGCACAAGAATTTTTTGATTAAGCAAAAATAGTTTTTGAGGCAACCCGAAACCCCATACATAATTTCCAAAGATAGAACAAAAGAGTATCTAGACCAACATTAACAACAAAAACACAATAGCTAGAGAAAAAGACAATAAAAAACAAGTGAGGTGCTGGCAAAACACCAACAAAAACACAACCAACCAGCTACATGAAAATATTGAGACTATCAGTAGCCTCTTTCACCAGAATTAACATGGTCTTTGCAGCTTCCTTGAGGTCAAGAAGATCCTGAGGCATAGGAGCCTCCATAGTATTGGTGCTTTGTTTGGTCCTCCTCTACGTGGAGTGAGGGATATCCTTGGAGCTAGAGACCCTAGCATCCATCTTCAGATCCACAAAGTTCCTTTCATTGTGAATTTTCTCCAATCTAGCCACAATAACCGACATATTGGTAGCAGACACTCTCAGCATAGCAGCACTATTTTCCCTGATCTTTTTGAGGGCGGTCTCAATTTTCTACATCTTCAAGCTAATGTCCCCAAACCTTTCATCATATATGTACTTAAAAATCTCTATAGCTTCACCATTTTTTTGAAGGCAATCCAACATCATTCTTTTTTCATCTTCTTTCCATAGGGCACACTCATTGCTTTCAGAAACACTCCCTTTCCCTTGTTCCTTAGTTCTTGCTTGGCCCTCTTTCTCCACGATACCTTTAATCCTTTCCAATTTAGATGAGGAAGTTCTTTTCTTAAGATGCAGGGTCTTAATTTTATGAAATACCCATCGTTTAAATTGGTACAGATCAACCGAGGCACTTCTAGCAGTTCTCAAGATATCGAACATGATTTTTGGTTTGTCTTGTAAGTCCTGGGAATCCAAGTCCATTGGTTCTTATTCCTGGTTTCATAAAATTTAGGATGTTGCTTATCCCCAGAATCAGAATTAGATAAAATAATCCTCTTACCCTTCCTCTTGGGCTTCAACTTGCTAGTATAGGTTTCCTCCTCCAAAGAAATATCATTGTTGATCTTGGGGATTCTAACCCTCTTCTTAGGGGGGTTAGAGGCGACAACCTTGTCATCAGATTGATAATCATGTAAACCGTCACTAGGGATATACTCCTCTTTTTCATCCAGACTAGCCTCAACCCTATTAACCCTAGCTTCCAAATGCTTATAAATTAGAAGGATTAATCCTTGATGAGCCAAAGGGCTCGACTTAGGGTTCTTAATATGGTCAGCTAGATAGTCATTAAGGGAACAAACCAGATAAAAGGGAAAGGAAACCTTATTCCCATATCTAAAATGATTCAGTTTCATAGAATGGTAGCTATAAACTTTAGTAAATCTCCCATCAACCATAACAAATTCCATTATCACTTCTAACATTTTACGCCAAAAGCTTTTTACCTGGTTGTGAATGAAGTAAGTCCTATCATGCTTGACAAGCCTCTCCTTTTTTTCTTCATTCTTGGGAAATGTCTTCACCACATTGTCATATAATTTTATATCCCTGAAGAATTTGACCCCTTCCATCGACAGTGCTGTCACCTCTGCAATTGACTTCTCATCTAACTTCACAATCTGCCAAAACAGGGTGACTCTCTTCTTATTCCATCCCTTGACAAAGAGTTTGGAAACCTGGTCCTTTTTCCCATGAGGGTTCTCCATATAACTGGTTATCCTCGCCTTTTTGTAAGCTTCTCCAAACTTTCTATTCCTTCTTCCAACCTTAACAACAAGTCGGCTCATTCTTGTTAATATTGCCCCCCATTGTTTTAGCATTTCCAACCACACCTCCATCCCTAGATAAAACATTAACTCTGCAAAAACAACGGAGAATAGTAGAGCTGAGGTAGAGAAAGCACTTAATCGCCCAAAAAGTATGCATGATAGTCCACATCATGCAATCTACAAACTTCCCGCCAGCTCGACCATCATTAATAATATAGCTCGATCTAAGGGACATCATGAGATAACAAAGGAGCAACCTTACCATTTATACAAGTTACTAAGGTTTTCTCAAGAATATTTGAGATGGAAACGTTTTGTGGCCTGCTCATAATCTCATATGAGCAATACAATTACACTGTTGGAGATTTCATTGATTATGCCTCTCCCTAATTTCTTACATGACATGATCGAAAGTTTTAAAACCAAGTTTGAGATGTTAAAGCAACTCTTTATTATTCATAGGATGTATACATAGAAAATTAGTAGTGAACCTAGAGTCTTTCAATGTTTAGTCACTAGCCACATGCCTACTTTGTTTGCTAGAGAAAGAATCAGAATAGAAAGTGAAAAGGTCTTGAGATCCAAAGCAAATTGGAAGGAAGATTAGATGTTTCCTGGTATAACTTCAAATGATACATAGTTCATTAAGAAGTTAGAATCCTACATGGATGCACTCTCATGGTTCAACAATGGTATGACTAGAATGAAGTGATCAAGACAAAAATTGAAGATGAAAACTATCAATAGCATCTCAAAGCTCTCCATGACCTCAAACAATATGGATTTGAAGAATTCTAATCCTTTTTCCTTGATTTTCTATGTTTCTTTTAGTTTTGAAATTTTTAATTTTCAAATGAAGAAAAGGAAGAACATGTCAAGAGGCTTCAGTAGTTCAAGCACCATGGATTTGATCACTTCTGATTCTTTTTCCTCTCTTTTCCTTAGTTTTCAAATTTTGATATTGTAAAAGGCCCAAAGCTTGTTTAATCCTCAATTTTCTATAAGAGTATAATCAAGGCCTTTTTTTTCCATCTCCTTCTTTGACTTCTACATGTACTACAAAATTCCAATAGAAGTAGATATACTAATTCACCAAGGGTGAATAATATACAAAAGTCCACACTTATTATCAAGAATATTATATGAATCAATGAAATTAAAGATTTTTTGGTTGAGGTTTATATGTCTACATTGTGTTGTTGAGTTTGAATTTCTTTTAGCTTCTTCTAAAGTAGAATATTAAAATTGCTTACTCTATTCAAAGGGATTCTATCTAGAGAACAAGTAATAAGTTGCAATTGGGAAAATTCATCTCATGTTGTGATTGATATCAAATATTAATCATATCTTTTATACTAATGCAATTAATAGTCTCCATGATCCTGATGTAATTACTAGTGCAACACTACACTTTTATGATACTTGAATGTTGAATCAAAATTATCAAATAAATAATTACTAATGCAACCTTAATCTTGAACACAGAAAAACAACAGTATGTTAATTTATTAACTTGTAAATAGAAATTTGAAAAATGAAATTGCATATCAAAATTAAATGACATTCATAGAAACATAAAATATCATCAAGCACAATTAGGATTTTGTAATATGACAGATTAAATACATGATGCAATATGAAACCAAAAGTTTAATAAATACCAAGTAACTGCTAGTGCTAAATATCTTAAATTTGCCAAATCATCTCATCATTATGATCATAAAATTGAGAGCATCCTTGATTATTGTCTGTGTTTTCTCCACTCTACATACCTCCACTTGACCACATCTCAAAACTAGTAGTACATGTCTCACTAGTATCCATTATATCACTTTCAATTGTCCCACTTTGGTTCGTAGTGTTTCCCAACCCTCTTCTTTCAGTTTTGGACTTCCAGATTCCCAATGCCCTTTCATAAGGAAAACTTTGGACATCATACCTTGATGTATACAACCACAAGAAATTTTCTAAATTCTTGTTGTGATTGTTCCTTATCTTTGATTTTAATAACCTCAAAGCACTAGTAACTCTCTCATCCTCCATCGAACCCAATATCATGTTTTGACATAAATCAACAAGTTTGAGAAACTCTAATAATGAATCAACCAATTGTGCGCTCTGACCTATCTTTGTCCAAACATTTGTTACTAATCTCTCTTCCAAGGGGTTCTCCTTTTTTTTTTATTCTTCAAATTGTTGCCTCATACTTAATGCAAAATGGGCTAATTGCTCTCTAAGAATTGTTTCATTTAAAATTCCTTTTATAGTTTGTCCATTGATTTCTACAGATTTGCAAAAATGGTTTATCGAAGTCATTATCCTATTATGAAAATTAGCTAGATTGAGTTCCCAATATTGATAAAACACAATAGACATGGCTTCGAGTAAGTCGTCACGAGGAAATCATTTTCTAATTTATGAGGAAATAGAAGAGGCGATTTTCTTTAGACTAGCAGCCACAAAATCAACAATCTTGCTAAAATATTTCCTTGTAACACTTACTTCTTGCTTATTAGTGCGCTTTCTTGGTTCCATGATCATGGAAAGGTGGTGCATTAGTATCTCGAATCCCCATACACTGACACATAACTCCTTGTTTGCTTTAAACTGAAAACAATTGCTACCATTGTTCAAATTTGTCAATGTCTGCCATGTAGAAAATTTTACATCTACAAATATTTTTTTTTGATTTATAGAGATTATCAAGGGTCATGCATGTTATTTTACATAGCTTAGAAAATTATGCAATATACATATCTCTTTCTTGGGATTTTTTCACAATATGGTTCATTTCCTCTAGCATGGGGAGAAGACTTGCTAAAGTTAGGATTGTCTCTATATCACATAACCTACGAAACAAGTAAGGAACATTGTCTACTATGTTGCGATGTTAATACATTACTGCAATAAAGGATCAACATTCTAAATAAAATCGATGCACGGGACCATGCAAGGAGATCCATTTGGTATTGACATCCTTAAGAAGCTTGTTCCCATTGGTTATTCTATCGGCAAAATTTTGAAATTCCAAAAACCGTTTGGGACTTCGATAGAAGTATGAGTAGATCTCTTTGATTAAATCTTCAAAATTTATTACTACAGGATATTTTCTCATTGTTTTAAAAGGGAGATTCATCTGTGGGCCATGCAATGAATGGCAATCATGTAGTTCGAACAAGAAGTTTGTAGTTTTATGCAAAGACCATTCTTATGACCTTGCATTATTGAAGCTCCATCCACTCCTACACATACCAACTTTTTTGCAATTGTCAAGTCATCCATACCTCCATATTCAATTAATGAATTCTTAACTAGGTGAAATAGAGTTTTTGTTGTTGCACTCTCCTTCAATTTAGAAACACATAGTAGATGAGGTTGGCAGACATGATTCTTTACGGTATAAACATGCATACATACCCAAGACATATTATCTATTGTCGTAACTTCATCCAAAGATAATGAAATAGAGTTTGACTCTAATTATTTCCTTTATATCTTGTTTTTCAACCTCAATAAGACAACTTCTCCATTCCCAACCATTGTTTCTTGACCAGTGACTGTTAGGAAAGTTAGGAATTCCCAAAAAGTATAATAAAGTACTAATTTTTGGGGAGTCAGTCATAGGACTCCCTCTAGTCAAAATATGAAAAACAATAGTTAACCAAATAGTTTTTCCCAGTTGTGCTATTGCCACTGCCTTTCCAAAAATATCTTCAAGAGAACCTCCAGATTCAATGAGCTTTTCCTATCTTTTCAAATGTGCATCATATTCTAAGGCACACTTAACATGCTGACATTGCTCCTTTATTTTCCATCCTATCACCAATTTTTCAATTTCATCTATGATTTTCTTTCCTTAAACTTTGTCAGTATGTTTTTCAATTGTGTCAAGCTTATGCTACAACCTCTTCTACTTTTTATATTTTCAACTAGAAATATTACACTTGTATTCTATTGGAGGGTCACCATTGTTTGGATTCTCCACTGGTTCAATGAATAGATACTTTGATACCCAATAAATTTTAAAATGCCTCGCCATATCCCACTCCCGACCCAATTTTGATTTGGATTTTCTTTTCCTCTTTCCTACATCATCATCACCTACGACATTGTCAACTAGGTCGATTATCAAATTCCTACTACCCAAGGTATCTACTAGATCTTCTTCATTGTCATATGAGATATCACATTTTCCACCTTCTTCAATATCTAGTGTAAGTTGTGAATGTGATTGTGGTAGTTGTGATGATGTACCTTCATGATAATGTCTTTTACCACAAACATTGCTAAAGTATGAATTTAAGGTTTTGCATTTTAATGCCCTCTCTTGCCCTTCACCACATTCAGAAGTCTTACCCTTCTTACTCTTCGACATCTCTGATGAAATAAAGGCTGCCAAAAAATTATCTACTTGTTTAAAAAGCAATAATAGACTATAAGACTCTTTTCCCCTAGGGCCTCGAATCTAGATGTCTGAGGTCTCTTCACTCAATAAGAATGATCTAAAAATTACTAACAAATTGAGATTAATAATATTATAACACTTCAAAGAAATGATCACTTACCTTTAGATTCTCAGAGAGTAGAATAGAGCACTAGTAGATGACAATGCAACAATGGTTGTTCATGTTTGTAACTTTGCTATTGATCTGATTTGAGAGCTCCAAACCAAGTACTAGCCAAATTATGTAAAAATAAATTTGTTCTTTCATATAATCTTATACCAATCCATATTTGGCGAATATTGTATGAATTTTAAATGGTATACAAAAAAATTGGTGAATCCCGCTTAATTCTAACACATCTTATGGAAACATAGAATGAATGAAACATTAACAAAACATATATGTTGTAATTTACTAGGTGAATATTGCTTGTCCATTGGGATTTACTTATAATAGAACTGGGAAAATCAATCCTCTTACAACATTGAACAATTAATGGTATTGGCAAATATTAGGGAGAATTAAGACACTCTTCCGAAAATGCCAGGTGAATTGGGTCCTCATGCAAATTGAACTATTAATGGCTATTGGCGAATTAGGTTGGTGCATTAAGGAACACTTCTAAAAATGTAGGTGAAAATATTAAATATGTACCATTGTGAAAATGTAGACTCTATTGATGAAATCTTTAAATCGTTACAAATAACTAGGGAAAATGAAGGTGAATTAAAATGCATTTGACCAAAAATTTATAAATTCAAGGCGATCTGGCCACCTCAATCAGTCCAACTTATTTGCCATTTTTAATATGTCTGATACCGAATATTCGCCACTAAAATTTTCTTTGGTCTTGTGTAAATTACAATAATATTCTCTTTGAAATGAAATGCTCTTGCCTTAATTTGTATATATATACATGTATGTCCATTTATGCAATATGAGGTTCTAGGAATTTATGTGTACCTTATTTCTCCTTACTAAAAAGGAATGCAATAGATGTTTTCTTGTTGAATTTGTTGAGGTAAATTAATATTACTTATTATACTTAAGTCTAACCT
Source organism: Cryptomeria japonica (assembly GCF_030272615.1). Lineage (NCBI taxonomy): Eukaryota > Viridiplantae > Streptophyta > Pinopsida > Cupressales > Cupressaceae > Cryptomeria > Cryptomeria japonica. Next base: position 474,104,228 of record NC_081412.1, read on the forward strand.
TAGGTTAGTTGGCATTTATCATTTCCTAGGATGCATATTTATTTTTATCAAGTGGCTGAGTTATAACTACTCCTACCTACTCTTGCATATGTTTGAGCCACATCTCATTGTTGTGTTCTCTCTTCTCCTTTTGCCTTACCTATATAAGCATGCTTATGTACATTGCATAATCATCTCAATCTCAATACAATGATCTATTGGTGAAACATATTTCTTTCTTTATGTGAATGTTTATATCTATTTGCAAGTCTTGGGAGGTTGATCACTCCTACATGGTATCAGAGTTGTCTTCTAGCAATTCCTTTTGTATATAAGAATCTTTCACCAATTAGCTTGAGGTCCCAAGTTTGAATTGGATATATATGCACCATTTCATTTGGTGCATCGTTGGTTCCATATTGGTCTTGGTTATATCTTGGCTACATTGGTAGACCCTAGTTTGATTAGCCTACATACTATTATTGGTCTTTCTCTTTTTTGATCCACTTCTTTTACTTTCTACTATTTGTGGCTTGTGGCAGGGTCGACTCCTCCCATTTTCTTGAATCTATAAATTACTCTTTGGCATCACAAGTATTTTTTGGGAGATCTATTTTATTGTTTGTAGTTTTTTATGATAGAGGACTTCAATCATTCTTAGTAGTTTATTTTCTTTGCAAGCGCATTAAATAATTGTTCAAAGGAAGGCTCGCATTACATCATTCATTGAGATAGATCAGTTTTCTATGTCAATCTATTCGAAATGTATTTTCATCTTATTTTGTGGTGGTACAAAGGTGATTAATTTTTTTGTTTGGACTTTTGGTTTTAGCATTTCTTCTTCTACAAAGAGCCCATATAGGCAGGAGCATTCATAATGTTAAATTGCTATTTCTCCACTATTATTTGGGCATCATTTGGAAAATATATTACTTTGATCAACCTTTGTCTTTTGGCAGAGGTTTATGTTATTTGATCAAGTATTTTATAGTGTGGTTGGTTGCATTGTGTCTTTTTAGTAGATCTGTCACACCCTTATCATTGTTGGACCTATGCAAGACATTTTTTGTGATTGGCTTTTGTATTCTAATTGGAGTCAGATATTTTTTCTTGAAGATTGGGCATGCCTTCATTGACTTGCTACATATACATCATTGAATAAATCAATATCATTTGAAGGTTTGTGATCCTCAACATTTCCCTTGGCATGACCTCATTGGTAGTGTGCACCAGTTTTTGGATCAATTTGTGTAGCCCATGTTTGTACCTTGTGCTAGTTGTGATGGGGTGTATTATTCTTTGCATGCCTATTCACTCTTAGGAACCTCTTTAGGGTTATTTTCCATGCAATAGTATGATGGCCCCCATTCACAAAGTGTGAGGAGGAGAATTAGAGATGAGAAGTCTCACATTTGAACCATTGTGTTGATATTTTGGCTTTAAAAGCATATTCTTTCACATTTCTTGATATGAACTTATGCTATGACTTTGTCTTTGCATAAGTTGTGACTTAACAATCTCATGTGCATAGTTGACTGGTCATATATCTCCCTAAGGGGTATCTAATTTTTCTATAATTGGGTTTTTATTTTCTACTTAAAGCTATATATGTGATGACACTATTTCTAGTTTTTTGAAGAATTATTATAATGGGTTTTTAATTTACCTTGGAGGGGGGGAACTATAGGAATGGGAGTGATTTTATCATCACTAATCTTAGTGGGTATCATCTATTGTTGTATTTGTACAATGAAGTTCCTATTCCTAGAACATCTTGTGAGTGTAGCATTTAGACAGGTCATAGGGTTTGAGTCTTTAAAGTTATTTTTGATAATGTTGATTATGACATTTTAGAGTCACTTATTCATTTTGAGTGTCCTAATTCTCTTTGGACTCACATTCGAGATACATATGGAGATCATGATACTTCACCATCTCTTGATGATCCTCTTTCCGATTCTGATGTGCCTTCTCATTCCTTAGAGTAGATAACCCATAGTTGTGATCGTTTGGAGTTTTTGGAAACTTTGGATGAGTTGGAAAATGCTTTATACATTCTTGATTGTTCATTAGACATAGTTGATCTATCATCACAAGAGATTTCCATCATTCCTAATCAGCAAGTAACTATTTCTCTTCCTAATTGGGATTCCTATTTTATAGATATTGGTTCTTTGTTTGTGGAGTCCCACATTTCAGATTTGGAGGACACATTTAAGGCACTATCTCTCTTATTTGATGATAGTTGTGGTACAACTATTGTCACTCCATCTTTGTCTTTGAATCTTGTTCAAGTCCAATTTACATTGGTTCCTTGGTTGTCACCTTCTGTTATGATTAGAAATGTACCTGATTAGTTCATGGCATCATCTTCCAAGGACATGGTGACACATGAGAAACTTTCAAATATATCATCATTATACATTTGGATTCCATTTCATAATTCCTATCCAGAATGAGAATCTCTTAAATTTGTACTTGGTTTATCTTCTTCCTAAGGGGAGAAATATTGTTTATAGACATTAGACTATGCTTTGTCTCCAAGCACTCACCATTTCCATAGGACATTATCCATTATGAGGGGCTATGTAGTTTCCTCCTTTACTTCCTATGGGGGATTCATTGATCGTATATACATGATATAGTCCTTGCGAGGTGTGATTGAGTCCTCCATTTGTTGGAGAAATGCTCAGAAGCCAAGATCAATGATAGGTACAACTTCCATAATTAAGAGGAAATATAAAATATTAGAAACGATAATGTATTGATGAGGTGAGATATCTAAAATTGTACATATGTTATGCTTATAAAGTAATGAGCAAGAAAGAGAGCAACAATGAGGTTCTAGGGTATGTAAAACCACCTGACACAATTTACTAAGTGCATAAGTAATAAAACAATAATAAACTCAACCTTCTCACCTAGAAAATCGTAATAATACTATGTGACTAGGCTGGACTTACGCACCATAAATAGGTAAAGAACTATTTACACTAACAACCCCCCTTTAAGTGCAACTTAGGGAGAAGAAATGCAAAATGAAATGATAATGATGGTTCCTAGGAACTAGGTCATGTTAGGTACTTGTATACAACTATTCATGTAACTAATCTCTTACAATTGGAGAAAAGGAGACAACCTCATGGGACAAAATTGCTCTCCAAAAAAGAGATAATATAAATCAACATAATGATAGGATGAGTGATGAATGGAGTTCTCAACACCAATACCCTCCAAGAACTACATCCATCATTAAGATACAATGAATAGCCTCCCATAGGAGAGAAATTGAGAGACTATGTATCCCTTCCATAATGGATAATCTCCTATATTAATGGTAAATTTGTTAAGACAAAACAAGATCCAATGCTTACAAACAACTTGTCTCCTCTTAGGAAGAAAAAAAACCATGTTTATATGTAGGTACATTTCCCATTCTAGATAGAAACTAGTAGGAAGCAAAATCCATATGTATGATGATGTCTTTGAAAACTACTCAAGTGTCTCTTTGTCCATAAAAAATGATGACACCACACTCCAAATAGGTAAATCCCCAACAAAAGAAAGTGACAAACTAGAACTATGTGGAAACTAGTATGGAGCAAGATCTAAAGAGAAAGATGATGTGATAGTAGAAATGAAATAATTATCATCAAAGAGGAGATAAATTCTCTCAAGTGTGTCCTCCAAACCTGATATGTGATACTCCATAGACAATGAACCAAAATGTCGCAAATAGGAATCCCTATCAGGAAGATAAATAGATACATCATGCAATGAAGAACTAGCAATTTGTCCTTTATCCAAGTCAAAAAGACAATGATGTTCATACTAATCAAGAATGATGGAAGTATCAAGTGAAGGTGAATCAACTACCTCAGAAGAAGAATCAGTAACCTTGGGACCAACCTCATCCTCGTCTGAAGTCTTAAACTACTCCAAAGTAGAAAAATCTATAATAGTATTATAATCATAGGCTATATTCTTTAAGGATGAAGAGGAACACTGCAATCTAAAAGACGATAATCTAGGAATGGCTAAGAATCATAATCTCTATATAACTCCCAAATATAAGTTCAAAGAGGATGAGGACACTTAAAATCTATAACAGGCTCTAAGATGTCATCAGGGTCATGCATAGAAATGAATCTTAGGGCATGATTTCTCTTACGTCTCCAAGTAAATAACTTAGTAGGTCTGCTAGGTAGAGGAACTAGATCATACAAAAAAGGCATCAAACAAAACCAACAAAGATGAGTGATGATGTCATCTTGCCATTGACATAGTTACCCCTCTTCAAAGCGATTAATAATGGATGAAAATAAAACCCAATTTATAATTATGATGATTCTTCAAAAATAACCCAGAGATAAAGCCATTATAGAATAATGATTAAAAATTTCAATGCAATAAAAAGTATAGCCTATGAAGCTAGAAAGGGAAAATTAAAAACTTGATTGGTTGCCAAGATTATGCGCGCCCCACTGATTTAGCATAGTGGAGGGAGTCAAGTAAGTTGAATGAGTTGGCGTGGGGTCCATTGGACTAAGGCACAACTTGGAGTGTACATGCCGATTGAGGTTGTTAAAGATAATGAAGCCTCCGTGGGCATCGAAATTTGTTGGTACCAAAAACAATTGATTTAAAAAATCTTGAACTCAAGGATACACAGCTCCACAATTATTGAAAATGCCAACTATTAAAACCACCCAATATGATGTCGACTCATAAAAATGACCAAAACATTTCCAAAAAAATGCACTTGATCAATGAATTCTAAAGCAAACAAATGCCCTTGAAACATGCAAGCAATTCAAAGCAAGCCGACTGGAATGATCTGTCGGCAGTGATTAGAATCAGGAACAATACCATGCAACAATACACCTTAAGAAAATAGAACGAAGCTAAGAGAATAAGGCCTGAGTACAAAATAGACTTCATCCAAGACAAACAAAAATCTTTCAAATACCTTCACTACTAGAGACTGGAAAGAGTGTCCACTTAAGAAATCGCCCAAACAAAGAAAACAAGCAACCTCCAATTGATGATTGAGCTAAACAAATGTGATGTCAATGGAAATCGCATAACGCAGTATCCGTGTAGATATGCAAAATACAGGCTGTAGAAACATCAGTCACACAATGGAAACTAGCCTAGAGAATAATAACAATGACAAATGAAATTTCCAAAAAGTGATGATCCTTCAAACAAAAGTCGATCACAAATTGAAGCACCAGCCAGGCAAGGCAGAACTAAACCGCCATAAACTCTGAGATGCTCGATCTTAAATATATCTTTAGGCAAAGTAAATAGGGCCTCCGATGAATATATAACGTAGATGTTATGGCTTTCTTGAAAACACAGATGAAAACACAGAAAATGTGCTAAGCCGCCACCAAAGAGAACTACCCAAACAAGGATAAATAGTAGGCCGAGGAGACTTGATAGCTTCAAATATACCGAATAATATATGCACAATCCAAAAAAAAAAAAGGATACGCCAAATAAATGAAGTCAATAGACTCTAAAATTGCTACCCGACTTGATAGCCAGGCAATTAAAAAAATGATCAAATGACAAAGAACTGAGCTCTCCTAAAAAATGATCGCAACTAAATAGTCAGGATCCTAACGTTGATGAATGCCTTTGATGGAAAGAAGAGCTAGCCTATAGGCTCTCATACAATGTTGGAGCAATGCTCCCAAGCTAAGATCAACGAAAGCTACAACTTTCACAATCAAGAGAAAATATAAATCACCAGAAATGATATGCTCTACTTATAAAGAAGCAAGAAAGAGAGGACAGGACTAATGACACAATTTACTAAATGCATAGGTAATAAAATAATAAAAAAAACTATACCTACTTACTTAGAAAAGCCTAAAAATATTATGTGCCTAAGTTGGACTTATTCACTATAAATAGGTAAAGACCTATTTACACTAAAACCATCCACACATCTTGTTACTTTTCTCTCTTTTGGAGAGGAGTTTTGTTCCACATGTTTTTCTCTTTTTCTCTGTTTCTCCATTTGTAAGAAAATTCATTGCATTTTACATGGTTACTTAAAATGGTTTTGTTGTCGGGACCCATATTACATCTTGCATCTTGCTCATTTTACATATTAATCTTCTCCCTATGTTCCACTTAAGGGGAGGTGTTTGAGTAAATTAATATTTACTTATTATATGCTTAAGTCCAACCTTACGTTAGTTGACATTTATCATTTCCTAAGATGTATAATTATTTATCTCAGGTGGTTTAGTTCTAACTATACCTAACTATCCTCATATCACATTGAGCCACATGCCATTCTTGTGTGCTCTCATCTCCTTTTACATTGCCTATATTAGAAGGCTTATGTACATTGTATAATAATGTCAATCTCAATATAATCATGTATTGGTGAAATATATTTATGTCTTTGTGTGAAGGTTTATAGTTGCTTGTAGGTCCTGGGAGGTTGATCACTCCTATAGTATCTATATATAATTGTCTACATAATTTCCTCTAAATAGTATTATTGTTTCAACTCACATTTAATAGACCTAAATCGCATTGTAAACATTACAAAATAATGTTCTAATGTTGATCACATGAATACATCTTTCTATTTAATAATTGGATATATTCTAGTTTAATTAAAGTGGGATAGGCCCAAACATTTTACATAACTGCTTAAAAGAAACTACTTGGGGTGCATGACAAGTGCAGACCTAACCAAAAAATTACTGGAGACCAAAAAATGCCAAAAACCAATAGACAACCAAGATAAAACCACTAAATATGGAGACAAAAATAGACTAAACAACCAACCACTTTCCAAAGATAGGAAGGAATGGTCTACTGAGTGGGAGCATTATCATCTTGCTATTCATGGCATAAAACCTTAACTTTCTAAAAAAAAGAGAGATTTATTAGAATCTTTTTCAAAGGCTAGTGTGACCAGATCTAGAGTAGCCTTGACAACATAAATGGCTTTATATGAAAAAAATAAAAATAAAAATGTATTCATGAGTATATAACTTGAATCCCTTGCATCATTAAGTTCATAGCAACTAGAATTCCCTAGATAAATGTGCTATATATCTATATAAAATTATCCATATAGGAAATTCTTAAAATTGTAGTCTTTTTCATTCATGTGAATACTATGCACTATGGAGTCCCTTTGTACATATGTAAACATATAGGTCGTGAAGGTCTATGTAACCACCAAGAACAATGGCCAAGCTTCATTCACTTAAATTTAGGATAACATTTAACAGAAAAGTATTTATGTATATATGCACACAAATTGATCCTATATTTGATATTGGTAATGATTGTCTTTTTGTATCTTACTTATGGCTTTATTTGATAAATTTTTTAAAAAAATAAAAATTCATAAACAAAATAATAAATGGAAAAAATTAAATTTAGTTGATTCTTAATCTAAGTAACCTAGACCAAAGGTATTCTTATGCTCAATAGCTAACACTAGGGACAAATGAAAATAAGATCTTGACATAAGTGATCAGATCTGAGAATGGAGGAACAAAAGAAAAAGATAATTAGCTTGTACCTACTTTGGCCCTCTCACTACTACTATCTACCTCTCTTTCTAAGGCTTGAATTGGAAGGAAGAGAAAGAGTAGCGACAGGAAAAGATAATTAAGATTAGGGTCAGCATTAGATGAAGACTTTACTATCACTTTTATCCTATCATCTTTACTAACTCTATAGCTATGGCCTTGTAGAATCTTATTCGCACATTATGTTGAATAAAATTTTTATCATCTTTTCTAACTCTATAGCTATGGCCTTGTAGAATCTTATTCACACATTATATTGAATAAAAATTTAAGCATAGACAATACCTTTTCCTTATTATTTTATTGTATATGCCTCCACAATTATGAGTCGCTATATGGGCACGTATTTGACCTCTCCTTGATTAAATAGGGAACTGTAATGTGTCAATGATAATATGCTTGTTTTATTCAATATAATTATGTTATTATTTAAATAATAAATGTGAGGGATCATTATCATTAATAACATCATTTATATGTATCATTTTAATTAGTTCATTTAGATATATGTACTACATAAGAATAGGCCTGAATTTATTAATTTCTTAAATAGATATACATTTAAATATCATATATATGGATTAAATGAATTTGACATTGAATATCATTTAGGTAATGGTGAGTTAAAACTAATATTTAAAACATGTATCTAAAAATATATCTTAAATATAATTTAAGTCAATAAATAGTTATGATATTTTGTTTGATATTGACTAAAAATACTTGGGAGTACCTTTCCCCACATCAAGGAGCTTTTTTAAGAATAGGTAGATGTTAACTCAATCCATTAGAGGACTTTATATTCAAAAGTATGAAAATTAAAGATATTTCCTCACATTTTATTTATTTTAAGGACATTTAATAATTGAGTGTCGTATAGCATCATTTCATAGCTATAGAAAAAAAAGAGTTAATTGCATATACCATGTTAATTTGTTAAATACTAGAATTTTGTGTTACATGTTGGAGATTAGATACACTTATTTTAATAGAACGACCAACTAAACTTGAGGGGTGGGGGGGTTATTGATCTACTTATAGTGTTGATTCCTTAAGGGAGATGAGTTGGTTGGTGATGAAAACTATATGTATCAAGACAATCTTCAATTAATGAGATAAGGAACCTATTTATGTCCTTTCTCAAATGGGAATTTTTGAGTCATAGGTTAATGTTTTTTTTCAGTTAGATTAGCTTGAATAATTACTATAGATCAACTATAGTAATTAGATAGGAATATAACATTGGACAATTTATAAAGGAAGAAACTATAGAGCTTCTTGAAAGAACCATATGAATGTTGTAAAAGATAGGAAAATCACCTACATGACTAAGGAATAAGATATTTAATATAAGAAGGGACAATCGTAATCATAAGGAGATACAATTACTAAGGGGAGAATATGAATAATTAAGAGGAATGATTCATGTCACTGATACTCAAGAAAATTTTATCTCAAAGAACAAAGTAGAATAAACATTTTGATAAAATAAAAAATGGAAGAACATTTTAAAATTAAGTTAAACTCTCATATAAAGAAGTAGCCTTTATTTCCATTCCATAGATATAGTAGGAATAACAAGGTCTATTTGGATGAACCCTCAAAGCAACCTCCTATAACGATCACCACCTCCTTTAGTCAGATAGTCTTTGGTCGCTTATAGTGTCATTCCATGTTGTAGTTACTTTTAGCAAAACATAGAGAAGAGGAGATCATATATTATATTAGGCACTGCAGAAAACATACATAGGACTGGAAAGAAAAAATGACAGAAACATAGGAAGAGGAAGAGGAAATGGCAGAGGCAGGCGAAAATAAAGCAGAAGAGGGTAATGATTATTTAAAGAGAATCACATTTAGTGGGCTTAAAGGAGAGTGAGTTCTGAGCATTGTCATAAAGGATGTGGAAGTTCTGCTGTTGTATGTTTCCTAAAATGGAAAGGGCATCACCGGATTCATTCATGGCAAGGCACAAGAGATTGCCAGGGAGCTGAATGAAAAGGTTGTCTACTGGAAGCTCGTAATCCACGCCGCCTTGGAAGTTGAAAGTTAGGGATGCCAAGGTAACCTGACCTGATGTATTGTAACACAGATCCAACTCCACGGAAGAGCCGTCTGTGGGAGTAAGATCAATGGCAGACGCAATTGCTTCCCTGACAGGATAGTAGGCATCCTCGGTAAGATAGGTAAGGCTGGTTCCCGAATCGATGATCATACCTCCAACGCCGTTCGATTTCACATCAAAAGTTCCAGGAGGAATTTTTACGGCTTTCCCATTAAGGGTGATTCCTGTAAGAGGAATATACCAGAAAGATGGATTGAAACTGTTCTTAATGAATTGGATTGTTTTGGCTCCGGTCAAGGAAGCAGTGTCACCGAAAATAAGAGGGCTGGTTTGTGAAGGAGAGTCGGTAATGGAATAGAGACAGTAAGAGAATTTGTTGTCTACCTTGGAGCCCAACTGTGAGATGAGTGAGAGAGGACCTCTTCCCAGGCCTATTAAACCGCCGTCCTGAGAGAAGTTTCCGAAAGTATCATGGCTGCATCCGAAAGCAATGCTTGTAACTAGGCTGTTGTTGCCGCTCCCGATGGAGAATGACTCGTGAGCTAGTTCACCAGCGGTGTAAGAAGCATCTCCATACCCATAATTATATGTGCAATCAGGATTGCACCCAGTTTTAGAAAGTTCTAAAGCACCGCAAAGAGAGTTACTGCAAGGAATTGTGGAATATGTAGATGATTTGGAGGGGTCGAAGATTGGCGTAGATTGATTGTGGCACTCCTTGCAAGGCATGCACTGAGTCCAAATCAGATCACTCCCCGTGTCCAGACTCGCTTCAAAATTCACCGGGGGCGTTCCCACTGCAACGGTCATCAGATATTCATAATCTCCCAGGTGAATGGGCGTTTCGATGTCCAATCGCCCAGCTATCCGCTGCTTCACAAATGCCTCTATCATATTCATTCGTCTTCTACTTCGAAGCACAGCCCCACGCAGTCGCTCTGTAAAATTGGACTCTCCCGCTGATCTGCGCCTTAAATTCACCCTCAATTTCGACCTAGCATTATTAGACTGTGCCATATCATCGGACGGATTAGGTTCTCCTTCTGCTGTATCTGACATGCCTACTGTCAATGCTATTATTAACAGCACCCAAAACAATTTCTTTGCCATTTTCTTTTATGTTCCTAAAGGAAAATTTTGTACCTAAGCAGCGAGAGGACACCCAGTTTATAAGTTGAAATAAAGTGGAATCGAAAGACCTTTGCCGGCTGTTTGGATTGATTTAATCGTTAGTTCTACACCATTCTTGATCGGAGTTCTACACCATTCTTGATCGGGCCAACTGTGCCAAAGAATCCTTTGGTCTTTTGGAGATTAAATCAAGACATTTGTAATTTAAAACTGTGGGCATGACGTAAATTTTAATGAGTAAACGTCTTGTATAGTATTTTTAGACCATCTTAATAAAAATTTTGGGTGATATGGGAGACTTTCGACATTGGTTCAACCGCAATATTATTGTCTGGACTGGGCAATAAATAATTGGATATGGTATTTGCATTCAATGTTGCTGTACGTCACAAGATTGTTCATTAATAATAATTATTAAATAGTAAAGTAATACACCAACACAACTGTACTATATTAGAACGACATGATCAAGAAGGATACTGAGTGAAACTATATATGAGATCAAAATAAGCTTAGGCAAATAAAACAATTTTAAAGATTGACGGTTAAATTTATGTGGAATTAGATGACCTTGGGCATCTGTTTTGATTCGTTTAGTCCCTAAATCCCCCTATTTATTGATCAGATATTTGCGGAATGATCAGATAATTGTCTTGGATATCACTACTACTAGTAGAGGTGTTTAAGACATTAATTTAAGACTCTTTTAATTTCATCGTAAACACTTTTTTTTTATGTTTAATTTATATTTTTAACTATTTAAATGTTTCATATTAAGAGAATATAAAAATAGGTTTGCTAGGATAAAACCTTTTTTCCCTCTTCGTGCACTCATCCCCCTCTTCTCTGCTCCCGCGGCGGCATCGTCATGCAGTTTTCAATGGCGGGAAGGATGCGCGCCTTCTCATAATTCATTCAAGGGCTCCTTGAGAGAGCGGTAGTGTTGAGCGAGAATCAATGGAAGGGGCCCGTGTGTGAAGGTAGGGCCAATCAAGTTGCAGGACTCGAGCAGGTACTAGAATTTTTATGTTTTTTTTGTAAATCTTGCACTTCGTAGTCCCTGCTGTATTCACAAAACATATCGAATAGGGAAGTGTTCATATTATTTTGTTTATTTATTGCTATATTTTTTAATATTTATTTCTTATTGTTTTTTTACATGAAAATGATGGGAAATCATGGATGCCTCAGACCGTGCCCACATTCCCCAATTTTTTTCCCACATGTCCATTGCTAATGAAACTCAAGTTTAACATTGTGGTTGTTATGTTTTCTCTGTTCAAACAACATAAAACAGTAGGGGCCAACTACCACTAACAACCCCAGACAAATTGGGGGCTTTCTGTTGATAAGTGATGCTGCTCTAGCATACAGCTCCATGCAACTCCAGTTTGGACATGAAGCTATCCATTCATCACCATGCATAAGCTATTTTTAGTTAATAGTTTTTTTTTTGTTTATTCATGCAAATAAAGCATGTACTCCAGCATGCATGAATCCTTAGGACTATTTTTAGTTTATTGGTGTTTTTCTTCTTTTTGTTGTTATTGTTTGCTAATCAGTTGGTTCAAAGAGGATAGGTCAGGTTCAAAATTCTACAAGTGGTATCAGAGCAGGTAAAATTGTTTTGGGTTAAAATTTTATTGTTGGAATTTCACCAAAGTTAATATTTATTTCTTATTGTTTTTTGACATGAAAATGATGGGAAATCATGGATGCCTCAGACCGTGCCCACATTCCCCAATTTTTTTCCCACATGTCCATTGCTAATGAAACTCAAGTTTAACATTGTGGTTGTTGTGTTTTCTCTGTTCAAACAACATAAAACAGTAGGGGCCAACTACCACTAACAACCCCAGACAAATTGTGGGCTTTCCAGTTTGAAGGGCAGTGCTTATTAGCTCCATCCGGTTCATACCCTCATCGATCCCCTCTGCAATCGGTTGGGAACCATACTATTTTCACTGGGGATCCCTTCTGGAGAAGATTGTAACCATATGAATGTTTTACATCTTGAATTTATCCTTCGGGAAAATCAGATGTCAAGTGGGCTGACTGCCATTAATCAGCCCCAGCCGAATTGGGGGCTTTCCGGTTTCAAGGGCAGTGCTTATTAGCTCCATCTGATTCATACCCTTATCGATCCCCTCTGCAATCGGCTGGGAACCCTACTATATTCACCGAGGATCCCTTTTGGATAAGAGTGTAACCATATGAATGTTTTGCATCTTGAATTTCTCCTTCGAGAAAATCAGATGTCAAGTGATGTAATTTAGCAAACAATTCCTTCGCGAGGAATAATACTTTTGTTAAGAGTTAAGGCTATTGACAAAAGAAACTATAAACAAGTCCATTGAAATTCTTTCCATGAATGCTTCAAGTTGAACTAAGATGTTCCCACTCCTAAGAAACTGATGAAGGGAACATTAGCCCTGTCCTTCAACTGCCCCTCCTCGAGTGCTTTGTCATTGGATTTGGAGCATGAAGGCTCAACATCTTCTATGCTCAATGTTAATCTGCATATTTCATTTCAAGATGGGCTTGTCATTTTTTCTGACATAAGTTTGATGGAGTGGTATATTTTCCTCTTTACCCGGGGTTGTGCATTTAGAAGTCTGAGAATAGTTTATACCCACTTGACCAATTGAAAGATTATGGCTGTTGCCACTAGTAAATTTTATAACCTGTGAAGAATTCTCGTCTTCCTCACCTTCTGATGGATCTTCACCTGTATTTCTATGAGAATGTGTTAGTCTATGATGATTATAAACATGTGGCAATTTAAGTTGTGTATCTGAACCAGCTGCATCTCGTTGTTTCCAAACATAAGTGAGTGTCTCACGGTGTGATAAATCTGTTTGTGTTGGAGTGACAGTACCAGAGAAGATTGTAGGCAATAAAGAATTAGCTGATGATGATGATGTATTTTTCATGGCAGATTGTGGAGACCAATTTTGTTTTCTAAATTGGGTATTATTTTTACTCATAATTCTATTGCTATAATCCTCTCCTTCAAGGGATGGAATATTACCTGATGAGAAATTTAATATCAGCCAAACTAATTTCTATCTGAAACCCACCAAAAAAAAATTTACATCAGCAAAAATAAACATGTCATTTGAACACCTACCTCATGAATCGATGCACAAAATTGGCTCTGCGATCTGCCGGTTGTAATTGGGTTCAATAGATGGATTCATCGTAAGCCCTTGATATTTTCTTCTATAATATATGTCTACAAAAGCATCGTGAGTATGTGCAAGCTGTTAGTTCCCGATTTGTCATTGATTCTACAGTAGTCATCATTGTCACAAAGAAACATTCAAGCAACGTTCGTAGATTTCGGTTTCAAGTACATTTGATGATAATAACGAAGCATAGCATATACAGATTTTGTTTTTAATGAAATGATGGCAGTTTTACCTTTACTCTGATTTCATTCTGGATATGATCATCTGTGCACGATACTGGGTTGAATATGAATATGTTTATCTCTACACAGAACTGAGTTGGATACCCACATCAAACTATCTTTATCAGATTGGTCTTAAGATTTTGTTACTTTTGGTGATTGGAATCGGTTGAATCCTATAGCACTCTGTTCTTTTTATAAAGCTTCACGTTGATCTCTAGAGTTATATTTGTTTCCATCTTCCACATTTATCGAATCATATAGATACAACTTTCTAGTGGAATAAGTTAGAAGTGGTAGTTGGTTGTATTGTTTTAATAACAATCATTAAATAATTACTAGTTGGTTCGATGTTCTCTAAAATTGGTTTTGGTTTGTTAACATCGATGGTTTCTAAATTGGTTTGTAGGTTAGTTTGTTAACCAAAACAGTTACAAACCAATTCGTAAGTGAAGGATAGTTCTTTATAAGTTCGAGTTTGACATATGCAGATGGATATGTTAAGAGATTGAACTGAGTGAAAATTTTATTGTGAAATATGGTGATAGTGAGAGAGAAGAGGATGTATAAGAGAACAATGTTCTTTGAATTTGCTGCGCAAAATTATGATAATAGTTATTGATGTTTTGATGATAAATAATAGATCATAACTAGAACACTGAAGTTTACAAGACAACATATATTGGAGTTGCATAGAAACTCACTTTTAGATCGGGGGTCTCAGGTGATGAAATTCATATTTTGTTTAAAGTTATTTTTTTAAACATTTTTAATTCCAGAATCCGAATTTCTTCAGACTGAGTCAAGTGGAATATTCGTAGAGTTCTGAGAAAGATTCACAGGCTAACTAATGCTTGTCTAAATGGTTTTCTGAGGGCTATTTTCGGATCTCAAAGTTACTGTCCTTTCAGATCTCCTGCTATAAATATCTATCATACTTCTCACATCCTTAGACGCTCTTATTGACTATTCTATTCACTCATAAAGGCTTCAACCTGTAAGTCTATTGTTTGTTGTGTTTTGATGGTGCCACTACTTCATGGCTCACTGACTGTGGCAACCTATGCTTTGGACTGCTTTGATATTCAATCTTTGTAGCATACCAAGATGACTATCTCCTTACCTTGTCTTGACTGTCCACCATTGAGTTTAGGAATAAGACTACACTTTCTTTGTTACTTCTGAATCACTGTGTTTTTGCATTTGTCTTGCATTAAAATCATTTAAATAGAATGTTATGTGCCTCTTTTTACTTGCTAGGATGAGTCGTCTTTCTTTCATTCTGTTGTCTCTTGTGCCTGGAATCTGAAATTGTTGTTCATGTATTACTCTTGTCTTCCTTGTGCATCTGGGCCCTTTGACAGTGATCTCGTCCTTTGGTGCTCCTTGATGACCTACAACTTTTGTTGTCTAGGACAGTCATATCACTTTCTTCATAACCATGGCAATGTTCTTAACTGTGATCAGGCTCATCACAAGTTGTGGCTTCTCTACTTTCTAGAGGTATCTGTTGATACTACTGTCATTGTTGTCATTGTTGTAGGTATTTTTATGGGTTTCATCTTTTCTTTCCATTATTTTCTTTTAGCTGATGTCAAAGTTGTGTTGTCTTCAATTGCATTGTCACTTAATGACTATCATCTCATTTATTAACTGTCTTTCTAAGAATACCTCCATCAAAATGACTTTTTGAGGGGGAGGGGGAGAATCAGTTTTCACCAAACTCAAACAAATTAACCTCAACTTTAGAACTGATCAAGAGCAGTAATACCAAAGAAAAACACCACATCAACAACACACATAACACATGGATTTTTTATGTGGAAAACTCGGTCAAGGGAAAAACTATGGTGGGAACCTACCCACAATATGATGATACTCTGTAGTAGTATGTGTAAATATTACAATGGGGAATGCACATGCATGCAGGCACACTGTCTAGAACTTACTGCTCAAAAACAAGAAGGGCAACAACCCTGAGGAACGCTAACTATCTTACAAAGATCGGACAACAATCCAGATTACATTAACAAAAAGAATAGCATCTCCAAATGCCTGATTATAGTTTTGGTTAAGCACATTGTTTGCACAACAACACTTCTCTACTCTTCTCCACTATTGAAAGATTAATTCTCTTGTTCACGCATACAATACTCTCACACTCGCAGATACACTTCTTGCATGATTAGAACACTTATTTATACAAATCATCAACCTTAACCTTAAGGTCAGCTCAATACATAACACCTAATTACAAAATTACATCACACAATACATAAATCCATAACCAGACCAATACAATGTTGGCAAGGACATAGCATGGACACAAATCAAATCCACAAACATGCAGTACTACCAAATAATTTGCCAAGATCATCCGCAACATGCTAAGCAACTGAATATGTTGCATAACACGAAGAATACCATAGAAGCAATAAAATCTTTAATAACGCACACCACAATTAATGCAGACCACCAAAACACATAGAAAGTGATCAAAGAAAATCAAAAACCAATGTGAATTCCACTGCAATCACCACAACAACTAGGATAACAAGAATCATCATTATTCCATCACCAAATCTCATGAACACCAACTGACAAACTTAAAGATACGCTTGCAAAGTTCTAAATCATGAACCATCTAATCAGAGGACACACATGAACATCTCAAACATTATCCAAAATTTGCAAATCAAGATATAATCATTCCCAAGTAATATGAATCAAATACAACAACTCTGCAACACTAAACCAACATAAAAACCATCCATCACACCGGATCATAAAACTCGACCAAATCACCACATAGAAGCATGGAACTCATACTGAATCAATTAGAGATAAGTATCTCAAAACCCATTAATCCACATAAGCACATCTACAACAGATCACCCAAACCAACTCTCTGCAACATAGGAATATGTGGACATCAATGACAACAACACATTCCAATAACTCTAATATCCAAAAATCTCCCCCTTTGGCATTGATGGAAACATATGAATGTGAAAAGAAATCAATGCAAATGAGGAAAACAACAACCAACAATCTCCCTCAAAATCAAAAGGATCAGCTCCCCCTTTAACAAACAACTCAAAATACTTCAGGGTTTTTCACATGCGTTTCTCCCCCTTTCATAGCAATACCAAAGACACATATAAATCATTATTTTTTCATGCATCTCTCCCCCTACCAATCTCTCCCCCTTAGGATAAAATCACAAATCTGAATAATTGAATCACACACTGACTACTCCCTCGGAGAAGCAACACCCACTCATCAATCCAGATATCAAGATAGGACTATGAAGTCCATCGGATCGATACAACTCAATGCATCTAGTTCATAGGAGAGGCAACCACCCCTAACTTCTCTCAGAGATATACAAATGTTTCTGCATGCAAAGGCTTCATGAAGATATCTACAATTTGTTCCTTTGTAGATACATACTCCAATATGACATCCTTATCACTGACTTTCTCTCTCAGAAAATGAAACTTTATTGATATATGCTTTGTCTTAGAATGCAACATCGGATTCTTTGAAATATTAATAGCATTAGAATTGTTACTATATATAATAGTAGGCTTATTATAAACAACTCTAATATCCTTTAGCATCTGCTTCATCCAAAGTGCTTGAGTACAATTGCTAGTAGCAACAATGTATTCAACTTCTACAATAGATAAATTAATAGAATCTTACATCTTACTTGTCCAAGAAACCAACTTCTTTATCAAAAAGAATGCTCCACTGGTAGTTCTCTTCTGGTCATCATCATCACCTACCTAATTAGCATTAAAAGTGAAATCATCATTCTTCAGATACCAGAGGCCATAATCAATTGTTCCCTTCAAGTATCTAAATATCCTCTTCACAGTAGTAACATGACTTTCCTTAGGATCAGCCTGAAATCTTCCCACAAGACATACAACATTCATAATGTTAGGTCTAGTTGGAGTCAAATATAGCAGTCCACCAATCATAGATCTATACAAGGTTTGGTTAGCCTTCAGAGATTCATCATCTTTTGTCATCTTGTATCCAGTCACCATAGGAGTCTAGGTTTAGAATCATCTAACCCAAATTTCTTCAATAATTCCTTCACATACTTAGATTGAGATATGAAAATACCTTTGTCAATCTGTATAATTTACAATCCCAGAAAGAATTTTATCTCACCTATCATAGACATCTCAAATTCATTTTACATTTCATTAGCAAACTTCTTACTCAATTCATCATATCCTCCAAAAATAATGTCATCAACAAAGAATTCAACAATAAAAATATTATCATTATCAATGTTGAAGTACAAATTATTATCAGCAGTACATTTACAAAATCTCAACTTCATCAAATACTTGTCTAATCTGGCATACCAAGCTCTAGGGGCTTGTTTAAGTCCATACAACACTTCTTCAATCTGCATGCCATGTCTTCTTCATCTATCAATGAAAATCCATCCAGTTGTTCAATGTAGACTTCTTCTTCCAACTCACCATTCAGAAAGGCTGACTTCAAATTCATTTGATAGACCTCGAATTTCTTATGAGCAGCATATGCAAGAAATAGTCTAACAACTTCAATTCTAGCTACTAGAGCAAAAGTCTCCTCAAAATATTTTTTTCTAACATCTTCTCCATCTTCATTCAGGTTATTTCCGCAAAACCTATTTAGTACCAATTACATTCTTGTCCTTAGGTCTCAGAACAAGTTCCCATGTTTTTTGCTTCTCAATCTTATCTAACACTTCTTCCATAGATTCTACCCAATTTTCATCTTTACAAGCTTCAGAAACAACAACATATTTAGGTTCAATTTTAGAAATCAAACATGTTATTTCAGCAAAAATCCTTCTCTCCTAATCATCACACCTTTATTTTTATCACCAATAATTTAATTCTCTGAATGATTTGATCTTACATACCTGGGGGTCTTCTGATTATTCTAATTTTTAGTCTCTCGAACTTCTTCACCAGCAACAACATCTTGAACTACTCTCTTCCGAATCACTCTGCTTCATACTCAGAGTCTCCACTTGTTTTGAAGTAACATCTTGATCATCAGATTCATATCAACATGTTGTGATTCGCTTCTCACGATTCTCATGATTCTCACCAACCTTCACATTCCCACTTTCCACTATCTATCTCAGTCTCTTGTTGTAACAACGACAAACTTTTCTCTTATTAGAAAATCCCAAAAAGATTCCTTCATCACATCTCGCATCAAATTTTACTATATCCTCATCTCTTTTGATATAACATTTGCTTCCAAAGATTTTGAAATATCTAATTGTAGGAAGATGACCAAACCATAGCGCATAAGGAGTCTTACCGGAATCACCTTTTATATGCACCTGGTTGAATGTATATACAACAATGATAACAAATTCTCTTCAATAGATATGCAGAACATTTCTTTCAATCATCATAGTTCTAACAACATCCAAAACAGTTTTGTTCTTCCTTTCTTGAAACAACTCCATTCTGTTGAGGGGTTCCTGGAGTAGATAATTGTCTTCTGATTCCATGGTCTTCACAAAAGAAATTAAACTCACCGGAGGTAAATTATCCACCTCTGTCAGACCTCAAGTACTTTAGCATCAATCCAATCTTTGTCTCCACTCTAGCTTTTAATATTTTGAATTTATCTAGTGCCTTCACATTTCTCCCTTAGAAAAGTGACCCACATCATCCTAGAATAGTCATCAAGCAGCAACATAAAGTATTTGTCTCCCTACAAGCTTCTCACTCTAGACGGTCCACATAAATCAGTATGCACAAGATCCAATAACCCATTAGATGAATAGAGTTTGCTCTTGGATGAAATTTTTGTTTGATTTCCCAATTGATATTCTTTACACACCAAATTAGTAGGCTTCACTATCTTAGGTAGATCTGTAATAGCTTGAGTAGAACTTATCTTAATCATGCAGTCAAAGTTAACATGACACATCCTTCTATGATATAACCAACTCTCATCAGTCTAATAAATCAATCGACTTTTATTACCAACATTTAGATGAAAGATATTACCTTTAGTCTTAGTTCCTGATGCAATTTCTATACCGGAGCTATTCAAGATCTTACACTTCCCATTCTTGAATTATAAATCATATCCCTTATCAACCATCTATCCAACAATCAAAAGATTATGCTTCAAACCTTCAATATATAAAACATCATCTGTATTATGCTTACTATCAAGAGAAATAGAACCTCTACCATGGATTACACAAGCGTTGTTGTCTCCAAATCTTACTGCACCACCATCATACTTCTCCATATTCATAAATTTACCTTTATCACCTATCATGTGATGTGAACAACCACTGTCAATCACCCATTCATCTTTCTCTTGAATTTTAGCAGTCAAAGCTTTCTGTTCAACAATACAACTTGTAGTATCAACATATACCAGATAATCTTCCTTGATAGCAGTGAACATAAATTCATCTTCCAAATTCCCTTTCTCATACTCTTCATCTGTCACACCTTCATCAGCAGCATAATAAGACTTCTTTTGGTATCTATACTTGCAGCTAGGCTTGTAAGTCTTATCATACTTTGACAATCTCTTAGCTCTTTCAAGACACCTTGAAGCAAAATGACCTATCTTATTGCATGAAAAAAATTTCAAAGGAAACTTTCCTTCATACTTACCGACTCCCTTAGGCAATCTTCTCGCAATAAGTGCTTCAAGCTCTTCCAATTCTCTTCCCTAATCTTCCATCTCTCTCATTTCTCTTTCATATCTGGAAACCCTAGTTGATCTTTCTCCCGGATCATACTTCTGCTTCCCGGATACAGTAGCTTTAAATGCAGTCTCAGTTTTACAATGCGATTCACCAAATTCACTCAATTCAAATGTCGCAATATTTCCAACTAGCATATCCCTTGTCATAATTTTCACAATCTGGATCTCATCAATAGCATCAATTTTATATTTATAAGCATGAGGAAAAGATCTCAAACATTTAGCCACAATCTTATCTTCCTCAACAACTCCACTGACACTCATGTTCAACACAAGATTATTCACTTTAGTCATAAAGGATGAAATATTCTCATCTTCTCCCATTCTCAGAAATTCATATTTTCTTTTCAAGCTCTGCAATTTAGCGACTTTTACATGTTTTTCTCCTTCATACATGGTTTCTATCATCTACCAAATCTCATGTGCAGTCTGCAATCCCATTACATTATTCATCTCTGCATCAATCAGGGAACTCAACAATGCTTCCTTAGCTCTTATATTATGATCAACATATTTGATCTCAGCTGCAGTAACAAGACCATTCAGAGGAACAATGTATGCATTCTTTGTAGTCTTCCAATAATCCTCTCCAAGGCAATTCAAGTGCACTTCCATCCGATTCTTCCATATAGAGTACTTTTTTCCATCAAATCTCAGACTCTCATTTTCAAAAACAACAGTTGCCATCCCAGATCTCCCCAAGTGGTCAAGCTCCTTCTAAAGGATCTAGCTCTAACACCAATTGTTAGCAATAGGGCAATGACAATGCAGGAAAACTGAGAGGGGGAGGGTGATTCAGTTCTCACCAAACTCAAACAAATTAACCTCAACTTTAGATCTGATCAAGAACAGTAATACCAAAGTTAAAGACCACGTCAACAACACACATACAAATGGATTTTTGACGTGGAAAATCGGGTCAAGGGAAAAACCACAATGGAAACCTACCCATAATATGATGATACTCTGTAGTAGAATGTATAAATATTACAATGAGGAATGCACATACATTCAAGAACACTACCTAGAGCTCAGTTATAAAAAACAAGAAGGGAAAAAATGTTGAGGAAGGCTCACTGCCTTACAAAGATTGAACAACAATCCAAATTACATGAACTGAAAGAATAGCATCTCCAAATGCTTGATTACAGTTTTGTTTAAGCACATTGTCTGCACAAAAACACTTCTTTGCTCTTCTCCACTATCAAAAGAATAATTTGATTGTTTGCACATACAATACTCTCACACTCGCAGATACACTTCTTGCATAATTACAAGACTTATTTATAAAAATCGTTAACCTTAACCATAAGGTTAGCTCAACACATAAGACCTAATTACAAAATTACATCACACGATACATAAATCCATTACCAGACCAATACAATGTTGGAAATGACATAGCATGGACCCAAATCAAATCCTTGAACATTCAATACAACCAAATAATTTGCCAAGATCATCTGCAACATGCTAAACCACCAAATATGTTGCATAACACGAATAATACAAGCAGACCAATAAAACCTTTAATAACATGCAACATGATCAATGCGCACCACCAAAACACATAGAACATAATCAGAGAATATCAACAAGAAACATGAATTCCATCACAATCACCACAACAACTCGAATAACAAGAATCATCATTATTCCCTCACTGGACCTCAAGAACACCAACTGAAAAACTGAAAGATATACATGTGAAGTTCTAAATCATGAACCATCCGATTAGAGGATACACATGAATGTCCCAAAAATTCTCCAAAATCTGCAACTCAAGATATAATCATTCCAAAGCAATATGAATTAAATACCACAACTCTACAACATTGAACCAACAGAAAAACCAACCATCACACTCGATCACATAACTTGACCAAATCACCACATAGAATCATGAAACTCATACTAAATCAACTAGAGATAAGTATCTCAAAACCCATTAATTTGCATCAGCACATCTGCAATAGATCACCCAAACTAACTCTCTGCATCACACCAATTCTCTACAATATAGGAATATATTGACATCAATGACAACAACACATTTTAACAACTCTAATATCCAACAGTTTTCACCTTGTGTGGCAATATCTATAAGCAATCTGAATTTTTAACTTAAATAAGGAAAGGGTTAGTTGTAATTGTTTGCTTCACTCAATATTAGAACTAAGTAGAGAGAAAAATTGTCAAAAGTCTATAAATGTGGGACTTGATCCACAACACAATTATTAAAGTTGTCATGGTTACTCCTTTCTTGATATATACAATGAGCTATTAATGGCTATGTAAATTTTATTAAAGGGGTCAAGTAGGTTTTAAAGGGACCTAAAACCCTTTTTACACAAAGTTGTTGTCAGAGTACCAAATGTTTTTCTATTAATGATTATGTTGATCCTTAATAACACTCTCGCCTTAAAAAGGGGCAGTCAGAAAGTTTCACAATTGTGGGACCTAATGCGACCTACGAAACAATCTTTGAGATTTTAGAAACTGACTCTTCGATTTTTAAAGTGGTTGGAAAGAAGAGAGAATAAACAACATCCAAACTAATAGACCTTGAGGAAATGAAAAAAAAAATTCAATGCATGCAAAGCTTTCCCACCATTTAAAATTCTCCTTGATATTGGAAATAATATCAAATACCCCCACTAGCCTATCATGTATCAAATCTTGTGTTTGCACATTATATCTACAGAGCTGTCACCAATAGTGATTGAAACAATTTTTTCTTGGATTTGGATGGATTCTCATGTACTCCTCCATCCTATTCTTTGTGACATCACATGTTTTCTTGGGCAGTTCAAACTACATTAGTATGTAGTTCTTTTCTCTTCACTGTATGTGCTAAATTTTCTATATATTGTAGTCTTTGTATTTTGAAACTTACTCTATTAATAGAGTCCAGCTTTGAAGAGCTGTTACAATTAAGGAGTCACATCATTTTGCAGTTGTGAGTGTGTAAGATGTTATGAAGAAGATTGCCATGTTTGAATATAGACCAACAACTCAAACTGAAGATGTAATGTTTTTCATGTTTGATATTTAATATAAAAAGTTTGTTCACTTTCTCCTCCCTCTTTATTCTTAAAATGGTATCAGAGCCCAAGGTTTATCGATAACCTGGAGAGCCACAAGAAAGATTGGTGTATATCGAGCTACAACTAAAGTCCCTTAATTTGATTGCAAGTTGTGTAGTGCTAGTTGTGCAATAGTCTAGGAGCTATGTAAAGCTCTCTAAGTTATGAGTTGTATCAACTGCAAGATGGTGTGAAATCCATGCGCTCCATTCTGTAGTGTTCTATTATATGTTCTATATTGTCATATTTTTGAAAGAGTAGAGTGTGCTTGTGTTTCTTGAAGGAAGATTAATGAAGGCACATAGAAGTGTCAAAGAAGTTGCTTCCCGTAAAAAATATTGTTTTGTAGAATCACTACTGCTTGAAAGAGGTGGAGTGGCTACTTAAAAAGGAAAAAAGAGCAAGATTGTTGATTTGTGAAGCTGACTACATAGACGCCAAGCACATCAATAGAAGTTGCAACAATTATCAATTTGTCATTGAACAATGGAATTGTGCCCAAGAAAAATGGGATGTCTCAAATTATTGAAGATACTGCTACCTATCACAAGAGGAGGATATTATTTTCCCTTCAATGTGATACTTGGATTGCTGAAATGAGAAAGTAAGCTTGTCATAGTGAAGGAGAGATGTAGTTTGGATGAAAGAAACAATTATGAAGAAATCACTAAAGAGGTGTTTTTGTAGTTGATAAAGAAAGAGGAGATTGTTGAAGCTAAAGCATGCAAAGTTGCTATTCAAAATTAGTCAAAATAGGTCACTATCTTCATTGTGAAGTTGTAGTGTGGAAGAATGGTTAAGTAAATGAAGCTGTAAAAGGTATAGTATCTTTTTATTGGTGTTTTGGATTTGTGAAGATCATAGAATTTTGAAGAGAAGGTTATAGAAGTAGCCAATATACTCCTAAGGTGTTAGTAAAAGGATTTTGATGTTGCTTGTGTTCAAGATTGGAGTAAACTATTAATCAAAATACTGGATAAAGAGGAAGAAATCATTAAACTAAAAAAACAGTTGTTGGGTAGAAGGTTTGTTGTTTTTACTGTTTTTGGACCTAGAATGTTTGAAGATCAAACATTTATATGAAAGAACATCAAAGGTAAAAATTGATAAAGTTTTAGTATGTTTTGTGTTCTTTCTATTGTTAGTCTTGAAGTTTGTCCTATAGTGTGTGAGGATGCTGAGAGTTTGAGGAGAATACAAGTATAAGTCCCTAGGTTGAGAGAGAGAAAACCTAGTAATGGGATTAGTCTCCGGATAGAGTAAACCTAGGAGGAAGGCCAAGGAACCGCCGAAAAAGGCCAATTCTCAGAAGAAGGAGTAGAATGATGAAGATTTCGATCAAGAGGCTAGGCAAGACCAGCTGAGGAGACTTGCTAGGAACTAAGGAATCCTCAATAATAGATAATAATGTTTTTGATTAAGGATAAACAAGTTTTGAGGGGACCTGTAACCCCATACAACAGGTTTTGAAGGGACCCGAAACCCTTAGATTTTACCAAGATCTGGAACCCAAAAAATAATGCTGCCTAGAGGAATAATCATCAGAAAACCAACAGCCCAACCACAGCTGAGACTAAAAAAGAATAGCCTCTAAAACAAACATAAGGGTTTTACTAAGGCTCCCTTAACCTTCGACTGACAACATGAGTTCTCTAGGCACCCATAAACTTCAAAGACACTAGACTACAACAAGTAGCCATACATTCAAGACCATAACTCAGAGGGTTTTGAACAACTTCCCTAGCCAACAGTCTGGGTTTTGAACTAGCCCTGAAAACCAGCAGAGAAGGGTTTTCCCAAGCTTCCTTAACCTACAACATAGATCTTAGGTTGCCAAAAACAAAGCCTATCCTTAAGCAAAAACCAAAACAACAAGTGGTCAGGCTGAGCCCTTGAAAACTACTAGTATCGAGCTTGCTTGTGGGTTTTACAAGGCTCGTACAACCTCAACAAGACATCAATAAAATAAACAATAAACAATAACCAAGAGGGGGATTTTGAAAGGCTTCATGAACCTTCACAATGTGTTTTAAAGTGGCTCCCATAACCAGCATGAGGGCACTCGTCACCACCCAACATCTGATCAGCACTCGCCTTCCAACACAACAACTCTCCACCTCAATAAGAAAGGAAACCACCTCAATAGGAGCTAGAAGGAAAGAGACCAAGCACATGGAAAATGAAGCAGATAACCCCAAAACAAAGACCAGTAGCTAGCAAATAATCACATGATGCTTGGCCGGAAAGAAGGGTTTTGAAAAGGCTCCCAAAACCTTGAACATAAACAGAGGCCCGTACCAAATTACTGTTGTTTATGATGGAGTGTTGGATTTAGTACCTTTTTTCTATCTTTCTAAAGATAATTGTTATAGATAGCTTTGATAGTGTTAGGAGCATGCTAGGGCTATGGTTTATTAGTTATAGTATTTCTAAGTTTCTTTGAACAACACTTTAAATGATGTCTGCGAGCCTTCCAAGAATAAGTTTAATTTTAATTTTGTGACTACTAGTAGTGTTAATCTTAACTTTAATTAGTATGGTATTAGGATTTTCTATGTTGGTATGATGCTAATTTGGTTGAATAGCCCTTGTGGGTGGGTAGGGTTTTAGGAACTTGTGTTTTCAGTTACATATGGGTGAGTTCTCTTCATGATTTTTGTCTTTCTTTTCACTATGTGATGTCAATTGGCATTTTGTTGATGGTCATTTTTGTTGTTTCTTGTCTACTTTTGTGAGGGATCAGGGCCCTTTCCCTTCAGAAAGTAATAAAAAACAATCATAAGAAAAATTAGAGGAAATGGACTTTAGAAATTTACTTAGATGAATTTTTTTAGTGTAGTACCTTTCTTAGAAATCCATGAACAATATCACTTTGTTATACAAATAATTCAATGATTAATTATAATGGATTGGTTCACTCAATACTATAACTTTCTATTACATTTTTTTACTTTTCATTAAATAAGTCACTAGGGGACTTATTCCCATTACCATATAAGATTTACTTTTGGAAATAATAGAAATGCATTATATGTTTCTGGTTGAGGTTACCAATCCTAATGCTTGAACTACCTGTTGGAGCCAAAAAATGTTGTACCACCTTAAAACTACCAAAATTAGGTTTTTTGTTGATTTGGATACAATTGTCATGAATTGATGACGGATTCAAATGAAAATATGCCTAATAAACATATTACTCTTACAGAGCCATGCACATCTTCTTGAAAGGATATTGGAAATAAAGAATACTAGTTACCTTTTCATTATGTGCTACATATTTTACATCCAAAATTACCCTAGTTTTTCACTAAAACTATCAAAGACTGTCTCCAAGAAAAACAAATCATCCAATCTAGTATTGAGTATGTTGATATTCAATTCTTCATTAACACATATAGATTATGATATATTAGGTCCTATTACACTAAATTTACCTTTCCACTTATCTAGGGTTTTGTCTTGACCTTACCCATCCTTAATATTTGGCACAACTCCCTTTTCCATTGCTTTAAGTGACCTAAATTTTTGTTTTATTTGTTTAAAAAATCTTGAAAATGTAAGAAAATACAACTTTAGGGATCACCATCATTTCTTAGTTTCTTTTATCTTAGTATGTGTCTCAAGATCAACTCTAACACGTATAGCAATTTCCCTTATTATTGTAGTTTTGGGCATCAATGTGTCCTTTATTTATTTTAGATTATGCATAGCTAATTCATTCTTGGGAGAAAGGAAAATTCAAATTTTCATATTCCTTACATGTATATCATCGACCCTGCTTATTACATTGGACAATATATAATCAATAGGATTTTCCATCAATTGATCAATAATCTACATCTTATCCTCCTTTCCTCCCTTCATTTTTTCCTTTAGCCATTTAATCTATATAAGAGAAGATTCTCTATCATATGGAAAAGGTTTATTTAAAGATTGAATGGGTGAAAATTACTGGTTTTGGTGCACTAGTGGATGCTAATTGGGATGATCTTAATTGGTTTTTTTATATAACCACATTTGTATACGTATCCTACAATTTATAAAAATATCCCTATAGTTTCTTGACTATAGCCTCACCAAAAAGAGAAGTATTGACTACCAATGATGCAAGTTGTGGGTTAGGTGTATATGAGACCATTTTTGTTATTACATCTACTTTTTATTCTTAAATTCCATTAACAACACTTTTCTTATTTGTGTTAGGGGTCATAGCCTAGATTACCAATGATTCAAACTTAAGGCTCAATAATAGTCCTTAAAAACTTGTTCTTCTTGCTTGTTATTAGTGAATACTTATTTTTCTTATCTTATTATTATGTAAGAGCTAATTTAGTAGTAATATCCCAATTAGGGAGTAGCAATAGACCACTATCACGTACTACTTTTCTTCACTCCTCAAGTGCCATCCTTCCAACCTTGAAGTCTTCCTGCTACAAAACATGGTTTAAAATCTCATCCCATTGGGAAGGATTGTCATTATTCCTTTCCTTAGTAACATTTATTTTGATACTCATCCTTTTTTAGCTTGATGACAAAATCTCTAAATTATTTTCTTTTAAAAAAAATCATTATCTATTAAAACTTGTTAAAATGCTACAACTTTTATATCATTGGTGTTGTTTCAGGTAAACTTGAAATTCTCATCCATTCTATTTTCAAGCATAAGTAGTATCAAAAGTATTAGAGGTGAATATGTTGGTTGCATGAACTCTTTCTCTACAACATTTCCTGCAACATCTTCAATCTCTACAAGCAGTATTAATTTTTATTTTTCCTCTAAGGCAATGACCTTTCGTCATTTAGCAAGTTGTCCTTTATGGAAAATAATATCTTAAGATTTATCCTAAGGCTCTACTTTAATTCTATCCTAACATAGCATATAATTAGAGAAGCACTACCTCTTCTATATTCAAGTCTATCCTCTTTGGGAGGGTTTAATGTCTCTACATTAGAAAAATCCTTTTAATCCTAAAAATTGTATCTTTCTCTTATACAAAGGCACTAGGGTATTCATAATTAAATCTTTTCTTTTGTTCTCCCTTCATTATGCCAATCCACTTTCTCCTTACCTCAATTACCTCCTAAACTATGTGGTAATTTATTGTCACATCCTCCTCAAACATCATGGTTTCATACAAAAACAGTGGCTTCTTTACACTTAATATAACATAATCTATGAAACTTTTATGATAAAAGATCTTTGTATACTCAAGGCCCATTCTATAGGACTGTAAAATTCATTAGGTATGTTACAATCTATCTTTTTCTAGGAAATAAAAAATTCTAAGATGAGTTGGAAAGAAATATCCCTTCCTATATCCTCTCAAATGTGTCTTATCTAAATAATTATGCTTCCATACAATTTCAGGATATCAAATCCTCTTTGGAACAAACCTAGGAAAAAAGTGGGGACTAACCAAACACCCATAAACTTTGAAGGTAGTGCTATATGTATGAAATTAAAAAACTCCCCATCTATGTGAAATTCCCAAGTTAGGAGTTCTCTTTTCAAGGCTTAAAAATTTCATAAGATCTCTTTACTAGGTATCCTCACTTGTTCTTCTTTGAAGAAAAATAGAATCCTCCTCACAAATTAATACTAAAATACAAAAATGTTTACATTTTTTTAGAGTTAGCTCAAAATTTAGGTCTAACATTTAATAGGGAGAAGAACCTTGTTATTATTTACTTCTCTTCGCTGTAAAATTGCATGATGTTGTCCTCTTCATACAAAAACCTGTGGCATAAAATAGAGTATGACCTAGATTCAAAATCCTTGTGATTGGCCTTGATGGCAACCATTTTCGTATGCTCCTTTCTACTTGAGTTAGGAGGCATAATTATATTCACTATTTCCCATAGGGTCTTGGACATCATAAGCCATATACATGAGGTCAATTAACATCCTCAATTTTTCATCCTCGCCAATCACTTGGCATAGAGTGTGATAATTACTGATGAAATAGTTTTAAAAGATCTCAAAAATTAAGTGTTCCATTTCATTCTATGAAATTTTGATAGGCATTTTTGTCTAGTCACTTCACTCTACACCTTGGGATTAACACAGATCTATAATTTTGTGCATTAAATATTTCTCTTTGAAGGCCTCAAAATTGTTGACTTTACCTGCCATTGGAGTTGGACCAAAAGAAATTGTAATGAACTCTTTTTTAAAGACTAGCAATATTATAAACATTTATAGCGAAAATTATTGCTGAATACAGATGATACCTTTCAACAAAAACACTAATGAAGTCAGTATCCACAAAAAAATTGGGTACCACAATTTTTCCCTTATCCAACATCCAAGAATTGTAATAGGAAAATGATCCTACTATTTTATATACTAGTGATAAAAAAGAGACCATCTTGTGATTGGTATGGTGGCATCTTTGTACCCTCTCAAGTTATCAAAGAGCTTGTCCATTACATTTATTGGGCCACAAACAATTGTAGGTATTTTTAAGGGACCAAGGAACTAAATGATAATGCCCATGTCAAGCCCTTGTAGAAACTTAGGGTTTTCTCCATGATTAGGGTTTAATAATTCACTTTAATTATACTTGTTTTTCCCACAGATTAAACTTATAGCAAAAATTATAGGACTAGACACTATAAATTTATGAGATTTGAATGGAACTGATTGAGGATGATCACTTACTTGTTGCTTACAAAAAAACCCTCTTTTTTTGACAAAATTTGTAAAGAGCAAGAATCACCAAGAAATTTTTAATGCAATCAAAAGTAATCATTATGGTGATCCAAATATAGTAGTTGTTTTTCTCAAACAACTAAAAATTTGATTAGTAACAACCATCTTGCCATTATTGGATGTGATCTTGAACAACTGCAACTATCTATTTAAAAATTTAAATGCACACCATTGAATTCAGTTAGTTATGACAAGATCCACTATGTGAATTGATCTAACCAAGTTTGAAAAAACCTTTGTGTGTCTTGATGGATTTAGACAAATCACAACTTGTCATCAAGGACTACTCTTTGAGCCACAATGAATAGTAAACGTCATGTGCCAACATTCCATGTTCCCTCACTCAAGATAGGGTCCCACTAGTCTAACACAATGGGATTTGACTAAGCATTTCCTTCACTTGATTGACTGTGACAAAGACACATGACACCAAACTATTGAACTGCACTACTAAGTCACCTTAGGCATACCTATATCTCAATTATTGCACAACCAACCTAAGAATGCCTAGCTAGATAGTGCACTCAATCTAACGTTGAAGGATATGTTCCTACTAGATTCATGGCACCATTGCACAACAATGCAACTCTAGTAGAGAATTGACCTTTGGAGCTGAGGGCGCAAGGTAAGCTACCGTGCTTCATCAACATGCTAGCCTCATAAATAACCATGAACTTCTAAAGAATTCATTATGGATTGGACGAGATAGACTACTAGTATCTAGGATAAAGGCCTTGGAAATAGGTGACATGACATAACTTAAAGTCATAACTTAAAGCTATTAACTTTGTAAAGAAAGTCACCAATGAAATATAATATATAGGTTTTATGGATTTAGTTGACTTCCAAGACTTAAGGTTTGATATTTGGGAAAAAACTAAAAAGGGCAAAATAAGATCAAAGGAGTAGGGTAATTTTCCAAGGTTCCAGTAGACTATTTACCTTAGTGTAATATTTCTAAAACATATAGTTTAATATATTTAATTTAATTATTATATCTATCTTTTATTTTCTACTAAGATTTGGTTTATTTGAAAACATAAAGATTTCTGTTTTACACAAATGGAAAATAAAAAATAGAGGGACATCTTATGGAATATTGTCTATATATTATGTATTGATGTTCTTTCTTTAATTAAAGAAGATGGTGTATATAATAAAATGTGTTATAAAGTAAGCATAAGTCTAAATATAATTAGTATCGTATCAAAAATTTATAATAAATAAAAACCATGCATACTAGATATTTGAATTACATAAATTTATTTTTAAAGAAATAATTTTGTGATTTTTGTACAAAATATCAAAGTATAAAATATAACCTTTAAAATATATATAACTATAAATAAGAAGTTAATAAAAAATAGGTATAAATTTTAATAATTTTTTTATTATGTAACAAACAAGTTTTGAAGGGACCTAAAACCCTTTAACAAGGTTCTACATCAAAAAGTTGCATGGAAAAATACCCATTAACACAACAACCCAAAGTTAGCAAGAGACCAACAAAAAACCAAAACCCAGCAAAGAGACAATGGAAAAACATAAACTAGTACAAATTTTTAAGGGCCTCCAGCTAAGTCATGTTTAGAGAAATTTTCTTAAGCTCTTGAATTTCTTGGTTGGCATATTTCTTCTTCAAATTAGCTCTAGTTCTTTTACAAGGCCGGACTATTTCCTCCTTTTTTTTGTCCAAGGCATCCACATCTAGAGTAGTTCCTTCTTGATGGAGAGTTTCAAGCTTTCCAACCATAAATTTTAATAAATTATGTAATATTTTAATATATATTTTTCATCTTATCTAATCTATAATCCACCTTATGATCACAAGAATGTAATTGTAATTTTAAACTTGTCTCACCAATAAATCAAGTCTAAATATCCAAGTGGAATGGCCCTTTTACCCTTTCCTACCAAAATTTGACTAAACAAACATTTATTTATTTCATATCATGTAATATTATCTATTGACATTTATAACATCCATGATTACAGTCATGGAATGAAGTAAATCTTATCATTCCAAAGCATTGAAAGGTCAAACCATAATTAAATTGTTAGGACTGATTTACTAAAAGGAGTGAGAAATTATATCCTAAGCATTTGGATTTTTTTCTTTGATCTTCTGTATGCATTTAAATAGTTGATGTAAGAAAAGAGTTTTCAAAAATTGGTTACATAAAAACACATCATATTCATTTTCAATATCATGCATCATGTTTTTGATAGGAGAAATATATAGAATTGTGGATAATGTGGATAAAATATTGAGGTTCATGAAAGATGAAATAGTGTAATTTCATGATTTTATGTATGCCCATGAATGTATTGTTTAATAGAGTAGAAAACAAGTATAAAAATAAAGAGAATTATTAATAAAGGGGTTACATATTTCAAAAAAAAAATATCAATTTATCAAAAATATTCATATATCACCTATAATATTTAGTCACAAAGCTATGTCTCTTCATCCAACATATTTTAGAGAGACAATCAATTACTAAGAATTGAATATACTCTTATATTTACCTTTATTTGAGATCAGTTTATGCATGTGTATATATTTTATTAAATTATCTTAGATTGATCTTAGGAAAACTCTATTTTCCTCTACTTTCTGGTGAGTTTGACAGATCTTAGATGACCTAGTCTTCCTAATATAGTTTGAAATCTATATTAAAATGTTTCTACATTTGTATATATTACTTTTTATTATATAATTTTTTGAAATTAATATATTTATTTCATCCTTTCACTTTATTTATTTTTCTTCTATTTATGATTTGGTTCTCATTTTCATTCATTATTTTTTACCCACCCTGGTTAATCATATAAACAGTTTCACCTTTAGATATTTTAATTTTTCATTTTTAGATATTGTATTCTTTTCTATTTATATTTTTATCGTGGATGTTTCTCCCCTTTTTTTTACCAAGTTCCCACCATGATGAGGACTACACAATGAACGAAACCAAATGGAAATATATGTGATTTGTTAATATATTATCATATTAAGATATTTCACAAAGTTGAATACAAAACTAAGTGGTAAATGACTTATATATATATATATATATATATATATATATATATATATATATATATATATATATATATATATATATATATATATATATATATATATATATATATATATAACAAATATAAATAGTAAATATTCTTGTATATGCGGAGCTTAGTTGTAAGGAAAAATGACTCTCTTATGTTTATCTATGTTAATATACAAATGGATACACATTAGTATAATTAATTAATACTAAAAAGTATCATTTGAAAATTAAGAATATTGAGCTTGGTAATTGAAATTTCTTCAATTGTAACTAAAATAGATATATCTAGCTTGATGATGTACAAACAAAAGGTGAAGATGATTTGAGCATCAAACTAGTGACCACCTTGGAATGAGGATTCTCTATCAACTTTGAGTATATATGGGTCCTATTTTCTAAGATGGTTACTTGATCATAATATTGTCTTATACATAAAACCTTGGGTTACACGTGTTGTAAATTTCTACTAGATAATTTTCTTAGTCAT
This sequence comes from Cryptomeria japonica, assembly GCF_030272615.1. Classification (NCBI taxonomy): domain Eukaryota; kingdom Viridiplantae; phylum Streptophyta; class Pinopsida; order Cupressales; family Cupressaceae; genus Cryptomeria; species Cryptomeria japonica. Next base: position 474,138,510 of record NC_081412.1, read on the forward strand.
CATTTTTCTCTTATCTATATTTTGTAGAATATTTAGGGTTTTGGAAGTACTTAAAATCACTTTTTAGAATTGTCTTTTGTTTACAAGGCACCTATTTAGATCAACTTGCACAATTTGAAAAATAAAATAAAAAAATAGTTTTTCATGCAAATGTTTGTAAATCAATTATGTCAACCTAGATACCTTTTAGAGCATCAATTGAATAGTGGAGATGTTAAATTTATTCGAATTTTGTGTCTAAATACTAAATCTCTTGATTTCTCAAAATGAATACATTAAATCATTTAAATACAAGGGCATAACATCTATCATTCAAACTTGTGTTTAGTCAAATGAAGGTCGGAAGTTGGTCACATGTAGAATTAAGAATCTAAATTTGGGTGTGATGATTTTGTAACTGAAAGGATGACTCCATGATTACAAACTAACATGAGAATAAAAACTAGACTAAATTACAATGGATAACATGTGTACAGAACAAGAATAAGAATGAGAAAATAAAAAAATTAGATTATCTAAATATATAAATGTATGAATATAAGAAAAATAATAAATGATTAGTGTATAAAAGAATGTGTAGTAAAGTAAAACATATAATATAAACAAAGAGATCTAACTTTATATAAGATCACAGTACTTATCTATGTATAAATTGAAAATGCTACTTAAATAAACACACAAAATTATAAAAAATGTAATATAAATATATAAATTTCATCATTACCATGTAAAACATAATTAAGTAATAATTATAATGTTTGCAAACATATAAATAAAGCATAGTAGATTATTTATTTATTTAGAAAAGTCTGCTAGAAGGGTTAACATAAGCTACGAGAGATGAGAGAATGAAGAGTCTCTCTGTGGGATTAAAATCAATTGGGAAGACAGCAATATCCGACTCCAGAACCGCACGCTCGGACTCCGCAGCAACCGCCATTTAAACCATCGCTACAGTCACTATTAGTCTTTTATACTATTGCTATTATTAAGACAATGCACAACAATTTCTTTGGCATTTTCTTTTCGGATTAAATCTCTCACCATTCTGTGTATTATCGATAGAACCATTTTCTGTTCGGATTGCTCAATATGTATATCTCAATTTCTACGCCACTCTGTATAGCATTATTTATCAGGCCGTCCATGCCAAAGATTTATTTCTTCTAGGTAGATTTAATCGAGATAATAGTAATTTTAATACTTTATGGTGTCGGCACTGTTCCGGTCAAGAAAATTGTTCACGATCCTTTGAATTGATGTCTCACAGCCGATTTCGATATGAACATTTTTACATAAAAAAATATTAAATGAAGTAGAGAAAAGTTGTGTGGATGCTCCGCAGGTTTTTTGGGCATATCTACAAAAACAGATTCAATGTAGCAAGCATTAGAAAAACTTAAAACTTTAAAAGATACAAGAAAGTAAAATTTATAGTAACCTACTCTAAGCGATTGCTAAATAATATTTTTGCATATATTTAGCCTTTATCTAAATGATATATTTTTGGATTGGAGACAAGGAATATTGTCTTTGGCACCCATGTTAGCTTGTTCATTTCCTTTCTCTAGTTGGGGGTCCTTACCAGTAAAGATAGTTCTATCCAAATGATTCTTATAATTTCCCTCAACATGAGATTTCTCATTTAGTAGATGAGTGAATGTTTTTGAATCAACAGCTATTTTACCCTCAATATTCTGAATACTATCCAAAACATGAGATTTCTCATTTAGTAGATTGTAACTTAATCTTTTTGGGAGCGAGAACAGTTTTAAACTTAAAAATATAAGCTTAGTGTGTATAGTTTAAGTCGTTCCGTTTTTTTAATTATGAAAACACAAATCTTGATTCAGAAGAGATTGACAAAGTCGTACCTGTGTCTATGATAGGATCCAAAGGAATCCTTTATTTTCTTTAGAATGGCAGTGTCTGAAAATTATATGGGGAGATTAGGAAGGTGGAACCAGAGAGGAAGAGATTGACAGGATATAGGCAAAGATGTTAAGGGTTTCCAACCTAGGGCAGCTAGCAAGTTATCTTTGAACCAATAGAAAGGGTTTCTGAGAATTTCATTTCTTGCTATGCCATCATCAAAAACCACTACAAAGCAATTTTCTGGTAAAAGATGGAAGTAGATGGAGGCATACCAGTTTGAAGCAATCCAATTCTGAAGGGCAGAAAGCGAGACCATTCCTCCTTGGATGAGAACAAGGATACAGTTCTCCTGCAAGTATTTATCCAGGAGATCCAGGGGAGGGTCAAGAAGGTTTAGGGTTGGGATCGATCTCCAACGTCCCAAATCAGATGTTTGTTTTGCAGGGGAACACCGGGCTCCCGGTGTGTTGGGAAAGTTGGGTTCGGATTATCAGGAATCTTTTTTCCCTTATTAGGCTTAAAATGATTAGGACTTGCTTGCTGGTAGTCTTGCTAGTTGTCCTTCACAGGCGCTTGATGATCTGAGAAGATGGGAAAAGGGTTAAGAACCCTATTGTGCCCTAATGTAGCCTGTTAGTAAGGCAAGGGTTTGCAAACGTTGACCCATTTCCCGTTACGAAAAGCCCATTGGGGCACGTGAGAATCTAAGTAGGTGTTGTAATACCCTGCTTGCTCTGAATCTCAGACGATTGCCCAAGCCCAGCTATTTTTGGACCCTTCAGCTCTACCATTTCTGCTTCATGCCCTAGCTGCCCGTATCTTCGTGCTCTATTCCCTGTTTCTGAGCCATCATTTTTCTCTTACTTGTATTTTGAAGAATATTGGGGTTTTGGAAGTACTCACTTTGTAGAATTGTCTTTTGGTAATTTAGATCAATTCATAGAATTTGAGCAATATAAAAAATAATATATATATTTTTTTTCATGCAAATGTTTGTAGATCAACTATGTCAACTTAGATATCTTTTAGAGCACCAACTGAATAGTGTAGATGTGAATTTTATTTGACATCGAATCATTTAAATACAAGGACATAACATCTATAGTACAAACTTATGTTTCATCAAATCAATGTGAGAAATTCGTCAAATATTGAATTAGAAATCTAAAGTTGCATGTGATGAGTTTGCATTTGAAAGGACAACTTCACAACTACAAACTAATATGAGAAAAAAAATTACACTAAATCACAATAGATAAATAGCATATGTACACGAACAAGTACAAAAATGAGAACACTATAAAATAAGATTATATAAATTTATAAATGTGTGTGAATATGAGAAAGAAAAAAATAAATGATTAGTGTATAGAAGAATGTGTAGTAAATAAAGATATTATAAAATAGGACATCCAGCATCATATAACAGGCCACGGCTATTCCAGCTCCAAAACAAACCTTTCTAGAGCGTGTTAGTGACACTTAGTCAATCGCAACCGTTAATTGCAAGATCGACGGTGTAAAACATGCAACTAACATGCATGTTAGGCAATCCATAGTGTCTTTTTGGAACCAGAATAGACGCGTCCCATATAAGATCAGAATACCTATCTATATATAAATTGAAAAGACACTCCTTAAATAAACATAAAACTGAATAAAATATAATATAAGTATATAAATTTCATCATTACCATGTAAAACAAAATCAAATTATAATTATAACATTTGCAATCATATAAATAAAGCGTAGTAGATTATTTATTTAGAAAAGTCCGCTAGAGAGTCAAGTGTTTGGCTCTTGCAGGGTTATTGCCATTTATACCATCACCACACTCACTATCAGTCTTGCAGTAACGTCCCACCCAAGAGGAAGGTCTGCTTCTGCATTGACTGGCATACCACCTGCCAATACTATTGCTATTACTAACACAATGCAGAACAATTTCTCTGCCATTTTATTTTATGCTCTGAAGAAAAATATTATGTAGGTATATTTAAGCCACTTTGTATAGCATTATTTATTAGGCCATCCATGCCAAAGATTTATTTCTTCTTCGTAGATTTAATCGAGTTATTATTAATGTTAATACTCTATGGTATCGGCAATGGTCCGGTCAAGAAAATTGTCCACGATCCTTTGAATTGATGTCTCACCACCCATTTCGATATGAACATTTTTACGTAAAACAATATACATGAAGTAGAGAAAAGCTGTTTCGAGGATCCATAGTAGTTTTGGGCATATCTACAATAATAGATTCAACCTAGCAAGTACTAGAATTGTTTTAAAATTTAGAAGACATTACACAGAAAGTAAAATTTACAGTAACCTACTCTAAGTGATTTCTAAATAATATTTTTTCATATATTGAGCGTTTATCTAAATAAAAGTTCTGTGTGGGACTAATATTGTGAGTATCAATTAATTATTAGTGGTGTTCAATCAAAATTTGAATGAGGTATAAATTTAAGTTATGTTTGTGTTTCTATTTGTTGAATTTAGTCCATCGTAAATGGAACCAATTTATGTTTTGTTATTTGGCCCAAGGTTAGTGTACACATTTTATGCAATGTGTAATAGATATTACTTCTGATTAGCCCCTTTCAATATATCTCTATGTACACATACTTATATGTATGTATTTATGTGTTTATCTATCTATTTCAAGGCACTTCATTTATCATTGATAGGATTTAGTGTGGGCTTTTAAGCCCGAAAAGTGTCAATAAGCCAGGAATCGTCGGGAGCCTCCTACCCACCGACAGGTGCAAAGTTGTTGCTATAGTGTCTAAATTTATTGGCAAGGTTTCTAAAAATTGTATCTTTGGGTGTGATGTTGCTTGCAACATTTATTAGAGCCAGGTTTATTGTGGCATGGGAAGACTCACTGTAGCCATTTCGAATGGAAAGGACAAGTGATAATATTTGTGCAGTGCATTGGAGGTTTTTTTTTATTTGCGCTTTGCGCAATGCGTTGAACGTTTTTCAATTTACATTTTTTATTTATTTTTTCAACAAAAAGGTGACGTATTGTGTATTCCTCTACGCAGGTTTTTGTGGGTGGGAAGGAGGGCATTTCGTTTCAAGTTTAATGGTTTGCATTCCTCTACAAAGGTTTTCTTTCATCTATCTAATGAGAAATAGGTCAATTGTGGGTTGGTGGGAATTTTATCTTAGAGCGAGCAATTTTACCAACCATTGGCGAAGCATAGGTTTTATTTTGTGAGTTTTTGTTATTTTTTTAAAGTTTGATTTATATGCTTTCTTCTAATTGTGTTTGTGTGGATGGGTTGCAAGTGTGGGCTATATGGAAGGACAGTGACAAACCTGGTTGCTAATGTAATTAGCTTATCTTTTTTTCTTCTATCTTTGCTTTTGTGTAGTTTGTAGAGTGTTGAGTGTTGTGTATTTTAGATGCTTATGCATAAATTGTGAGAAACCTGAAAATAGAAACATGAAATTACTTTTGGTTTGGAGTGGTCAAAGCAGACAAAAGACATGCACAGTCAAATGTTATGGGAAAAAACAAATAGATTATGAGGCATGGTTAAGTATGACATGTTTTAGGGATTTTGTCTATCACGGTGGTTACTATTTTATTATTTTCATTTGCACTTTGTCTATCAGGTTATTTCGCCAAAATGGTCATTGTGTTGTATATATATATATATACACATATACATACATATGTAATGTACACACACACGTATATATATGTATGTGTATATAAATGTATATATGTATATATATGTGTGTATGTATATACATACATACAAACATGTTTTAGGGCTTTTGTGTATCATGTTGGTTACTATTTTTCATTTGTGCTTTGCCTCTCAAGTTATTTCGCTCAAATAATCATTGCACTATGTGTGTTTCTTGTTTAGGGTTTTACATAATTTATTCCATGTTTGGTTTGAGTATTTTTGTCAAACAACAATTAAACTACGTTATATTGTGGTTATATATATATGTGTGTGTGTGTGTGTGTGTGTGTGTGTGTGTGTGTGTGTGTGTGTGTGTGTGTGTGTGTGTGTGTGTGTGTGTGTGTGTATAATCCTATAGGCTCTAGTGAGGGTTGTTAAGCTGAGAAAAGTGTCAGTAAGTTGGGAAAATTCTTCCACTGGGAGCCTCCTTCCCATTCCTTGGTGGAAAGCTAATGTTGTAGTTTCTGAATTTATTGGTGGGGTTTTTTAAAAATTCTATCTTTGGTTGCAATGTTGCTTGCAAGTTGTGGAACTAAAGTGGCATTTATTAGTGCCATGTCTGTTGTGGTGTGGGAGCACTCACTACATCCATGTTGAATGGAACAGACAGGTGAGGCATGTTGTGTCGTGTGTTGATGGTTTTTTTAATTTGTGTTTGGTATTTCATATTCCAATGGCTGCAAAAAATAGAGAGTTGTGGTGTTTTGTGGATGGGGAGTAGGGCATTTGGTTTCATGTTTAAGGGTTTACATTTTTATGAAGAGGTTTTTTTTATTTATCTGGCTAGAAATGGTTGAGTTGTGAGGTGGTGAGAATTTTAAACTTCTTAGCATGACTGGTGTGGTGTGTATGTATGTATGTATGTATGTATGTATGTATGTATGTATGTATGTATGTATGTATGTATGTATGTATGCATGTATGTATGTATGTATGTATATGTAGATGTATATGTAAATGTATATGTATATGTAACGCCCTGCCAAGAAACCCTAAAGGAACAAACTAACATTCTAGAAAAAGTAGAAATATATATTTTTTAAACTATTAAGTGAATGTTTTATAGCATTAGTTGGATAAAATTAAACCATAATGCACAACTAGAAGACATCTACTAACTTTCCCGTAAGGTTTCACAATATTGTTACTAATTTAAACGTACTACACTTGAGGAATTGAAACTAAACAAAGATAACATTGATACATATGAGAGAATAATCCAAAATAACATCTAAAGTAATCTCTTAAAGACATTCACTGAACAATACAATTACATTGCATCATATAAATATTTTCTAAGGCTACATTTATTGAAAACTAGTAACGACCGTTTATCATAACATACCAAGTAATATATAATGAACACGAACACATTTAATTTCTAGATCGAATGTACTGTAGTGGCATTGAATCATTTCATTATCGGAGGAAGGTACTTATGATAAAATCTAAGAAATTAGTTATAGATACCAATGTAATAAATAAATTGTCACAAATGAACAATTTTCCCATGCATGTTGGTTCAACATATAGTAGCTAAATATAGCTATTAGGACTTTTTTCTTACTGCTAATTACCACAAAGTTATTTCCATATGTATTTACCTCTTATATAACAACATTCCTAACTATTTTGATTACCAATTTGATTGTCCAAAAACTAGGATAAATACCAAAATGTTATATTCAATCCATGAATTTTTGGGCAATGGGAAGACCATCTCGAACACAATGGAAATGAGCATTCTAGAGATTATATTTAAAACAAATTGCAACAAAAAATCCAAGTCTTTGAGCTCCATAAAGTTATCCACAAAAATCCTATTTCTGCAAACAAAATTTTATCTAGAGATAAAGGGGGAGTTCCAATGAATATCATTAAGAAGATTAAATAGATTTTTATCATCCATCAATATTAAATAAAAATCACAAACTTATCATAGGTGTTTCCTAGTAAACTTTCAGCTTCAAAAATCATGAATAGTTCATAAATCTTCACCGATAACATAGTAGACATATTCTTCTACTTGTAAATGCATAGGTTGCTTGAATGGTCTCATTTCCTAAGTTCTCTTTTACCATAAATAGATGCAATGAAGCACAAAGACAAGTGTAGACAATTACCAATCCATAGGCTCTAGGAATACCCAGCGATTCCCTCAACCAAAAGCTAACAAAGCTTATCTATTGGAATATTGTTTAGTAATTCCTCCCTCTTGCATAGTTTTATGCTTTTAATTTTTTTATTTTATTTGAAATGACTATGTCGTAAAAACTATTTTATTTTTTTTTTTTATTTCCAATAATACAAGTTTTCCACTATCTAGATGTATCTAAGACCTCTATATAATGAGGTAGTTGTAATTCATTCTCTATCAATTAGTTTAATCCTTCATCAATTGATCAAGATGCTCTTGTAATCTCTTTAATCAATAGAATAGTTTATTTATGTTCCAATTTTATATTTCTTTCATTATCGATCCTCAAGTCATAGCGACATCGATATGTGATAAAATCCCTTGGAAAATAACTAAAAATGAAGAATAATTGTTTGAGTAGTGAATTGAATATTCCTTTCTAAAGATAACTATAGAGATGACAAAGAGAAATTGGCTTTGTCAAAAGGAAGGCTTTAGAGCTAATTGAGGATCCTTTATTGGACATCTGAATGCTCTTTAAGGTTGTGAATATCACTTCACCACACAATTGGCATCACTTTTCTCCAAAATCAACCAAGGCACAAAAGTCTTGTCATCAATTCGACAACATTCTTATCACGGGTCCAACACAACAAATTGAAGGATATTACATAGTTGATAATGTAAGAAAAATACATGCTTGAGAAAAAGATCTCACTGCTAATGATATAATATTAGTATGATCATGATTGATCTTGTCATGACTAGGGTTTTCCTTCATCTATGTGTAAATCCCCTTAAATCAGCACAAATTTTATTGCATGTTTAAAAGATAGTACAAACTCCAAACATGTTCTAGATGTCACTAAAAGAAGTTGACTAGTGTAAGCATGGCATATGTTGGTCTATGTTAGAAAAATTCATAGAACTAACATGGCAGAAATTTTTAAAATGGGCTCTCATCTCTGAACCGTGACTTGAGATGTCAAACTCTACTAAAAAGTACTCTCTAAATTATTACTCTTTCATAACAACCCAAACGGAAAAAACTAGATCATTACACCCACTGTTTGAAAAACAAGCTATTTTTCGCATATTCTAGTCTATAAATTCAGTGCTCTGTTCATAATAATAATAATCATGGTCAACAACATAGTCATAGTTTTAAAGTTAAACATATTAATAACTTACTTGAGATCATAATTTCATCACATCTATAGTGATGCTTACCATATCACTACTTGTACAAAGAACTGTCAATACAAAAAAAATCATCTAAATTATTACTTGTATTGATGACCAACTACTATTTAACTAAAATCCCTTGGTATTAAAAAATTAACGACAGTATTCATGCATTACAGGTAAGCAAAATATGTATCTTCCCTTCTCAGCTAATTAGTTTCCCAAACATTACTTTATAGGGATCCCACGTTTGGCTCAGCCTAATCTAAATATTAAGCTTAGGAGATAAAACGATAGAGAATCAAAACTCTGCCTCTTTAGCATGTTAAAGTCAAAGTCAAATACATTGGCATACATAAATTAAAGTACTTATGATAACTCCAACATACTTAAGGTTACTATTTGACTACAATAGTATAAATAAAGGCAATAAAAGAGAGTTCAGATATCACTATTGTCACTAAAAGACCCACTAGCAACTATCAGATATCTGTCATAAGAACACAATCCAGGTATAAACCCCTCTCCCAGCATCAAGGTGGCCCATAATGGTAACGAAGACATGAGACGGTGTAAGTGCAGCAATTATGGCATCACCGAGGCTGATGTGTTAGAATGTGAAAAAGGCAGCTGATAACTGCACATGTTGTAATAGAAATGGTTGTAATGCATAAGAGTATGACCAAGATACAGATCCCCTCAAGCCCAATAAGGTAGTCAATATCTCTAAAGTAGAGATTACATGGTGTATCATGATAATAAGGTGCTGGATTATACGGTCACCTTGAAAATATCTTCATTAAATTTAGTCAATATCTTCAAAGAATGCTCTTCAAGTATACGATGAATCAGATCTAACTTTAATATAGTACTTATTCATACATACATTGAAAATATTTTTCTTAAATAAACACAAAACCAAAAACATAATACAAATATACAAATTTCATCATTACCATAGAAAACACCTTTAAAATGCAATAATACTGTCTCTAAACATCCAAATAAAACCTAGTAAATTATTTATTTGCGATAAATTCGCTCGAGAGTCAAGTGTTGGACTCTTGCAGGGTTAACATAAGCGAGTTGATATGAGAGAATGAAACGTCTCTCTGCTCTGTAGGATTAAAATCAACCGTAAACACAGCAATATCCGAGTCCCGCACCACATTTTCCTACTTGGCAGCAACTAGCAACGTCAGAACCTTGGTTGTATTCACTACATTCACCATCAGTGCTGCAGTGTTTAAAACTGCACAGATCCTGTCCTTCACCCATACCTGACATTCCCACTGCCAATGCTATTAACAACACAACGCAAAACAATTTCCTTGCCATTTTCTCTAAAGGAAAAAGTTGTGTAGGTGAGCAGGGAAGGTCATGCAATCCTATTTATAGAATAGAATTAAAGTGGAATCGCAAGGCCTTCGCTGTCTGTCTCAAGTAAATCCCTCGATTTCTACGCCATTCTGTGTATAATTGATAGGACCAATTTATTTCTTCTTCGGTCTTCACCGTCTGTTTGGACTGCTCAATATGCAATGCTCAATTTCTACGCCATTCTATATTAAATTATTGATCGAGCAAACCGTGCCAGAGCCTCCTTTATTCTTCGAGATTTGATCGAGACATTTGTAATTTAAAATAGTGGGCAAGACGGTATTTATGAATATTCGGAACTCATATAATTGTAATACTCATCCTTCGCCTTTGGACAGCTCAGTATGCAATGCTCAATTTCAACGCATTATTCATCCGGGCAACCAAGTCAAATATTCATTTCCTCTTCGAAATATTGATCAAGTTCACCGTTCGTCAACAATCCCGCGCAAATTTAATTTTCTTAAAACTATTTCTCCCGCCTTCGACCCGAACAGTTTTCATTGGGAGCTTTGGACGTCCATCAATACTCTGGTAGACATGTATGCAAAATGTGCAAGCATAGACAAGGCACGTGAACTGTTTGACAGAATCCTTCCTATGCAGTAGATGCGGCCATGGACAACAGCAGCGCATCGACTATTACCGACATCTGAAAAGCGACAAATATTTTAACTTGAATACTAATGGTGTGGCCTATCACCTGCAAGATGGTCGACTTTTTCGTACTCAATTAGAACCCCTTTTTGCCGTGATTTCTCTTACGCCATCGTCAAACATTTTGACCTGAACGTGCTCACGGTAAAGCAGGGGGCAAATAAGAAAAGACTCTTCTAAATTTGTCAGTAGCAATCAGGAAGTCATAGGATGGGGTTCCTTTCAAAGATAGCGCATAAAATACAACTAGCATGGTATCAAGATGCAACTAGGTGATGTGGAGAACAGATTAAATCAGTGGTACATGGTCCATCTATCAAATAATGGCACAACTGCAATTATTGGTATTCTCTACCAGATTGGAGCTCCCGATCATTTCCTAGAAGGGTAGCATAATCTTTGTATTCATATTGTTCTAGAGTCACCCTTTCCATGATTTTAATTTATTCTTACTCTCTCCAGTAGTCTCACAAATTAGATCTTACAGATGCTGTGAATAGAACACCACCCAAATATTTACTTAAGATGCAATCAACATTAAATCCTTAAAAAGATATAAATTCTCCCACGGGTGGCCTGCGGTGTAAAAGATCTTTGACTTCTCTTTATTAACTACCCCAAAAGGAAACGTAGCAATCTAGGATGTCATTTGTTTCCACCTAGTTAGTCGCCTGTAAAGAATGCCATTTGCATCCGCCAAGTTATCCCCTGTAGACAATGGTATCATTAGCAGGTTTTTTGAAGAGCTAGAGACTCCAAGCCCCAAGCAACATGAGCCACATTCTACAACCTAGAAGCAACATTTTTTTTCCACTCTCCAAAAAAAGCTTGTTCCATAAGAACAAATAGGAAAGGGGATACTAGGTCAGCTTACCTTCCATTTGCCTTGAAGACTAGCGAAAAATTTAATAAGATTTCTATTGACTAGAATAGAATAACTGTTAGTGGAGATGTAACTCAATATCCACTTGAGTCATTTTTCCCATAACTCACACTAGAAACAACCAATTCACTCTCTCACAGGATTTGCTAATGTACAACGATCTCGTCATAATTTTTTTTGAGTTGATAATTGAATGTATGGATTCATGGGCCATAATCGTCATATATGAAATATTTTGATCAAGAGTAAAATTACTTTTCCTAGAGGATATTATGAGGGGAAGAAATTGTTTTTGTCTATTTGCCACCACTTTCAAACCGATCCTATAAATTATGTAGCACAACAAAAGATGACAAAAAAATAGATAAGTAATCACACTCCATATTGTTTGGGATGAGCAATATATTAGTGTTGTTTAGGTCTTTTTGAATCTCCCACTATTTTGTTAATTCCTTTACAATCTCATATGCTTGTTTGACCAAGCTTCCCAAACACTTCTAATTGAAAAAAGAAATAAAAATATCTACCCAAACATTTCTAATTGAAAATGCAAGAAAAAAATCTAGCCGAGTAGAGTTATCAAGATGTGATTGAAAGGTATCTCTTCCTCATAGAAGGTTTTCATTAACATTTTGTTGATGTTTTCCATGAGAGTGGGTAAGATATTTTCTAATAGACTTCTTATCTCCCATGGATTTGAAGCCTCTTGCAAATAGAAACAAGTTCTGAAAGATGGAGACAACTTCATTTTGAATATCTTCTACCTTCAATAGCCATTAAAAATCAACATCTAGGATTCTTCCAAAACAAAATTTCGTTGCTAATTTTAGTTTTATTATGAAATATCTCTCTGTTCAATTCACCCTTTGCCAATTAGGTATTATGTTTCTACAAAATTTCCTCGCTTACCAAAATTTTAACATGTGCCAACAATATTTTTCCTTTAAGTATTTCTTTTGAAACATAGTATTTTGAATCAACACCTATTCAAATCCACTAGTTGACTTCAATTTGATTGTATTCTTCTCCTCGCAATTTTTCCCAAAGAATTATTATTTCGTTCCTTAAGCTTCCCTTTTCAAAAAAATAGTTTCATAAAAAGCTTGAGTTCATTTTACCCTTGTTTTAAAACTAGCTTCTATTCACCACTTCTTAATCAAATCTAACAAATCATCTCCCTTGAACTATATTCATTAAACCTAAATTGGCATCACATTCAACAAATTTTCATTTCTATCAAATTATTGAAAGTCTAGTTTGAAATGAGAGATACAAGACAAGCCACCTCATCTATATCATTTAAAGACAAGGTCACATAAAAGCATCCCTAAAAATGAACTCATTATTTCAATGGAAACATAATAATGAAGAGATTTTTATTTCATACCTTTGACTTATCTCCCAATATTGAATGGTTATATACATTCATCCAAATGAAGGCTAAATATTATAATAGAATTCTTACCTTAAGAAGCATATAATTTGGGGAGGAATAGATTACTTCTATAGGCACATGACTAGGATTCCATATGATTCCTAACCCATAGGTTATAGTAGAAGTGTCTACAATGAATTTCTTACACTATAATAAATAGTGGAAAGCATAAAGAAAAGGATGATAGAGTCACGTAGAACTATAGAAATGTGCATAGGTAGCCTATGAGAGTTGAGAGAATGTTATGGATTTTAGTGAGAAAGAATAACATTGTAGGCCATGGAGGTCAAACAAATGATTTGGTGAGAATAAGCTTCCCATAAGAAATTTATTATAGTTAATAGCATGGAGAAGCCATGAGAAAGACAATGAAGTTAATAAACATGCATGTGATTGAATGTAAAGAATGAAAAATAATGGGTTAAAATTATGAGTGATGTTGGTAAGAATGTGTGAGAAACAAAGTGTGTGAAATCCACATAATACCATATAGGATCTGTGGCACAAGAAGGTTGATTTTCATGTCTTGTTAGTTTGAGAAGGGAATTTGTATGTGAAAAACATAAAATTAATGGTTACATATGAGTAGTAAGGTCATAAGAGAGATAGAGAGAGGGGTTGATATAAATAAAATTCAAATAATGTAACTAGCTATTGTGGTAATTGGCAAATAAATTAGTTTGCAGGTAGAAATAAATTGTCATATAGTAGTGTCTACTGAAGTGTATGCAACTTCTTTTTAAACAAAAATATCAAGGATGCTTATGGTTTTGATTGCACACTTCCTACAATTGATATTTTGTTGATGGCTCATGTCCAAGGAGCTTGTTAGATTTTTTGTTCAATCAACTACTAGGGATATTGTGTTATATTTTAATATTTGTAAGTAGATTACTAGTATGATCATGAGGGAGTTCATTATTGTAAGGCAATAATAGTTTAAATATTGTTAATAAGGTATTCATACTATTATCAAATGGTTATGTCATATTGAATTCTCCCAATAGATAAGGAAATAGTCTAATAGGACCACTTGTGCAAACCATAGAAGGATCTAAACTGGATAAATATGTTGAATCTTTTTATTTTTGTTCTCGTTCTTTATAAATTATTATAATTATTATGTTCTTTATGAAATTTATTAGGAATTGGCCAAGATGTGAGACAATGTTGTGTTATTTTTCATCTTCTTGGCATATTTTGAGAGAGCATCATTTGTTAGGCAATACCTAGTTCAATGTGTGTGTCAATCAACTGGTATTGTCAAAAGGAACAACCTCACAGATCCTACAAATTCTAAAGTGTGGAGGATCTCAACCTTTGGTTGAAGCTGAAGGCATCTTACATAGAGGAATTCAAATGATTCTTCAAAGAAGATAAAGGCATGTCGAGACTACAAAGTGGGTAGAACTGAGAGGAACTCCCCCAAAAAATGGAAGGATGTGGGCCTACTGTTGATGAAATATTTTAGCTTAGATGGGCGCTTAAAAACATTTCACAAAATGATTTTTCCTATGTTAAACCACCTAGGGTATAATATATGGATGAACTTTGCTTACTAGGATTTCTCTTCCTTATCTTGATCTCTTGCTAGGGCTGAGGTCAAAAACTCTCTACTCAATCATCAAGATTTGATTTTTAGGGTTTATAATTCTCACTTTGACTTAATCCCTCTTGGTGTGTCCCTATCAAATTACCATAACCCTTTGTCAGACCCAAATCCAGTGATTAAAATTTTTACGTCCCCCATGGAAAAATCTAAACCTAGTATTGGTTCCTCCTCTAAACATAAACTAGTTCCCACCTACTTTAATCACTTAAGGGAAGTGAATCAAAATCCTTCTACTCGACCTCCGAAGAAGGTGGAGATGTTAGAGTCACGTGATGAGGAGGAGATAGAGGTTTTGAGTCCTCTTTTTATTCAGAATTCAAATGGTCCCCAACAACTTTTTAGGAGACTACCTCTCTTATCCCTAAACAGGAGATTCCTGACCTTGAAAAGAGCTCCATTAACTTGGAATATACAATCTTCAAGCTAGAAGAGAATGTGGAATGATATGAATTAGTCATCAAATGACTTGTTTGACAATTTGATGTGGCTATCAAGAAAATTAATAGACTCGAGGTAGTGGTAGAGGTAGGGGATAGAGTGGACAAATTGTTCATGGATTGAAAGGATGAATGTGTCTATAATCCAACAACTAACATGGGCGAGAAGCTGGAAAATTGTGAGAAGGTGGAAGGGAAGATAAAGGAGCTCTTAGAAAAGGTGATGTAGAAGAACAAAGCTAGGATGGTGTTGGATTTAAAATAAAATTAGGAGACCCTAAAAGTAAAAATTGAGGAGATGTATAATTGAATCCAAGAGATGATTCTCAAAAATTCAGGCTCCCTAAATATTATATAGGAGTAGATAAACCACAATAAATCCAAAAGAAGGGGACACACTCTTTCCCCTTCTAAGTCTATGGAACCTCTTGTGTATGTGGTTAAAGATACTATTGATTCAAGTACCCCAGTCTCTACTATTGATTCCAACAAATTTTTTATTTTTTTTCTGATAAATTCCTTAGTTTATGTAAGGACTTACAATAAGCCAATTATTCCAACTAGTAGATCATCTCTTTGTGTCTATGGAGGTTGACTAGTTATGGTGTAAGTGTTGGTGGTTTGTGCTGCTATTTTTTTTTTGATTCTTTTTGTGAATAGTGGTTTTTAGCAAAATATTAGCAATATAAAGAGAGGAATTATATGTTGCCTCAAGAGAAAAAAACATAGAATAAATATTGATTCTCATGAAAGGGTCCAAGATGGAAACACAAGTCCAAAGAATTAGATTTTAGTTCCAACGAAAATAACACAATCAAAACAGACAAAAACCTCAAAATGCATACCAAGAAAGATTAAGAATCATGTAAATGAATCATGAAAAAAAAAAAAGAGAGAAGACACTCCCTTAGATGATCCAAATGATGCTCATATATAGCTCTATCTTGTCTTTCTCCTCTCCAAGATCTAAGTGAGTGTAGCGCTCAGTTTTTAGCACTAACCATGGATGTCAAATGGAGATTCAAAAATGTTTGAAAATGATCTCCCTATTGCTATGCAAATGCTAGAAATAAGATTGATATGAGAAAGCTTAAGTGTCTATGCTAATTAAATTATAGTAACAATGTTCTAATGCTTCCTCTTTTGCTTGAGGAATGAGGCTCTATTTATAGGCAAAATACAAGATTGCATGGTCAAGATTGATGTGATTTGTAAAGGGATAGGATTGAATGATCTTCAATCCATGTTTACAATATTCAACAATGAAACGGTGAAAATTGTCAACATGAGAAGCCTTGAGAGGAGAGGGAAAAATCATTTAATGCATGAGATGACATGAGGGTTACCCTCCATTGTTGGAGCTATAGGATAAAGCTCTTATCCAAGGGTAAGGTTATTACCCAATGGGTAAAATTTTGTGCAAGGTTTGCCCATGGTTAATCCTTGACTAAAGGGTCAAGACCCATGTGGGTTAGTGTATTGAAGAAGGAAAGCATTTATGACTCTATAAGAGTCTTAAATAGTTGAGATGATGGGTTGGGAGTTAATTTTGGTTCAAGATTATGCAAATGATTAGAAGAGGGACTAGGCTAATTTAGAAGGGCTTAGAAGAATCTAGAAAGAGGTTAGAAGAATCTAGAAGGAGGTTAATGAGCAAGTGGGTGAGGATAATTTAGGTAATTTTAATTAAAATAAAATTTATTTATTTCAACTAAATTGTGAAACTTGCATTTGTTGGACAATGCAAGTGAATTAGATATTTTAAATAAATATTGATTTAATTAAATAGGGATTTAATTTTGGTTTTTAAATAAATGATAATTTATTTAAATGACGGGAAAGGTGGAATTAAATAAATTTATTAAATTTATTTAACTAGAATAAAAGAATAGGCTAAGGTGAATTAATTAAATGTAAATTTAATTAATAGAAGAATATTAGCATATTCAATAAATATTAAATATTCATTTGATTAGTGGACAAATTTATGTGTCTACATTTTCTTCTCTTTGAGATGGTGTGGTTTATCGCATTGTTTCAAAGAAAAACAAGAAAGCATGGTACATGCCCCATCATGCTCCAAGTTGGTGGTTAGGTATGCCCCCTCGAGAGATGGGACAAAATTTCAAAAATTTGGGCCATCTCTCAAATTCTTTTAAGATAATTAGGCATGGATAGTATAGAGGATTTGGGAATGAAGTATGGAGGAGAAGGATAAGCCAATAAGTACCCTTAACATAGATCAGGTAGGAGAGATGGTACAAAAGTAGTGTTGTGGTGAATTTGATGGATGTTGTATAATTGATCAGTATTAGCTGGACAGTCTAGTGCAATTGATTAAATTGCCCCAGTTTAGTCAAAGTGTGATAGTTGATGTTCGTTGTGCACTTGGATAGCATAAAATTTGAGTAAGTGAGTTAAATTGACCTAATGATACTTAGAAAATTGATGCAATTTCCCAATGAAGTCAAGGTATTTGAAGCAAAATACTCGTTGAGACTCAAATAATTGATGTAATTCTATATTTTTATTGTGTTTGATTGGTTGACCAATTGATAGTTTTTGCATTTTAGGTTGTTTGTAGCATTTTGTAGACTCAGCATACCTATTGAGGCTAGGAAATTGATGTAAATGGCTATTGTAGTCTAGGTGTGCATGAGTCGATGTACCTATCTAGACATAGTAATTTAATTTTCTTATAGGATGACCTAGGTAACATAGGTTACACAACCCCTCCTTTTAGAGATAGATTGTGATGAATGTGGCTTGATTGGTTTGATTGGACACGATGTAGGGTATGTGATGATGATGATCGAGATGGGGAGGGTGAGGTGGGGAAGTCAATTTTAGATAGAATGTATGGAGGACCTAGTACTGATTCCTATGGAAGAGGATCAAAATTGAGTTATCCATTGACATGAATGGTGTGTGTATCATTGTACTTACTCATGATTTTAGGGAGAGTCCTTTACACTTAGCTTTCTCATAGCAACCCTGTTGCTTGCGTATGCATGCACACCAAATATTTAAAATGTATGAATGAACAGATGCATGGGCGATATGCAAGGAATGCAATACAGATAAGATGAAATGGTGATCCATGGCTTATTCATAATACTTTATTTTGTCATCGAGCGTGGTAGTACCGAACTTGGCCAAAGTATTAGAAACCACGGTTGAGCATTACACCTATAAAAAACATCGCAAACAAGGAAACTTCCCTCCATTCTAGTTCATATACACATGGTCAAGGTATACATTGTAGTTAGTAAGCCATAGTGATCCATGACTTGTATTTTTGTATAGGATCTCGTAGCTTAGTGAAATTCCCACATGGACATCATTAGTATTTTCCCCAAAACATCATTGGAACAATCCACATGCAAGAAAAAAAAGGAAAAGGATATCATGAACCATCCTGGCCACTTTAATCACTTGTGGATATCCTGGAGTAGCATAGGAACTTGATATATAAAAAGAAGGAATTTTACCAAGTGCCTATTAGCCAAACATAATCTTCCCGTCAAAGAAATATGTCTCCATGTCTTGTTTTGAAGGAAGGATGCATCCTTGTTTTAAGGCAATCTTGTGTATATGTTGCGTACATATTTGCTTGTTTGTTGATATGATAATTGGTCATCTTTTAGGTAACCCAAATGTTGTTTATGTCTAACTAGATGTTTGTGTATATTGAACAAGTGTATTGCAATGTTTTTGATTGATTTTTACATTTTCTAATGTTTTTGGGTGTTTGTTTTGTTTTGAATTTTTTTGGTTTTGTTTAGGGCATTTAATAAATATTTTTGAGATTTTTGAGATTTTGGAAATGTTTTTGAATTATTTCAGGATATTTTTTCGAATGAGTAACTCGGAGAATTACCAGCATCTAGAATCCACTCCCATCATATATTAAAAAGTTGCCCCTAGTTAGGTGCCAGGGTCAAAGCCAGATGCAAGACACATGAGGTATTAAACCTAATTTCAAATCAATAAGAATCTATGAGAGATATGATATATGAGCGGATGCAATGGATGTGATCACAACAAGTCTTAAAGACAATGGAGTCACAACCTTTACGAATGGTGCCTATTTGTTAGGTTTATACCATTGTACTTATCTAAGGCACAACCGAAGTGCTTTACACCATTTGGATGAATGATTTTTCTCTACTATTTTCTTGATTTTTAAAATTTTTTTTTGGTACTTTTTATAGGACCTTTTTTGAATGTTTTTGGTCTTTTTTGAGATTTTTTGATCTCGATGCTCTACATAGCTTTTGTATGGAAATTTTTGAGATGCATGCTATTGATTAGATTTTCCAGTGGTTTCCCTTCTGAAGTTTCTAACTGATATTCCCAAGACACGAAGACTATAGTGATGAAATATCGACCCAACCAATTGGATTCAAATTCTCCTAGATGTTTTCTATTTGGTTGATTGCGAAGATTCTCTCTAAGATCAAGATCTCCTACCTCAAATGTGCGAGGTCTGACCCTATGATTGTAGCATATTCTCATGTGTTGATGATAAGTTTTAAGGTGATTATAGGCATCTTGTCGCTTCTCATCAAGCAGTTCCAAGTCTTGAAGATGAGAACCTTAATACTCTTCATCATTGATCAGATTGTGAAAGGAGACCCGTAGGGACGGTAATTCAACTTCAATAGACAAGATGACCTCTACTCAATATACAAGTAAGTACGGGGTTGTGCTTCTAAGAGATCAAATGCTAGTCTTGTTTAAGATCCTTAATATGTTCTTGTTTGAGTCTTATGCTTGTCCATTTCCTTGTGGGAAATATGGGATGGAGAAGCGGTGTTGGATATGAAACTCCTCACAGAGTTCACAAACATCCTGATTTTTGAAAGGAAGCTTGTTATCTATGATGATGGACATGGGTCCACAATATCAATAGATGATGTAGTTTAAGATGAATGAAGTGATCTTCTTGTCGGTTACTTGGGTGAGTGGAACAACTTTGATCCACTTTGTGAAGTATTCCATGGCAGTAATGATGAAGTTGTGACCATTGGATGAAGATGGATGGATTTTACCCACAAGGTCTACTCCCCACTGACAAAAGGGCCATGGTGTTGTGATGGGTTGAAGTTCTTGTTTTGGTGCATGTATCAAATCTCTATGAAGTCTACACTTTCTGACAAAGTAGTAGGAGTTTTTTTACATGGAGGGCCAATAGTATCATGTCAACATGATCTTTTCAGCTAATGAAGGGCCACTTGAATGAGCCCCAATAATACCTTCATGTAATTCTTCTAAATATGTGGTCACCTCATATTTCTCTAAACATTGGAGGAGAGTACCATCAAGACCTTGTCGGTATAGGGATTCGACAATGATGGTGTATTGGGCGGATTGGCATATGAAGGTTTTTTGTTAGTTGTTTGATTGGTTTGGTAGAAGGATTTGGTTGTGTAGGTAAATGTAAAACTCGCCATACCATGGGAAATAAATACTGATGAGTTGACATACCATTTCTTGGATTCCAAGATATCATAAGCGGGGATCCAAATTTTTTCAACTAAGAACTCGTAGCATGTTGAGTTTTGTGGAAGATTAAGGAGAGAGGCTATGGTAGCCATTGCATCTGCAACTTAGTTTTGATCTTGAGGAATCTTCTTAAAAGTGATAATTATGAATAATTTCTTGAAACTATCAACCATTTTCTTTTAAGGCATGAACTTATCATCATTAGCTTGGTATTCATAATTGACTTGTCGAATTACTAGTTGTGAATCACCATAGACCTGTAGCTCCTTTAAGTTCCATTGTATGACCATTCTTAGACCTATGACCAAGGCCTCATATTGTTCTATTCATGCATAGAAATATGAGTCTATATGATTTGGGAATGTTGTTGCCTTGAGGAGTGATAAAGAGAATACTCTCCTAAACCATGTCTCATGTATGAACCATCAAAATATAGCTTCCATTCTTGTGCTAGAATAACTGTGAAGATCTCCTCATCTGAAAAATTTGAGATAATAGGAAGGTCTCCTATGAGTGGCTCTTCGGCCAATTGATCTGCAATGACTTTCTCTTTTATTTCTTTTTGGTCCACGTACTCCATGTTAAATTCACTTAGGAGAATAACCCACTTTGCCAAACGGCCTATTAGTGCTACTTTACAGAGTAGGTACTTGAGTGGATCTATCTAGGCAATGAGTTGTATCTTGTGTGTCAACATGTAGTGCCTTAGTTTAGTGGCTACCAAAACCACTGCTAAGAAGGATCATTCAATAGGAGTATAATTGACTTCATACCCTACTAGTGTCATGAAATGTCGTATATTGTACATTCTTTTCCTTCTACATTATGTTGTGTGAGTAAGACTCCTAAGGTCGTAGTTGTAGCTGATATGTATAGTAACAAAGGCTTGGCTAGAGATGGTGGTATCAGTAATGGTGGCATCATCAGGTAGTCCTTAAGCTATTGGAATGCTTGATGACAATTCTCTTCCCATTTGAAATAAGCATTCATTTGTAGTAGATGTGTGAAGGGGTGACATTTATCAGACCAATTGTGAAATGAACCGATGGATTGATTATAGTCTTCCCTATAATGTCCTTAACTAATTGATGTTCTTAGGCAGTGCCATCTCCATGGTTTCTTTTAGCTTTACAGGATCAACCTCAATTATTTTATTTGAAACAGTGTACCCTAGGAGCTTCCTGGAAGTCACTCCAAAGACACACTTCTGGGTAAAAATATTAAGTTGTGTCACACTTTTATAAAGGAAATGGTCAATGCTGATTCAACTTTTTAAATTAAATCAATCGAAAGAGAAATATATGTTTTGAATTTTGAAATGATGTAAACTAATAAAATTTATATTCTTTCATCTATTTTATGTCTGTATTTTTAATAAAAATTAAAAAAATTATTTGAATGTGGTTTTTTATAAAGTAAACACTATAATTTAGTTGCTAATAAAATGCTGAAATGGAAGTTACACAATACACCACACTTTATTTAGTAAATTTTACTTTTTTCTTCTATTATTTTGTGTATATTGATAATTTTTAACTTTAGTGCATGGATATATTTTTCACTATCTTTTATAAATATATATTTTTGAATAAATTTGAAAAGTTGTGTGTGTTGAAATATAACTCTTTCCGATACCCACCACCTTTTTTCTTAATTATTTATCCAAATTAGAAAAGAATTATATCATCTTCAAATTAATTCTTTTTTGTATGGCATCATATTTTTTTCATAAATTTTAAATAATTTTTTGTATTTTTGCTCAACAAGATAATCAACCTTATATTTTAGTGTTGATAACCTACTTTCAATAAAATTAAAATATAAAATATAAAAAACTAATTAAAATATTAAAGGATATATATTCTGGAAAATTCACTTTATAGATCTATAAAAGGGTATTTTTACATTTCAAAAAAAAAAATCTTCATAAGAGTAGGAGTTGTTGAAACATCGATTTTTTTTTTTTGGGGTAATTAGACCCCAAGTGGTATAAAATATACATTTAGTAGACACTTCCAATTGGAAAGTTGTGGCCGATATATACCTTAGTTATAATGAATCTATATAGACCAGATATTTAACTAAAATTAGTTTTTAGTTAGAATTACTTAAATTCGCTTGTGCTGATAAGTTGGCCTGAAATGTGAGACAGTTTTATACTTTTTCCCTTCTTTGAATTGAGGCGTATATTGTATTGTTCCATTTTGGTAAAAAATTTGTCCAATGTGGCAAGGTGACCCTCTCTTGTTAATGATTTAGCTAGTAAACCATCCACGTAGTCTTCCCTTAGTTTATGCATCATGTCGTGGAAGATACTAGTCATTGCCCATTGATATGTGGCGCTTACATTCTTGAGACTGAATCTTATCACATTCCAACAGTATGTACCCCATGGGCATGTAAAATTTGTTTTGTGTTGATCCTCTAGGGCGATCTTGGTCTAATTGTATCTTGGAAAGCTATCCATGATTTATAGCATTGCATGTCTTGCTTTGAGGTCCACGATCATATCAATGTTGGGAAGTGGGAACTCATACTTAGGACATGTTTTGTCTAGATCTCTAAAATTTGTATAGATATGGATGCCCCTAGTTGGTTTTGCCACTTGTACAATGTTGGACACCCATTTTTCATAATCAATGGGTTTTATGAAATGCACATCTAATAGCTTTTTGATTTCTTCTTTTACTAACAATGTGATCTAAGGATATATTTTTCTAAGCTTTTTTAAACTGGTTTAACTCCTTTTGCTACCATCAAATGATGCATTACTAGCTCTAGATCTAGTCTCGACATGTCTTCATAGGACCATGCAAAATTGATTTCTCTTTTGAAAGAACTCTATAAAATTAGGATCTTCGGCTAGAGTCAATGATTCTGCTAGATGTATTATGTGCGGATTTTCTGGTGCCCCTAGATTGACTTCTTTTGTTTCTTCTTTGACAATATACGGCCTATCTTGATTAGTGATAAAGGGGAGAATGTCAAACCTTCCATCTTCAAGTGCCTCAGAAAGCTTTTCACCTTTAGATGAGTCCTTTGTTTTTACTTTTTTTGGATCCAAAAGTGTCAGTGTGGTTTACACTTGAGGATCATGTTTCGATTATAATATTTTTGCGATTAATAAGTTTGGAATACTGTCCAAAGTAAGCCATGCTATTAATTTTAATAGTGAATCTAGCTTTGTGATCCCCGCTTGGTATGTCATCCCGTAATTGAAGAAAGTCTATGATCTCATCATCATTTTAGAAGGTGTCAAGGTACAGGGAATTTTGTTGGTCCCAGTAAAGGTCAGGGTGGAATATTGGCATTACTTCATCAATTATATTTAGGATGGAGGGGTTAAGATCATCGTCAATACTATCCTCTTCATAATCAGGCTTAGGAGGTGACCTACCTATTTTGGAAGTATCTTCAATATCTGAATCTGAAAAGGTTTTGATCCATGCCCCTCCTTCAACTTCTTTATCTTCAAAAGTATCAAGAGACTCCTTTTCAGATTCATGTGAAGCCAAAGAACCCCATTCATATTAATGTGAATCTGTTTCAGAATCACTTGGTAGAACTCTATCACTATATATTATAGGGATGTTTGCAAGTGTGAAATGTGTGTCGACAATTGCATTAGGGGTTGTATCTGATGGATTTGTTGATTTTGCTTGGGTGTCTAAAGTGGACAAGAGTTTTATCCTTGGAGTGACGATTTTTTGTGTAACATAACTCTTTTTCTTATTTATTGTTTGTGTGGACTTCAACTAAGAAGTGCTTTTGTGACTTGGATTTTCTGATCTTATAGGTTGATCTACATTGGACATTATCCTGCTTTTGGAAGGGATGAATTTGGAAGTTGTCTGCTTTGGTTTGCTTGTAATCCCAAGCTTAGAAGTGCCTCCTAAATCAAGGTTGAATCCGAGTCCCGTTTTATCTTGTGGTTGTAAAAAGGGTTGCAATGGCTCTTGTACACCTTGTTTGTGGGATGCCAGTGCACTATGACCATCAAAGCCCATCCTCTGCATAATTGTAAAACCTTTACCATACCTTTCTATAGGGATCTTGATTTCTTGTCTAGCTTTATCGAAACGGTCTATGTAGATCCATCCCACCAAGTCTTCATCAATAGTTTCCTATTCTTGTGATCTGCTTGGAATGAATCCATCAAGTGTATCAGTATTTGTTTTAATAGGTGGCTTGAATAAAATTTGTGGTTTTCCATGAGCTATAGCTGTAAGGGGTAGTTGGCAAAGATAGAAAAGTTGACTAATATTATACTCTCCTAGGCCTTCATCCTTTACTTTTATTTTCAGCTTCTCCTATTTGGGTGCAGGGATCAGTGTACTGATGAGAGAATTCAGGTGGATATAGGATGATGAGGAAGTGGCTTCTCTGTTGTTGGGTATTGTGATATTTGGTTGATGTCTTATATTTTTGTAAAAGGCGAATTCATAGGCATCACCAAGGATAGTAATCTCTACTTTGTTATGTAGAAATTTGATACATTGATGGTAGGTGGATGGTACTTCTTTCATGGCATGAATCCATGGTTTGTGTAAGAGGAGATTATATGCAAGATGGGGGTCGAGGAATTAACAAACCACATTCTTCACCACGAGTCCTATCCTTACTAGTAGAGTAACACACCCTTTAGAGGAGAATTCTCCATCATCATAGGATTTAATGGTGATCCGCTTTATGGCATCTATTGCTTCTACTGCCTATCCTAATGTTGTGATTAATTGCAATGTACAAATGTTACGTTTGGCTCCATTGTCAATCAAGACTCACTTGATTTTATGTTTATGTATGAATCCCTCAATATGGATAAGGGTGTTATGTGGTTGTTGAAAGGATGCATCATCATTCTCAGCAAAAGTGAGAAATGGTGGTGATTTGAGACTTCCAACCATGGCTTGAAATTGATCTATATTGAGGTTGGATGGAATAGACACTTCTTGGAGAGCTTCGTCCAAGATGGTTTTATGTGAGGGTGACAGGCGCAAAAGTGCTAGTATGGAAATGAGTGTTGGCCTCTTATCTAATTTCTCCACAAGGCTATATTGTTTGGGCACAAATGCCACTCTATATGATGCTCATTGTATGGTAATCCTGCTACGACAAGTAACAAAGTTACATGTGGGCTCTTTGCATTTGATTGTAATGGTTGTAACTTGTTCATTGGCATCATAAAGGTTATTGATGGTATAGGTATATGGTGTGTGGGTATAATTTGTTGTGTTATCTGGGTTCTTATCTTGATGGGAGGGACCCCCTTTATCATATGATGGGAGTTGATTTTTGAAATTGGTAGGATCTGTATTGGAAGTTTCTCTATTATGACCATCGACCTCTATGTCACCTCGATCAACAAGGTCTTGAATGATATCTTTTAACTAATGACAGTTGTTTGTTTTGTGTCCTTTTCCCTTGTGAAATTCACAATACTCATTATCTCTCAACCCTGAAGGTTTAACCTATGGTTCATAGTTTGATGTTTTAGGCTATGTGATGAGATCAGAAGACATGAGTTGTTGTAATATATTTTCAAGAGATTCTCCAAAGGATATGTACATCCAATTGGGCTTGTAGGTAGGGTAGCTATTTTTAGGTGTCTCTTGTTGCGTGTTAGGAGTTCAATTGCCTTGATTGTTTTGGGGATTACCTTGGTTGGTAGTGGGCTTCTTGTGTTTATCTGCTTGTCCTGCAATTTTGACTATGGGTTGGGCAATTTTGAGAATTGTTGCATCTACAACACCATCATTAACAATGTTTTTGTTCTTGGCCCAAAATTTAGGTTTTGCACTATTGTAGGCTAGTTGTGGACCATCCTTGTTGTCTTTGTATATTTTCACAAGTCCCTTTTTCATAAGGGCTTTCTCGATTTTAAGCCCCTGGGCTATCACATCTTTGAAAGTGTATGAACATTTGATATCTAAGTACAATTCCATCTCTTCATGTAGGTTAGAAATGAAATTTCAACTAATTGTTCTTCTGGAATGGGGAAGGTACATCTACTAGAATGGTGTCTCCATCTTTGTAAGAATGTGGAGAATAACTCTCCACTCTTTTTTTTTGTATTGCATAGATCATCCATGGAGACATCACATTCTATGTTATGTGAATGAAGAGTGATACATTTATTCATATTCTGCCAGGAAAACATGAAAACTATTGCATGGCCAATCTGCCCAAACTTTGAGGAAAAAGGTACATTAAATACATTTCATCATATTCCACCTCTAAGCATGCAGAGTAAAATTCTCGCACATGGTCCCTTGGATCTCCTTTTCCTTTGCATTTATCAAATTTTGGTGTTTCAAAATTGTGTAGGAAAGGAGGTATGATCATGTTCCTATCAAATTGATAGGGACAAATATATTCGAGAGCATATTTCTTTCGCGACCTTCTTTAATTCACTTGTTTGGCAAGGTCTTGTCTGTGGGAGGAGGTGGGACATTCCCTTGTTGATAGTTATCACCATAGCTTTGGATATTCCTTGCCCTCTTGTCGTCTTGATTTCTTTCTTGTCGATGGCTATATTGGTCTTGTTCAAGTGCATCCCTAAGTTGCAATACATCAAATTCTAGTGGGATTTTTTCTCCTTCTTGAGCAAGTCTTAGGAAATGGGCAATGAACATTTCCCTTGAGAATTTCCTCAGAGAGTTTGTTAAATTTGGGATTATTAGTGGCTTCTTATATTTTTCCTTGTGTAGGAGTATTTGAGCCCTCTTTCAATAAAGGGCTTAACGTCCTCTTCCCATATTTCATTTTGAGGTTGTCTCTGACTTTGAGACCTAGTCCTAGCCATGTTTGAAGCTCGCATTCGTCAAAGTGAGGTGGGTGCAAAGTGGGTGGTTGATCGCCTTTTTAGTTCCAAGATGATATGATGATAAGTTTGAAGTATTTTATGGATGTTTTATCTCCTACACTAATGGTGGGTTATCAACAAAATCCTCTTTAGAATTGCTTATTTGTTGTTTCAATAATTTAGAGATGAGGTGTAGCAAGTTTTGTGCGTAAAAATCACAAGATACCTAGCTTTGAGAGGATGCACACAAAAACTATTTTTAACCTATCCAGATGCTTAGAAATGTCTTTTTAGGATGATTTATCCTAGATGTAGAGACACAATAAAGAGTAACCTTGTTTGTATGATTAGTAATATCTTGAAAGATCTAAGGACAATACCTTTGTATGTTGAGAGGAAAATGGATTTTTGATGTTGTTGGAATGACTATAAAACCTTGGAAGGATGGTGTAAATTTGAAAATGACTTAAGAAGAAGATGAAATATGGAAGATGGAGGTTTGAAAGAAGTGATTGTGAATTTGTGAAATTTTTAAAAAATAATATATGGAAAACTAGCCTATATGGAGAATGACTCAATAAGTGATTTCTTGTTGAGGTAGATAGGATAATGAGATATTACCACTTTCATTGAGAGATTGAGACAAGCCGGATCTTTATTAAAAGGCATGTGCTTTTAAATATTCCTCATCAAAATCATGACCATGTAGATAATCATGAAAATGGTGAGGGACGGTTCGATGTTTCAACAAGAGTTTGCGGTTGATATAGAGAAATTTCATTTTCTTTATGATCTCTTTTTGGCTTGGTTTATTCTTCTCAAGATGACGATATATGGATTTCTTGATATGCTTCAGAGATTTGGGGATATGATGCATTTGAAAATCTTGTGATGGTATGGTTGTTTAGATTGTTGTTGGCGTGTAACTATGGTTTAAATTTTTGATGATATCTTTGACAAGAAGACACAACAAGCACACACACACATATAAACACTTCTTTTCTCTTGATAACTATTGATGAAATGTGTATAGGATATTTTTAAATCTGCTCAAGCATAATTTTGAAATCCCCTTTTGTTTGCACAAGTTTTTGAACAAATGAAAGACAAATCAGATAGACTCTACTATTGTCAAAAAGGCCATTCATAATATCAACAGCCCACACTTGATACTTTGTCAGCTCAAACAACCATGTCACACCCTAAGGTGCACCCATTTTTTTGTCTTTTTCTAGAATTGAACCAAAGAGAATTGTTGCTCAATTGGATCATTTTCTTGGGAGATATATGTTGAGTGTCTTGGGGGTGTATTCTTCCCCACCCTTGCACTATGATATCATACATTTTTGGATAATTGACTCGATGTGGCCTCTATTTCTAAAGCTTATAGTGAGGGTTCCCTTCGAGAACACATAATTAGCATTATTTTCTACTCCATTAAACGAGGTCTCCCAACTTGTGGAGTTTATGCTCTACAAGTTTCATGTACCATATAGGCACTAAGGAAGACATGATGCCATTATGATAGCATGCAGAACTCGTCTCTTGTAACTTTTATTTACAAATACATTTATTTATAGTGGCTTGGATTTAATTGGCTTTATTCATTGCCAGTTGGGTCATTCCCCTCTCACTGATCTTATGGGCTTCTCAGGAGGGAAAACCCAATAAATGATTTATCTTAATTGCAAGAAAGTAAAAGAAAACAAAAAGAATGAGTTTGGTTTTTTGATCACCCAATTAAGGGGAGAGCATATACCTATCACTTTCAAACATGGTGTACAAGTCATTCTTTTTATCCCATCATTGCAATGTGGTGTATTTTATACTTGGATATGTTGCTCCAACAGATATCGTGTTCTTTTTAACCAAGATAGAAAAAGTTTTGACTCTTGACAAACTTTGGAAAGCAAAACCTAGTCAAAAAAATAAAATTGTGTACCACATGTCCAAAATGGTTTATTTTTACCCCTTGCAAGAAATGAAAATAAGTTTCCTTTTAAAACAACAAAGGGAATGTTGAGTTCTTTTTAGCTTGAACCAAAAATAAAAGTGAGATTCTTTTTATCTTTGCAAGAAATAAAGATTCATTTGTAGTTTTTTTCAAAACCCTTTGCAAAATTGAAGATGAGATTCCTTTTATTTGGACCAAAGGAAATGAGGTTATTTTTAACTTGCACCAAGTAAAGTGAGATTCTTTTTAGCTTTGCAAGAAATCAAGATTCGTTTGTAGTTCTTTTTAAACCCTTTGTAACAAAAGAAAAGGAAAATGAGATTCTTTTTTAACACCAATGGAAGATAAGGTTCTTTTTAGGTCCTTACAAAATGAAAAGGAGTACTTTTTTCTAAAATTCTTTTGTAAAAAAGAATATTGTGAAAATAAATCAACATCTATGCTAACTCCTTGGAACCTGGAATAAATGTTAGGACCTGCAAAAACCTCTCAAAAAGTTAGTCAATATGGTGGGATCACAAGCCTAAATTTTTTATATTTGTTACAATTTTGAGCACTCTACCCACTACAAAGAGCTAATCTGATGGAACCCAAAAAAACTAACATAGAGAACAAAAGCACTATATTGTAATAAAAGTGCTAGTTTAAGACAAATGCACTAGAATGGAGAACAAAAGGGTTGTTCTATGAAAAAAGTGCTAAAATAGGGAACAAAAGCACTAGAGTAAATAATTGAACTACACTAAAGGTCCATACAAGGTGCAAAATCAGGAGCAAAGGTGTTATATCGGGCATCAAAAGCACTAAAGCACTTCCTGTGTGTGAAAAACCTATAAGTTTCAAAAAAATTTAGAAAATCTTAACTGGTTAGAAAGAGGAATGGAACATAACCCCATAGTAGGCACCAAAATGATGCATATGAAAGAGTCCAAGACGGAAACACAAGTCCAAAGAGTTGGATGTTAGTTCCAACCAAAACAACACAATCAAAATAGGAAAAAAACTCAAAATGCATTCCAAGAAAGATTAAGAAGCATGTAAATGAAGCATGAAACAAAAAGAAGAGAGAAGATACTCCCTTAGATTCTCCCAATGATACTCATACATAGCTCTCCCTTGTCTTTCTCCTTTCCAGGATGCAAATGAGTGTAGCTCTTAGTTTTCAGCACTAACCATGGATGTTAAATGGGGATTCAAAAATGGCTAGAAAATGATCTTCTTATTGCTATGTAAATGATAGAAATGAGATTGATATGAAAAAGGTTAAGTGTCTATGCTAATGCAAGTATAGTAACAATTCTCTAATTCTTTATCTTTTGCTTGAGGAATGAAGCTCTATTTATAGGAAAAATAGAAGATTGATGTGGTTTGTGAAGGGATGAGATTGAATGATCTTCAATCCATATTTATAATTTTCACCAATGAAATGGTGACAATTGTCAAGATGATAAGGCTTGAGAGGAGAGGGATGAAGCATTTAATGCTTGAGATTACATGAGGGTTACCCTCCATGGTTGGGTTTATAGGATAAAGCTATTATCCAAGGGTAAGGTTATTACCCAATGGGTAAACTTTTGTGCAAGTTTTACCCATGGATAAGCCTTCACTAAGGGTCAAGACTCATGTGGGTTATTGTGTTGAAGAAGAAAAACATTAATGACTCTGTAAGAGTCTTAAATGGTTGAGATGATGGGTTAGGGGTTAATTTTGGTTTAGGATTGTGAAAATTATTAGAAGAGGGTTTAGGCTAATTTCGAAGGTCTTAGAAGCATCTAGAAAGAGGTTAGATGAATCTAGGAGGTTAATGAGCAATTGGGTGAGGATAAAAATAATTTTAATTAAAATTAAATTAATTTATTTCAACTAAAATATACAACTTGCATTTGTAGGAGAATGCAAGTGGATGAGATATTTTAAATAAATATTGATTTATTTAAATAGGAATTTGATTTGGGTTTTTAAATAAATGCTAGTTTATTTAAATGAGGGGAAATGGGGAATTAAATTAATTTATTAATTTATTTAATAGATGGGACCATAGTCAGGAATTAAATAAATTTATAAAAAAAAATTAATTAGAATAGAAGAATAGACTAAGGTGAATTAATTAAATGTAAATTTAATTAATAGAATAATATTAGCATATTAAATAAATATTAAATATTCATTTAATTAGTGGATAGATTTATGTGTCTACAAATATAAAATTATCTTTGAGTGGTATTATGCCACACTAGATCATCTCCAATGAGGGATATTGTATAGAGAAAGAAACAAATGAAGCATTGAGACATATAAAACTAATGAAAGTGAGGGGACCCCATAAAAATGCATCTCCCCAATCCTCTCGCCACCTAATTTTCACCTTTATATTATAAATACCCCTCACATGATTCTCTCTCAAAGGTACACCAAATCATAGTGACAAATAGGACAATAATAATTTATGTAACATCTTAAAGGTATACTTAGTCTATAGGTTTACATCCAATGATAAAATAAAAAATTTAAAAAGATATTTATTTTAATTCAACTTGTTCTATTTATACTATGGGAGAGGAATGGAATTGATTTTTGATGAGACCATACATTGTCTCATATTTAACCCATTAAAATCATCTATTTGTTCTCAGTGTATTGTTCTATAGGTGGATTTGAGTAATAATTAAAAGTTCTTTATCTTGTTTAAGGTAGAATATAAAGTAGATATTTAATTTATTTTAGATAAATAAATATGATCCAAATTTATTCTAATATGTCTCCATGAGTGTGCAAGATATGAAAATGCAAATGAATGAGTTATTAAATAACTCATGACAAGAAGAAGCTTCAAAAATACTTGCAACAAAGAGCTGCAGACTTTAACTTTAGAAAGCTCGAGACATTATAGAAGAGTTTGAAGATATTAAGAGAAGATAAAGAAGAGTCTTTAATACTCCCAAAATACTCCAACATTAATTCTTGAAATCATGGAGCATCAGTCATTCCTAAACAAATGGACAAAGTATCTGTTTCCTGCAAGTTGCAGTTATACACTACACTATGCTATCTTTCTCCAACAAAGATAACTCAAGTTACCAAAGCAATCTAATGTAATTACATGATTGTAGAATCTCCTTCATAATTATCTATAATTATTTGGTCAACAGAACTGATGATTAATTCTTTCGTTCATATTGAGAACTTGAAGACTTCCTATAAATCAGGCACCCAAAAAATCATGAAACATGCAAGCTCAGTTAAACAACGATATTTCCATTGTTTCTCAATGAAATTTTAAAATTAAAAATGATTTGGAAAGTTGACTTTACTAGCTAATTTTTTTTTAATGTTTGACAAGATTTTTAATAGGGAAGGAAAAGTGCATGACAAAAAATGGTTGAGATAGATTGATGGGATGAAGGGTAGTAGTTTTATTTTCTTAAAGTTTTGTAAATGACCCCTCAAAAATAGGATCTTGGATCCAAATTATTAGTTGATTGGTTAGGAATATAAATTCTATAAACATATTTTAATAATTTTAGAAAAGGGAGGAATTAGAAAGGTTTGTTTCAACCCAAGGAAATAGGATAGACTAGTTTCACTTTCAAAAATATATTTTCCAAAGTTTTTTTAGAGTAAATTTGAATTAAAGAAAGTATTTTATTTGCAGAAAGTGCCAATTAGATTAGCTTTTTTCCTATTATGCAAGTGTAATATAGATTAGAAATTTCTATTCATTCAAGAGTGATTTAGATTAGCTTTGATTTCCTACAAGTTAGAAGAGACTATCAATCCATTTTTATTCACTCTCTTTTGCACACAACCATGGACACCACCTTGGATTGATAAATTAAATGATGAGGATTACAATGACCCCATCATTTTTAGCAATTTTTTCATGGATAGGTGTCATTAGGGAATCAAGAAAATCAGTTTGGAAACCTTTTAGGTTTAGTTGTTCCTCAAGAAAGATTTGTCTCTCAAAACCCAAAACACCAAATCAAAATCCCCCAATACCAAATCTAAAGAGAAATGCTGCTATTTTTTTTTTAAATATCCTTAGTTAGAGGACCGTCACTCCAAGTCCTAGAAAAGGATATTTGTTTAAGGAAAGAATTTATGGTTTATTGCTTGCAAGAGGTGGAGAATATAATGAAGAAATATTATCTTCATTATAGAAGCTTGCAAAAGAGAGACTTACTTGGAAACCTTCAAAGTTCAAGAATGTCTGCCCAAGTAAATTTTTTAAGTCAAAGGAGGGCTTCCGAATTAGAGATTTGAAGAACAAGGAGCCGGTTCCATTCATGCATGTACCAGATCAAAAGGAAGGATTGTAATATCTCTCCAATTAGCCCATGTATTTTCTAGAATTAGAAATCATGGAGAAGGTTTCCATTTCAAAGGAAGGTGAAGCATTGGATTTTAAAAAATTGCCATCTTCTTTTCATTACCTTCACTAAAAAATTTGAATGCATGGAAACATATTGTAAGAAAGTGAAGATATTTTTTACAACCAGTTAATGCTTATGTGTAACCTCTCTACATCATTAAGTAGAGTAGGTTAGGGTAGGTTTTGTTTTTGCAAATAAGTGCTTTGTACATGTTATTTGTTCTTCTCAAATGTTGTAAGCATCACACTTTTGTATAAGTTGTAGCACTCAACTTGCTGCAAACTTTTTGGCATCATGGATGATTGGTTGTTGTAGTCTTAAGCTTTAGCTCTAGCACTAAATCATCAAAAGCATGGAATAAAAAACAATGATGAAGAAGTTAGAGTTGTTAGTCAGCATTAAAAATCAAGTTGTTTCTCTCAAAAGTTGAAGAAACTCTTTTCCTGCATCATGGGGAAAGTGAACTACAACTCATGCATAATGGTTGCACAAAAAACTAAGGTAAAATTAGGTATCTTCTTCATTATTTCTCTCATTTACCTTAAAATTATTTCATTAAACTTAATCCACTCAAAAAGAAGAAGAAAATTTTCTTAAAATCTTATTCCAATATTGATGGATCTGTCAAGAGCTAAAATTTTATTTTAATTGCTAATCAGGAGTCATCAGAAGCTACGTGGAACAACTATTATAAAAGTAAATTTATTCAATTGGAATGCTCATTCTCAGTTGCATAGGTACCTACAACACTTTAGGTGTAGGCGAGATGATGATACCATACATTGTCTCATATTTAACACATTAAAATCATCTAATTCTTCTCATTGTATTGTTGTAAAAGTGGATTTGAGTAATAATTGAAAAATTCTCTAGCTTGTTTAAGGTAGAATATAAAGTAGATATTTGATTTATTTTAGATAAATAAATGTAATCTAAAGTTCTTCTAATATGTCTCCATGAGTGTGTAACATATTACAATGCAAATGAATGAGTTATTAAATAATTCATGACAAGAATAATTAAGAATATGTAGAAGGATTTGAAGATATTAAGAGAAGATAGAGAATAATATTGAAGACTCCCAACACACTCCAACATTCATGCAAAATTATGGAGCAGAAGTCATTCCTAAATCAATGGGTAATGTATTTGTTTCATGCAAGTTACGGTTATACACTACATTATACAAGGCTTTGAAAACATTATACTCTAAACAATTCCAAACATTGTAGAAGGCTTCCAAGACATTAATAAAAGATACAAAAGAATCTTGAAGACTCCCAAGACACTCCAACATTCATGTAAAATCATGGAGCGTCAATCATTCCTAAATAAATGGGCAATGTATCTGTTTCATGCAAGTTGCGGTTATACACTACATTATGTTATCTTTTTCCAACAAAGATAACTCAAATAGCCAAAGCACTCCATTGTAATTGCATGATTTTAGAATCTCCTTCATAATTATCTACAATTATTTTCTCAATTGAACTGATGATTAATTATTTCATTTATGTTGAGAAATTGAAGACTTCCTAGAACTCAGGTGCTCATAAATTGTGAAAAATGCAGTCTCAGTAAAACAACAATATCTCTGTCGTTTCTCAATGAAATTGAAAAATAAAAAATGACCTGGAAATTAGACTTCAAGGGCTAAAAAATATTTTTAAGGTTTGATAATATTTTTAATAGGGAAGGATCAATGTCTTGATAGAAATGACTAAGACAAATTGGCAGGATGATGGATAGCAGTTTTACTTTTCTCAAAGTTTTATAAATGACCCCTCAGAAATAGGAGCTTGGATATGAATTATAAATGGATTGGTTAGGTATATATGGAATATCAATTATATAAATCCATTTTAATCATTTGAGCAAAGGGGGCGTTTATAAAGGTTTGTTTCAACTAGAGAAAATAGGATAGACTTGTTTCATTTTCAGGAAGTAATTTTCCAGAATCTCTTAGAGTGAATTTGAATTCTTGAGCAAGTATTTTATTTCTAGAAAGTTTCAATTACATTAGCCTCTTTCCTTTCATGCAAGTGTGAGATAGATTAGATATTTCCATTCATGTAGGATTTCTTTAGATTAGCTTTTATTTCCTACAAGTTAGAAGATACCATCAAATCAGTTTTCTACATTCTCTTTTGCATACAACCATGGACACCACCCTAGAGTGATAAATTAAATGGTGAGGATTACAATGACCCCATCATTTTGTCTCCTAGTGTTAAAATACAAATAATGAAGGCATGCAATGAAAGAGTATATACACTCAAATTTTTGGATTAATAATTTTTTTTTATTAATTAAAATTTTAAATTTTGAATTTATATTTTAATCTAAGAATTAAATGATGAAAAAAAATGAAACTAATAAAAACACTAAAACAAAAATTAAACTATATGAAAATATCTTCTTATCATCATCGCCCAAAATTATTAGATAATAAATCAAAGGGTGATTTTCAAGTTTCATTCCTTCTAAAAGGAATGGTTTTTCATGTAGTGAATTAGTC
Organism: Cryptomeria japonica; assembly: GCF_030272615.1. Classification (NCBI taxonomy): domain Eukaryota; kingdom Viridiplantae; phylum Streptophyta; class Pinopsida; order Cupressales; family Cupressaceae; genus Cryptomeria; species Cryptomeria japonica. The sequence goes on from NC_081412.1 coordinate 474,174,977, forward strand.
AATACATTAAACAAGAAATTTCAAAATTACAAGTACACTATAGTGTTAAGTTATTCACACTTTATTCATAAATTGAAAATGACAATCAATTTTTTGTTTCATATTAAAAGTTATTTCAAATGAAGATTTGAATTATTAAATATGTAATTAATGAGGGGATGGCCCTACAACGTAGTAGTTAGCTGTGAGCCTCCTACATTGGAGATCTTGGATTCGAGTCTATTGTACTGGTTCTTAGCTCCAGGAAAAATTTAGAAAATATCTCTTTGGCTCTAATGAAATTCTATATGATTATTGGCTCATTATCTTAAAAAATGTCATGTTTTAATGTGTTGGGCTAAGAAATGGATTTCCAATACCATTGAAATCTTAGTTTTGTTGGAAAAATATATATATATTTTTTATAGCCAAAATATATATGTGTTATATGCCAAAATTTATTTCTTGACCATTAAGGTGTAATCATGGTGTAAATTTGGAATTAGGATGCTTCTCAAAAACATTGATCTTCAAAGCAACTTAAAATTTCAAGTGAATTGCAAAGTAGGACACACAAAATAACTTATAGACAACAAAAATAGTTATTAGGTTGGTTATTTCTCAGCGAGCTCATCAATATGTGAACTTAAAATAGAAACAAGATAATAACTTTGAAAAATAATAAGAATCAAAATAACCCTAACTTTGTGGATGCAAACAATAGCATAAATGTACCAATTTTGCTAATATAATTAAACAAAATAAGTTTACATAAATACTTGATTCATTAGATCTAATAGGCGACACAATATTTATAGATTTTAATGATATATCAAACAAAGGATGAGGATATGATTGGAGGCTAGGAGCTAACTAAATTAGTTATAGAGCCAACTCAAGAAAGTGGAAGAATATTATTGAACTAATAATACAAAACTATTATTTTAAACTCCTAAAATGATGATAATTTTTTTTTTCAATTTATTAAAAGAATAAGTTTATATATATGAAGATGGAGTTAATTGGTCAAGCGACAAATAAAAACCAAATTTAATGATTAATGTAGATAATTAGCTCCTATTAATTAAATAATAAAATATTACTTAATTAATAGATAAATAGATAATTTAAAAATATAATGATAAATTAATAACAAATAATTAATCTGATAAACAAAATATTAATAATATGATTATGTTTCGGGAATCATTAGTTAATAGCATAATTAATAATTGGTTGTTAAATTTGTATTTTAGCATCTATAATATGTATGTATGTATCGTAAGGTACTAGTATTTTATGATGAAGGGCTTTAAAATAAATCACATATGCATATATGATATAAATTTATATATTTTTATGTATATATGTATATACAGGGAGATACAATGTTGGCATTTGACTGAATCGGCAAAGACTGTCAGCGATATGCAAGCGGTAAATGATTGATTGGTGAATGTGATGAAGAGATTGAGATTCATGTTTGATGACTAATTCATGTGTTGTCATTGATGGAAATAATGTTTTTGTAGTCATCTAAGTCTTGGAAGCCAACCGGTAAGGTATAACTGATACCGAAGACAGTTTAACAGAGACCTTGTAATTAGGACTTCAACCGGTAAACAGAGACAAAGTTGCATTCCGATAACTAGTACAGGTGATTCATGAAGAGTTGGATGATGCAGTTTTAAAGAAATGATGGAGACGGGTATTTGGAGCTATCTTAATTACCACATCGGCAAATTCAACCAGTTAAGCAATATTTGATATACAAAGCATGCTATCTAGAAGAGCACTTAACTAGTAGTGATACAGTCACTTAAATCGATAAATTGGCATAGGTTTTGTCTTGTTTTTGGTTTGTTATGTCAGTGGGTGACATAAGTTCGATGTGAAATGTTATTTTGTCTAGATTCATTGAACCTAGGAATTTATTCCAAGGTTTTAGCCAACTAAGTTGATGTGTATAAAAAGTATGATGAGTTATGAATGCAAGTATGAGATCAAAGGTGAATATTGAGATTCTGATTGTGTGGTGATTAGAAGCTTTGTATTGATATGTTGTTGAAGTTTTAGATGAACCAAAGTGGATCTTATCAGACACATAAGTGTTATATGAAGATCATTTGAACTGTTGTTATCCTAACAATTACAACAACAAAATCCCTTAACCGAGTAGGTCCGAACAGGCCTTAGATTGTAAATCCCTTAACCAGATATCTCAACATCTGAGTGTTAAATCCTCTTGCGAGGTTGATCCTAATAGGTCAAATCTCCTAACAGGGCTCGTCATATTAAATCCCTTAATCGAGTGACTCCTAACCAGGTCTTCTCCTAACCACATATATTTGTAAGACCTTAACCGGTCAAGATTTCTATTATGTAGATAGTGAATCTTGTGGGTATTGATTCCCACCATGGTTTTTCCCTTTTGGGTTTCCACATATAAATCTCTTGTGTTATGCGGAATTTTTTTTATTGGGCATTATCTGATGTGGTGATATTCTTCTTATTCTTGTTAAGTTTTAAGTTGCTTAAGTTGGTGATCAGATTCATATTGTTTTTACTTGCACTGATTCACCCCCCCCTTCTCAGTACCTTATAAGTTTATCAATTGGTATCAAAGCCAAAATTATTTGAGGCTTAACCTCTTGAGAAGGATTCCTAAGGCAGACATGGGGGATATGAGTTATAGATAGATGTCTAATAAACTTCTAGAAACCGAGGAAGCCCTAGAAACATTTAGAGGAAAGTATAAAGCTTCACTTTCTAAGAGAAGAGAGCTAATAGAACAACTATTGGAGGTTTATGAGAGTAGTTCTTCTGATGAATCAGCTATAGGTACATTGGTTGATGAAGTGGAGAAACTAAATGATGAGAAGGTGAGAAGAAAGCCTTAAGAGCTAGTGGTAAGAGATCAAAGGATTTTGGAACTTCCACTGCTAAGACGGTAAAGAAACCGGTAACTAAGCTTATAGTTTTTGAAAAGATGTTTATGCATATTAAAGATTATGGAATTCTTAAGGATGTGAATAAACTGTATGATAATTTTAGTGAGGATGAACAAAGACAGATAGAAGATGCAATTGTTTTTATGATGACTAAATATAGTAAAGCCCTAATTGAATTGCAAGGGAAGATTTTGAATTCTTTGTATGAAAAGCTTGAGACTAGATGGTAGGAAGCCATAAAATAGGATAGAGAATTAATGGAATACATTCTTAAAAATCTACAACCTAAAGCTACAAGAGAGGAGATAGATGAAATTCTGGTAAAGGATAAATCATCTTTTAGATCCAAGAAAAGGTTGACAAGATTGTTAATTGGTGAGACCCAATCAATTCACATGGAAACTGAATAAATTTTGAAAAAGATACTGGATTTGATTCTTGAGGAGGTAGAGAAACCAGAGAAGTTTGAGATAGAAGATATTCCAGATAATATTGATACTAGTGACTTTCCACCTGATGAAATTATGATGGGTGATCAACCAATAGATGATCAACTGGTGAACACACAAACTGAAATTGTGATTATCCCAGATGATGATGATACCAGTAATAATGATGATGTTGATGCTATTGATAATGTAGATGTACATGATGTTGATTTTCAATTGTATGAGCAGAATGAACAAGAACATGGACAAGATGAAAAGAAAGATGAAGAAGAAAAGAAGGATGAGGAGCCACCGATAGTAACTTAAACTGTTGATACACAACCCTCACCAGTATAGGAAACTGAAAAGGATAAGGAAAGTGAAAAGAAAGAGGAAGTGACAAAAGATAAGCCTGAAGATGTAGAGAAGATAACCCTTAAGATTTAGAGAAGATTTAACCAAAAGCGACACCTTTGTCACTTGATTCCAAAAATAAAATTGTAGATGAAGATGATGATAATGCTATAAGAATCAAAGGACCACTAGACATGGATAATTTGAGCTCAAATAAGTTGATGGGGATTGAAACTTCCATGTAATCCTACGCCAAGAAGAAGTGGATTAAAGAGCAACAGAAGGAGGCATAAATGTAATAAAGAATATTGTGGAGATTTTGTCAAGTCTCCTACCGGAGACTAATACAGATAATTTTGTTACTCCTAGTAGTAAGCTTGGACAATGTTTTTCTGATGCCAAAGAGCCAATAAAATCATTTGAGAATACAACTTATATTAGTGTTGAGAAGGATTATAAGAATAAAAGAACTGAAAAATTGATGAATGAAATTGATAAAGGTAAATTTTCCTTGACTGTCAATAAGGACTATTTGAAAGAAGGACTTGAAACTAGAGGTAAAATACTCTAAACTATTTCCAAATATTCATTGTTTTGTGTTGATTTGAAGAAGAAAAAGGAGGAAGCTGAGCAAGAACTTGAAGTTCTTAGTGAGTCATTCAAGAACCTTAATGACTCTGCTATAAATTTTGGAAGATCAGTTGTATAACTTTATCATAAGCTGAAAGCTTATAAAAATGAACAGGTTAAGAGGATTAGGTCACTGCAGGAATTACAGATACAACTGATACTGTAGGTGGAAATCTTGTAGAGATGTTATATAGAATCTGAAGCTATTCTTGCTACCCTATAGATGAGCACTATAGATGTCATGGAGGAGTTTGTTGGGCAAATCAGGACACCTATGCGATAACCAACACTATTTCGGAGACCTTGCATAATGATGTAAAGCAAATGAAATTTCATTTTAGTGATGATTTTTCTAAGATTGGATTGTAAAGACATTCATATATGCTATTGCAATTTTCATGCACATTTTGATGTAACATCTATTTGTCTTTCATGTATTTACTTCTTTGTTTGGTATTGTTGTCAAAGTGGGGTAATAGTTGAAGAGTCCACCAAAATTTTGTATGTAAAAGTAAAGGGGGATTAGTAGTTTAAGCCTTTTAATAGCACACAATTGCTAAGGGGGAGTATATGTCATGAAGTCAAATTTTGTTTTTGCATACTTATTTGAGGAATTTTTTGCTAAGTGTTGCCATCAATGCTAAATGGGGAAGCATTTGACTGAATCGACAAAGACTGTTGGTGATATGCAATCAGTAAATGATTGATTGGTGAATGTGATGAGGAGATTGAGATTCGTGTTTGATGACTAAGTCTTGTGTTGTTATTGATGGAAATAATGTTCTTATAGTCATATAAGTCTTGGAATCCAACTGCTAAGGTATAACAGGTACAGAAGATAGTTTAATAGAGAACCGGTAATTAGGACTTCAACTGGTAAACAAAGATAGTTTTGTATTTTGGCATCTGGTACACGTGATTTATGAAGAGTTGGAATTTATTGGCATTTGACATAACAGATGTAGATGAGGTGATGCAAATGAAGATGGATGACTACACTGGTAAAGGATAGAAGTCTATTTGTGATGAAGAGATTGAGATTTCTTGATTAGATGTCTTGATTAGTTATTTGTGTTGTCATTGATGTCAACTGATGTTCCTGATGTTTTGTTTTGTCATCTAAGTAATTTGGTTTAGTGGAAGATGAGGTTTACCGACAGAGAACTGAAGTCTATGAAATAAGACTATAACTTGTAAAGCAAAGATGTTTTGATTGAATCTGATAATCGGCGATGATTGTTGATTTGTAGTTTGGACGGTAAGCTTGTATCATCTAAATGAGTATTTGACCAAAATTGGAACTTGTGATGATTATTGGAATGCGTGATTCAAAATTTTCATGAAGTTTTGCTTAGGTTTTAGTAGGGTTTAAGACTGGTGAAGAAATCATCAAACCGGTAATGATTTATGTTATGATGATGATCGACAACAAGTCTACACGAAGGTGGTAACATGACACAAACCACGTGAAAAGATTCGATTTCTGTTTTGACGAGATTAAAGGAATAATTTCTTGGGAATCAACAAAACACTTAGTAGAGTGTTTTAAGGTTTTGACTTTGGTATAGATCGGATTTTCATGATGGGTTATGATCAACCAACGATTGATATTGCATTGTAATTTTTTGTAATTATTTGTATATCGATTTGAGATGACCTCTTATGATTTGAATTGTAAATTCATGATGTAATTAGGGTTTAGTGGCTGACCTAGTTGAGATGGCTATTTAGGATGGCACAATTGATGTTTATGATGTTGGTGGTCTTAGAGGATGTGTTGAGCCATCCAAGTGAAGTATGAGATCTACCTAAGAGTTGCAAAGTGTTGAGTATAAATGGACCTTATCAAGAAAACAAAGAAGTGCAAGTAAAAGATCATTCTTTCACTGTTGTTCCCTAACAGTTACAGCAAGTTAAATCCTTTAATCAGGTAGGTCCAGACAAGCCTTAAACATTTAAGTCCCCTAACAAGGCAGCTCTCCAAAGAGTGTTAAATCCTCCCACGAGTTTTATCCTAATAGATCATCAAGCTCCTAACCAGGCTTCTAGGAAAATCCATTAACTAGGTGACTCCTAATAGGGTCTTCTCCTAGCAAGGCATATTGTAAGGTCCAAATAGGGTGTACATAAAAAGAGTACAAATATTTGTACCAAATCCCACCATGGTTTTTCCCTATTTGGGTTTCCATGTCAAAAACTTATGGTGTTCATGTGTGAAATATTTTTCATGTGATGTTCTTGTTTATGTTTTATTTCATGCATTATTTCTGAAACACCCGTTATGTTGTTTTATCAGAGGTTACCGGTACTGATATGTGTTGGTAGAGAAAGTTTTTTGATCTGATTGATGAGGACATAGAATTGGTAAATAATAAAATCTATATGATTGCTTTGGTGGTGAAATTATTGGTAAATATAGAAAATTTTTGGATTAATGTGTTAAGCGAATCTGATAAAGAGGTTGTTAGATCTAATAAAAGAAATTGAGCTATTTGTTAAACTATCTCAGATCTGATATAAGTTTGTTTTTGGGTTTAAATTTTAAATTGGTCTTAATACCGATTCACCCCCACCCCCCCCTCCTCGGTATTAACCGGATCCTCATAGGATTGACAATTGGTATCAGAGCTTTGATCCTCTATGTACAAAAAACCTAACCACTTAAAGAAAATATTTTGAGGAATTCAAGATGATGAAGAAAGAGGGTCCTAAGTTCAACAAGGATAACTACAAGATCTGGAAAGGAAAAATGAAGATCTACATCAAAGTTCTTGGTGCACAATATTGGAAGCAAGTTGAAACAACATATGTTGCTCCTAGTAATACTCTCTTGACACCGGATGAACTCAGAGAGAAACAAGATAACATGAAATCCTTAGAAGATATTGTAAGTACTTTATCTGATTCAGAATATATTTATGTTCAAGGATTGGAAACTATAGGTGGGGTTTAGGAAAATTTAGAGACAATCTATGGAGGAGATGAGCATGTTCAAACAGCCAAAGATGAAAGCTTGATAGGAAAGTTCAATGACATGAGAATGCTTGAAGGAGAAAATATTGCACAATATGGTCAAAGAATCAAAGAAGTTGTTGGTAGCATAAAGAGTGCTAGAGATAAAATAGAAGATTATTATATGCCATGTAAAATACTTAGAACTCTTCAACCTCAGTATGTTGTAAGAGTATCTGCAATCCAAGAACTTAGATCTATTTCAAAGGATAAGGTAACTGTTGATTCATTGCTTGGTAAGCTTACAACTTTTGAGTTAAATAGTTTTGACAATAGTGTGACAAAATCTATTGAATCTACCTTTAAAACTTTTGTTACCGGTTCATCTGCTAGGAAAGGAAAAGATATATGTAAAAAATATGAGTGTAGGACAAGTCATGGAAGTAACCAGGGAAATGAAGACAATTAAGATCAAGTGATGGAACTTGAGGCATTGCTAGAAAAGAGCTTTTCAAGAGGCAGTGGTAAGTATAAAGGAAAGCTACCTTTGAAGTGTTTCTCTTGTAGTAAAATTTGTCATATTACTGCTAACTGACCTATCACTGATAAGAAGGAAAAGTTTAGAAGATTCAAAGGAAAGGGAAAGAAACATTGTTATATTGCAATAGATGAAGGTGTGACCGATGAGGAGTCTGAAGATCAAGATGACAATGAAGAAATTGTGTTTGTAGTCATGAAGGAGGAACTTTCAAATAAAAAGGCACTAGTATCTCAAATGGGGAATAGTGATGAATGGATTATAGATAGTGGTTGCTCACACCACGTGACTTGAGATAAAAGTAATTTCATAACCCTTAATGAATTTGTTGGAGGTGCTGTTAGATTTGGAAATAACTCTCCTTGCATGTTGAAAGGTAAAGGTTCAATTTCTCTAAATGGAAAGAGTAATGTTGATGATGTGTTTTGGGTTGACGGTCTAAAGCATAATATTTTAAGTGTTGGTAAACTCAATGATAAAGGTTATTTGCTTGAGTTTAAAAGTTGAGTCTGCAGAATTCTTGGAGGTAACACTAAACTGATTTCTATCAGGAAGCAAACTAGAGGTAACTTATTCCATTTGAATAGTAATATTAACAATTTCCTGGTTGCAAGAATGGAAGACAATTGGTTATGGCATAAAAGATGTTTTCATGTTAATTTTGATAATTTTATTAAGATAAGCAAGTCAAGTATTGTAAGAGGATTACCCCAACTTGTCAAACTGGATAGTGTGATATGCAAAAGATTGTCAAATCAGTAAGATGGCCTCTATTTCTTTCAAGAGCAAGAATTGTATTTTTGAGAAAGTCTTAGATTTGGTATATAGTAATCTCTATGGCCCTATGAGAACAAAGAGTTATTACGGTGATAGGTATTTCATGATCTTCACCGATGACTATTATAAAATGATGTGGGTGACATTTCTTAGAGAAAAATCAGAAGAATTTAGTAAATTTAAGTCATTTAAAGCTCTGGTTGAGAAGGAAACCAGTAAGAACTTGAAGTGTTTAAGATCAAACCAAGGAGGTGAATTCACATCTAATGAATTTGTTAAGTATTGTGATGAACAAGGTATAAAGAGACAAATGCCTACTCTAAGGACACCACAACAAAATGGCATATAAGAAAGGATGAACAAAACAATAGTTGAAGCTACAAGAACCATATTATTATAAGGTGATGATCCAAAATGTTTTGGAGAGAAGCGATCAGTACTATTGTATACACTTTAAATCGAATACTGGTAAAGAGAGGTAACAGTAAGACACCCTATGAGGTATGGTATGGAAAAAATCTTCATGTAAATTATTTTAAAATCTTTGGAAGTCAATATTTTATTAAGAGAGATAACTAAACTAAGAAATTTGATGCAAAATTTGATGAAGGAATTTTTCTTGGTTACTCTTATAAGAGTAAGGCATATAAATGTTATAATAAGAGAACTAAGAAAATTGTTGAAAGTGCTAATGTAAAAATTTGATGATCTATCTGATAATTCTGAATGTACAAGTAGACCATAACTTGAAAAGGATGATAATGAGGAAAAGTTTGTCATCATCGAACCAGAGGAAAAGAATAATAAAGAACCAGAAAATGCAGAATTAAATGCTCAATCGGTAAGCAATGATAGTGAGGAAGAAGATGAAGAACCTGATGCAGAAGATACAGAACCAGCACATGCAATACCTAGATATGTCAGATTGAAAAATTCACAACTGAAGATAATTGGTGATAAGAATGCAGGTGTGCAAACTAGGAGAAAGATCTGAGAGAACTCATATTTGAAATCTACAATAGAACCCAAGATAGTTAAGGAAGCACTAAAGTATGATGATTGGGTGAATGCAATGAATGAAGAATTAGATCAAATTGAGAAGAATCAGACATGGCCACTTGTTTCTAGACCAGAGGATAAGAATGTAATTGGAACAAAATGAGTCTTTAGGAATAAATTGGATGAAGAAGGAAGAATTGTAAGACACAAGGCAAGGTTAATGTGCAAAGGGTATGCTCAAGAAGAAGGTGAGGATTATGGTGAAAATTTTGCACCTATTTCTAGATTATAAGGAGTAAGGATGTTGTTGGAATTTGGTACATATAAGGGATTCAAATTTAACCAAATGGATGTCAAATCAGCCTTTCTAAATGGGATTCTAGAAGAGGTATACATTGAACAACCTGATGGATTTTCCTTGACTGAGGATAAGGACATGGTGTGTAAATTGCATAAAGCAGTATATGGTCTAAAGCATGCACTGAGAGCATGGTATGAGAGATTACATGCACATTTGGTCAAAATTGTATTCCAATGTACTCGTAAGGACTTTTTGGTGGAAATGATGATATGTAGATGACATAATTTTTGGTGGAAATGATGATATGTGTATGGACTTTGCCGATATAATGAAAAAGGAATTTGAAATGTCTCTAATCAGTGAAATAATGGTTTTTATTGGCTTACAGGTCCAACAATTAGATGGTGGTATTTTTATTTGTCAAACCAAGTATATCAAAGAGGTGTTGAAGACTTTGGGCATGGAAGACTGCAAACCAGTAGGAACACTGATGGTGACAGGCTGCAAGTTATCAAAGAAAGATGATTCATCTGCTGTTAGTGAAAAAGAGTACAGATCTATCATTAGCAAGCTACACTATTTTGTTCATAGCAGACCCAATACTGCTCATGATGTTGGATTAGTGGCTAGATTTCAAAAAAAGAGCCTAAGGAGAGTCACATGATGGCTATGGAGAGAATTTTTTGATATCTCAAAGGCATAGTAGATTGTGGTTTATGGTATCCCTATATATAAGATTTTACTCTGGATGTCTTTATTGATGCTAATTGGGTAGGTAATGTGGATGATCAGAAAAGAAGAATCGGTGGACCTTTTCTACTTGGTGGAAGATTAGTGGCATGTACAAGCAAGAAATAAACATGCGTTTCTCAATCTACAATTAAAGCTGAGTATGTAGCTGCATCCATGAATTGCACGTAGGAAATATGGACGAGACATGTGCTACAAGGATTGAAGATAGATATGTCTGAACCAATGACTATCTATTGTGATAATACAAGTGAAAATAATATTTCTAAGAATCTTGTACTTCAATTTGGAACTAAGGACATTGAATTGAAGAATCATTTCCTAATGGAAAGAGTTCTAGAGAAAGAGGTGAAGATGGAATAAGTGAAAAGTAAAGATTAGTTAGCTGATATATTTCTTAAGCCCTCATTGAAGGGTACCTTTGATTTTCTTAGAGGTAAAATAGGGGTTATACCCCTACACCAGAAGAAATAGAATGCTAGAGATGCATCAATTCTATGGATTTCATGTATATCTTTCATTAAGGATTGATGAAGGTGCGGGGTACTCCTTTGGAGGAGCAAGTTTGATGTAAAGTTCTAATTTAATTCTCTATTATAATTTTTCTAATTTGAGTAATAGAGATGATGGAAGAGGCAGCAATATAATTAAAGGCAAGTGATGTATTTACACCATTGGTATTGTTGTCAAAGGGGGAGAGGAATAGAAATCAGATATGGTAGGTATGGGAGGAGTTCAGTTTGAGAAAATAATTAGTTAAGGGGGAGATGAAAAAAAGAGGAGAATCGACAGATGATGTGATATCGACAAGCAAGTTACAAATGATAATGTTACTCTGATTGTATATCTGATAAGTGTTGCCATCAATGCCAAAGGAGTATACTATTGGCATTTGGCATAACTGATGCAGATGAGGTGATACATTTGAAGATGGATGACTGCACCAGTAAAGGATAGAAGTCTATTTGTGATGAAGAGATTGAGATTTTGTGATTAGATGACTTGATCAGTTATTTGTGTTGTCATTGATGGCAAGTGATGTCAACTGATGTTCCTGATGTTTTGTTTTGTCATCTGAGTGATTGGGTTTACTCGAAGATAGGCTTTACTGGCAAAGAACTAAAGTTTGTGAAATAGGACTTTTAATAGGTAAAGCAGAGATATTTTAATTGAATCCAACAATCGGTGATGATTGGTGAATTTTGGTTTGGAAGGTGAGCTTGTATCATGGAAAGAAGTATCTGACTGGAACTAGAACTTGTGATGATTACTGGAAGGCATGTTTCAAATTTTTGATGAAGTTTTGCTAAGGTTTTAGTAGGGTTTAAGACCAGTGAAAAAATCATCAAACCGGTAATGATTTATGTTATGACGGTGATCGACATCGAGTCTACATGAAGGTGGTAACACAAAACAACCTACGTGAAAAGATTTGATTTCTGTTTTGGCATGATTCAAGGAAGAATTTCTATGGCATCATCGAAATGCTTAGTAAAGTGTTTTAAGGTTTTGAATTTGGTACAAATTGGATTTTCGTGATGGGTTACGATCAACCAACGGTTGATATTACATTGTAATTTTTTGTAATGATCTGTATATCGATCTAAGATGATCTTTTATGATTTGAATTGTAAATTCATGATGTAATTAGGGTTTAGTGGCCAACCTAGTTGAGATGGCTATTTAGAATGGCACACTTGATGTTTATGATGTTGGTGATCTTAGAGAATATATTTAGTGATCCAAGTGAAGTGTGAGATCTACCTGCGAGTTGTAGAGTGTTGAGTAGAACTGGATCGGATCAAGCAAGAAGAGAAGTGGAAGTATTGGATTGTTATTTCATTGTTGTTTCCTAACAGTTGCAACAAGTTAAATCCCTTAACTGGGTAGGTTCTAACAGGGCTTACACATTTAAGTCCCCTAATAGGACATCTCTCAAAAGAGTGTTAAATCCTCTCACGAGTTTGATCCTAATAGATCATCAAGCTCCTAACTGGGCTGCTAGGCAAATGCCTTAACTGGGTAACTCCTAACATGGTATGCTCCTAATAGGGCGTATTGTAACCACCTAACAAGGCTAAGCTCCTAACAAGGCATATTTCAAAGGAGTACAAATATTTGTGGGTTCCAACTCCAACCATGGTTTTTCCCTATTTGGGTTTCGACGTCAAAAAATTATGGTGTTCATGTGTGGATTTTTTTCATGTGATGTTCTTGTTTATGTTTCATTTCAGGCATTATTTCTGAGACATCAGTTATGATGTTTTATTAGAGGTTACCGGTACTGATATGTGTTGGTAAAGAAAGTGTTTTGATCTGATTGATGTGGATATATAGTTCGTAAATGATCAAATTTATGATTGCTTTGGTGGTGAAAGTACTGGTAAATATGGTAAATGATTTGATTAATCTGTTAAGAAAATATGATAAAGAGGTTGTTAGATCGGATAAAAGAAGTTGAGATATTTGTTAAATGATTTCAGATCTGATATAAGTTTGTTTTTGGGTTTAAAGTTTAAATTGGTCTTATTACTGATTCACCCCCATTTTAGTATTAACCATATCCTGATAGGATTAACAGAAGTTTCATGAAGGATCCTCTTCAACCTCTCACACACATTACATTAAAGAAGGGGTTGGATTCACTAGATCCAATATCAATGGAAAGAGATTGGATGCTAAGTGAATTGATAATGAATTTGGAAAGTAAAAGTAACCCCTCTTTTAGAATGGACAAGATAAATTAAGTGAATTAAGACTAAGTGTAAAGATGATAAATAAATGATTATAACTTAAGATAGAAATGTGGTATGAAGTTGTGCACCTAGAATTAGCAGTAAAATGCTGAGATGAAGCTCCCTAGTAAATTTGAGCAAAAGTTGTCAGGACTGAGTTGAAAGTGTACTTGGTCCTCCGAAAAATCCACATGCTGAAAAAGGTTTTTCCTTCTCTGAAAATGAAGCCTAAACCTACAAATACAGTTGCGCACCTACAACCTGCACATAGAAAAGAGAGGAAATGTTGTTAGGATAGGGAGTTTGCCTTCAAGTCGAACCCCAGTTTTGGAATTAACTAAATGATGAAAATTAGTTACAAGTAAATGAAAGTAAATGAGTGAAGTAGAATTCACCTCAAGAAAGGATGCAATTGAAATATTGATAGAGTTGTTTGAATGGATATGTGAAGTTGAATGCTTTGAATGTTGATAGGGATCTCCTCTTCAATATTTGAATCCTTGACTTGAATGCAACACCTAGCCTTGAAAGGAGACTTGATATTCTCAATACTTGAAAGGATTCTTGAATGCAATTTTTCTTAGGATTGCAATTTCGACTTGTTGAACTTACGTATGCCTTGTTGACTTGATTGAACTTCTTGACTTATGTAAATAGGAGAGGAAAATGTGTCTTATATACTTGCCAAGTTGGGTTATTTGACTGATTTTCCATCATAGGCTGACATAGAAAACCTTTTCCCACTTCACCATTGACAATCCTGATGCGGGATTAAGGCAAAGGGGGTCCAAAATAGGGCAAGGATAGGGGTGCCATGCCCCTGTCCTACCCTAATTTAGGACAAAAAGTGCAGGAGGGAAGTGTAGGATGCAAGGAAATACATGTTTGAGAGGTGTGAGCATGTCTTGGGTCTCCAGTCAGGCTTAGGGATTTGTTTCACCAATGTGAAGACCCAAATGTACTAAAAAATTGCAGGGTCACAATTTTATGATGCTACAGGTACAAAGTTAAGATGAATTATCCCTACTAGATTTTCTCCTCCATATCTCATTCTATTGATGTGGCTATGTCTAAAGGTTCCCTTCCCTTGCATCAAGGCCTCATCTCGTGACTTTATTATTTCTAGTCGATTTTAACCGTTGCTAGTAGCCCTTCCCTTAACCCATTTGGCTCAGGATCTAGTGAAGGTCTCTATTTTGAATTGATGATCAATCCAACTATGGATAATGCCTACCCAAAAGTTGTTAAGGTGATGACCTTTTTTAACCCCTCTTGGACTACCAAACCTAAGATTCCTCCAGGTCCTCTTATTGGAAAATCATTTCTTAGAAGACCCTCATTGTTGAAGAGGAAACAAAGGAGACAACCTCCTCTTGGTCTATTGGATCTGATTTCACTATGAGTAAAGAGGAAAATCCCCTTGCCCCCATTTCCCCCCATGATTCCTCTAACTCCTCTCCTCAAAGTGCTCTGATGAAGGAGGCATTTCCCCTCTTTGCGCCCAAAGTGAGTGAAATCTATGAGTGGTTCAGTAAGCATCAACTTGCCATCTTCTAGATTCTGGGGCAACTTTTTACTTGTAAAATAGAAAATCAATAGGCTCAAATCTATTATGAATGTACATGTCAAAGCCTCAAGTTGGGAAGAGGATAAGAAAGAGCACAGGGTTTGGATTGCAGTGGGAAAATTTATTGCGATGACTGATAAATGGGAAGTGCTAACCAACTCTGTGAAGGAGATCATAGAGAAAATTGGTAAAAACAAGAATATGGAGGACTTGATAGAGATGGTGGAGGCTTTATAGGAAAATTAAGACATGGTGAGGGGGAAAATGATGATCATGTTTGATCAAATTGGGGAGATTACTTAGAAGAAATTAGCTTCTCTTCATGACACTCAACAAGAAATTGCAAGGAGGCAGGCCAAGAAGAGAAGACGTCTAGAATCCTCAAGTATGATGGCACTTGAAATTTCTATGTTGAGGGTGAAGGCTACACCAAACTCCCCAATTGCTTCTTCAAGGAAATATTCATCCAAAAAGCTCACTATCTTGGTGAAAGATAAAGATATTTTTTTAGAGAGGAATTTGGATTTCTCTCTCACCGAGTAAGCGATAGGTTCAATTTTTTGTTGTAGATATGTAAAGGTTCGAGCTTCTCCCAATTAAATGTAGTAAAAAACAACAAGAACTACTCTACAAAATGCTTGAAGATGGATGCCTTATCCAATTATATAACGCGAAAAGATGGAAATACCATTATGTTATCCCATGGTCTTAAGAAAGTTGGGTAAGTTGATCCTGATCCTAGTATTTCAAAAAACAAATAGCTTTGGAGCACTTTTTTAAACAACCCTATTGAGCTAGTTGGTTGTTTCTTATTTTTGTTTCTTCTTTCTATTTTATTATTTAACTATATCTTTTCTTCTATTTTGTGCAATTTCATTCTTTAATTTGGGTTATTCTTCGTTGTCTTGCTAATATTGACATTTTTTGTAAAAGGTTATGGGCCCGTTCAAAACTCTTTTTTTTGTATTCATTTGTGGTGGTTAATAGATTGCTCAAGAAGCCTATCTTTTGATATTGTTTGACTCTTGTAGGGTTAACATTAGGTACAAGATATGGGAGAATGAAAGGTCTCTCTATGGGATTAAAACTACCATACCTATGTTTTTAAAAAATTATGTTAAAGATGTTGAGTGATAATATTTTACATTCTAGTTTTTTACTTGAAAAAAAATTTAATAATAATACATACTTTAGACCTTTCGTATAAGCATGCTTTTTCATGTATCAAACTAACAATTCAATATATGTACTTTAAATTTGGAAAAAAAGTATTTTCATATATAAACTATCTTTTAATTAAATCAATTTTATATAAAGATATTATTTAAATTAAAAAAAAAATCAAACTTTAGAAACTAATTAAAACCATTTAATTGAAAAATGATTTCACAAAAATTTTCCAAAACTTTTCAATTCCAAATTCTTTGTTTGAGAAATTACTTAAACAATAAACTGATCAACATTAACATTTCCATTGAGCAATTATCCTTGTAACCTTTTCATAGTAGTGGAATGGAAACATTTCACTATCTAAGGAAGGTGCTTTCCATAAAATCTAAGAAATTAATTATAGATACGAATGTAATAAAAAAATAATCAGAAATGAACAATTTTACCCCTCATGTTGGTTCAAATGTAGTAGACAAATACCATGCTTAGGGCTTTTTTGGTTGCCTATTTTTTAGGATACCGTAAAGTTGTTTCCATATGTATTTAACTCTTATATAACAACATTCCTAACTATTTTGATTACCAATTTGGTTGTCCAAAAACTAGGATAAATAACTTTTCCTGTCTTAAATATTTAAAAAAAATTATTCCGTCCTTCCATTTTCCGTTTTAATATTTACAACAATATCTGTACCTATCTAATGAGTAGGCATAAATTGGTAAGTATACCAAAACGTCAACGTACTCAATCCACAAATTTTTAGGGAGTGGGAAGACCATCATGAACACAATGGAAATGAACCTTGTAAAGATTATATTTAAAATAAATAAGAAAAAAGAATCTAAGTCTCTGAGCTGCATAAAGTTATCCACAAAAATCCTATTTCTGCAAGCCAAATTTGATCTAGAGATCAAGGGGGCGTTCTAATGAATGCCATTAAGAGGATTAAAATAGATCTCTAATGACCATCCATCAATATTAAATAAAACTCACAAACTTATCATAGACGTTGCCCAAATAATGAACTTTGAGCTTCAAAAATCATGGATAGTTCATAAATCTTCATCGACAACATAGTAGACATATTTCCTCTACATGTAAATGGACAGGTTGCATGAATGATCCCATTTCCTAAGTTTTTAAGGATTAGTGAAGAGAATTACCAATTCATAGGGTCTAGGAATACCCAGTGATTCCCTCAACCAAAAGCTAATAGAGCTTGTCGATCTTCAAGCTCTATTAGCTTTTGAAAGATAACTCTAGAGTTGACAAAAAGTAATTGGCATCCTACTCAATAGAAAGGCTTTAGAGCTGACGGAGGATGCTCTTCAAGGTTGCGAAGATCAGTTCACAACACAATTGACATCGCTTTTCTCTAAGATCAACCAGGGCACGAAAGTCCGGTCATGAATTTGATAACATTTTTATCGCAGGTCCAACACAACTAATTGAAGGATATTACATAGTTGATGATTTAAGAAAAATACATGAATGACGAAGAGCCTTCACTGGTAATGAAATAATATTAGTACGATCATGAATAGGGTTTTCCTTCATTTACGTGTAAATCCCCTTAAATTAGAACAAATTTGATTGGATGATTAAAAGAGAGTACACACTCCAAACATGTTCTAGATGTCATTAAAGGCAGTTGACTAGTGTAAGCATGGCATATTTTGGTCTATGCCAAAGACAAATAGATGAATCAATTATTCTCTTGAATAACATGGCGGAAATTTTCAAATTGGGCTCTCATCTCTGAACCAAGGTGACTTTAGATGTCAAACCCTCTGCTAAAAATTATAGTCTAAATTATTACTTCTTTCATAACAACCAAAAGGGAGATAATTGAATCATTACACCCACAGTTTGATAAATAAGCTATTTATTTTGCATGTTCCTAGTCTATGAGTTCAGTGCTCGGTTCATTAAAATATAGCCAAGGTCAACAACATAGTCATAGTTAAAGTTAAATACATTAATAACTTACTTAAAATCATAATTTCATCACACCTATAGAGATGCTTAACATATCACTACCCAGTACCAAAAAAATTCATGTAAATTACTATAGGTATTGATGATCAGCTACCCTCTGTAACTAAAATCCCTTGGTATTCAAATACTATTGACAATATCCTTGCACCACAGGTAGCTACAACAAATTATGTTCATACACTCCAAAGCAAAATATGTATTTTCCCTTCTCAACTAATTAGTTTCCCAAGCATTACTTTAGGAATCCCACGTTTGGCTTAGCCTAATCTAAATATCAAGCTTAGGAGATAAAACAACGGAGAATTAAAAGCCTGCCTCTTTAGCAGGTCAAAGAATGCAGTTTAAAGTAAAAGTCAAATACATTGTCATAAATAAGTTAAAGTACATATAATAACTCTAACATACTTAGGTTACTATTTGGCTTAAATAGTAAAAATACATTAAATAATTGACCATGTGTGATGCCCGCTTAAAGACTATTAATAAAAGAGAGTTCAGATATCACCATTGTCACTAAAAGACCCACTACCAACTATCAGAACACAATCCAGGTATAAACTCCTCTCCTAGCAACAAGGTGGCCCATAATGGTAACGAAGACATGAGATGGTGTAAGTGCAGCAATTATGGCATCGCCGAGGCTTATGTCTTAGAATGTGAAAAAGGCAGCTGATAACTGCACATGTTGTAATAGAAATGGCTGGTATGCATAAGAGTATGACCAAGAAATAGATCGACCTCAAGCCCAATAAGGTAGTCAATATCTCTAAAGGCATAGAGATTACATGGTGTATCATGATAATAAGGGGCTGCATTATACGGTCACATTGAAACTATCTTCATTAAATTTAGTCAATATCTTCAAAGAATGCTCTTCAAGTATACAATGAATCAGATCTAACTTTATATAAAATTATAATGCTTATTTATACATACATTGAAAACATTTTTCTTAAATAAACACAAAACCAAAAACATAATACAAATATACAAATTTCATCATTACCATAGAAAACACAATTAAAATGCTATTTATAGAATGGAATTAAAGTGGAATCACAAGGCCTTCGCCGTCTGTCTAAATTAAATCCCTCGATTTCTACGCCATTCTGTGTATAATTGATAGGACCAATTTATTTCTTCTTAGGTCTTCACTGTCTGTTTGGACTGCTCAATATGCAATACTCAATTTCTACGCCATTCTATATAAAATTATTGATCGAGCAAACCGTGCCAAAGCCTCCTTTATTCTACGAGATTTGATCGAGATATTTGTAATTTAAAATAGTGGGCAAGACGGTATTTATGAATATTCGGCACTCATATAATTCTACTACTCCTCCTTCGCCTTTGGACAGCTCAGTATGCAATTCTCAATTTCAACGCATTATTCATCCGGCCAACCCAGTCAAATATTCTAATACTCCCCTATAGAGAATGGTATCATTAGCAATTTTTTGAAGAGCTAGAGACTCCAAGCACCAAGCAAGGTGAGCTACATTGTACAACCTAGCAGGAACTTTCTTTTGCCACTTTCCACGAAGTTTTTTCCATAAGAACAAATAGGAAAGGGAATACTAAGTCACCATAGTCAACATTTTCCCTAGGCACTACTGAAAAACTTTCATAGATTTCCATTGATTAGAATAGAGAACCTATTAGTGGAATTGTAACTCAATACCCACTTGAGAGATTTTTTCCAAAGCTGGCACTACAAACCACCAACTCACTCTGTCAAAGGATTTACTAATATACAACGATCTCACCATAATTTACTAAGAAATTGTTTTAGCCTATTTGCCGCCACTTTCAAACTGATCTTGAAAACGATGTAGCGCAACAAAATGGGACAGAAATTAGATAATGAATCACACTCCATCTTCTTCGGGATGAGCAATTTATTAGTGTTGTTTAGGTCTTTTACAATTTCCCAATATTTTATTGAGTCCTTTGCAACCTCGGATACTTGTTTGACCAAAATTCCCCAACACTTCTAATAGAAGAAAGCAAGAAAAATATGTAGCAAAATAAGCTTTTCAAGATGGGTTTGAAAGTTTGCACATTTTACCTCTTTCTCATAGAAGGTTTCCATTTACATTTTGTTCATGTTTTCCATTATAGTGGATGAGATTTTTTATAATAAACATTTCTATCTCTTGTGGATCTTACGCGTCCTTGCTAGAAAAAAGTTCTGAAAGATGCAGACAACTTCATTTGAATATCTTCTATCTTCTATCTTCTATCTTTAATGGGCACTAATCATCCACATCTATGATGCTTCTAATTTAATTTTGACTCCTGATTTTAGTGTTATTATGAAATATCTTCGTATTCAAATCACCCTTTACCAACCATGTATCTCTTGATTTGGATTTTGACAGAATTTCCACCCTAACCAAAATTTTAGCACGTTGTGCCAACAACATTTTTCCTTTAAGTTTTTCTCTTAAAACTTACCCATTTGAATCAACACTTATTCAAATTTATTACTTAATTTCAACTTGATTGTATTCTTCTCCTGACAAATATTTTTAAAAGAACTTTTATTCAATTTCTTTAGCTTTCCTATTAAGAAAAATAGTTTCAAACTTGAGTTCATCTTAGCCTCTTTTTAATGCTAGCTTCTATCCACCACTTCTTAATCAAGTCAAACAAATCATCTCTCTTGAACTACATTCATTCAAACATAAATTAGCATTTAAGGGGTCGTTTATCCTTCAAATTGAAAAATTCATAAGCAAGTGATCAGAAAGACAAATTGGAAATATCAATGAATCCAACAAATGAGGATATTTAAGCTAATTTATAGATTTTAAGAGGTGACCAATATGTCTATGTTGTTTGTAAAACCCGCCCTCCTATTATTATGTGTAAAATAACAATTCTAAGGAATCAAATAACCAAGTATGAATTTCTAAAGTCTAGTTGAATTGAGAGCTACAAGATAGGCCTACCCATCTATCATTTAAAGACAAGACCACATTAAAATCCTCCCCCAAAATAAACTAATATATCAAGGAATTAAGACATCATAATGAATAACTTTTCATTTCATACCCCTAAATTATCCCCTCACCTTCAAGGGCCATATACATTCATCCAAAAGAAAGCTAAATATGATAATATAATTCTTAACTACTTCTATAGACACATGACTAGGATTTATTATGATGTTGAACCCACTAGGCACTCCAAAAGCTTCTACACTGAACCTCTTGTACAAAAATAAATATTGGAAAGAAGAAATATAAAAGGATGATAGAGTCAACTCAAAGTATATAGATGACTAAGATGTTGGAAGAGAATACGTGAATGCATAGGAAGACTATGAGGGTTGATAGATAGTTGTGGATCTTAGTGACAAAGGATAACATTGCAAACCATGGAGGTCAAGAAATGAGTTAGTCAGAATAAGATTCACATAATAAATCGAATAGTGTTAATGGCATGGAGAGGTCTTGAGAAAGACAATGATGTTAATGAACATGCATCAGATTTTAGGGGAACCATGAAAATTAAAGGGTAAAATTTATGAGTGATGTTGATAAGAAAGTGTGGCAAACAAAGTGTGTGTAATGCACATGATACCAACTAGGATTCATGATAGGAGAAGGTTAATTTTCATGTCTTATTAGTATGAGAAGATAATAGATGTGAAAACCATGAAATACATGGTTACATGTGAGTAGTAAGGTCATGAGTGTGTGTGTGTGTGTGTGTGTGTGTGTGTGAGAGAGAGAGAGAGAGAGAGAGAGAGAGAGAGAGAGAGAGAGAGAGAGAGAGAGAGAGAGAGAGAGAGAGAGAGAGAGAGAGAGAGAGAGAGAGAGAGAGAGAGAGAGAGAGAGAGAGGGGGGGGGTGAGATAGTGGTGTGTGTAAATTTCTATATTTGGGTGTATGTGAAAGAGTGTGAATACATCATATAAAAATTATCTCATGTAAGGGAAAATTCTAGTTAATAAAATGTGTTATTTTATTTTCTATTGAATTGTGTCCATATAGGGGAGGTTTGGTACAATGTAAGGTAGGTTTCCATTATTGGAAGTGAATAGGATATACTATCTAGTTACTAGAATTTGGGTTCAACTACTATAAAAAGGTATGTTGTCATAGGATACCACTTGCTATAGGTTGACATGAAATATAATGTAGAAGCCTAGTTTTCTTCCACATAACTATGTGTATGGATATTGAGTGAGTTGTCGGTGGTTGATTGTCGGCTTGTGTTATCTAATATTGAAAACCTCAAGGGGGTATCTTGTGTCAAACCCATGTATAGTGACGATCTTTCAAATATCCCAAATAATATTTTTTTTAATGCTTATACTTGTGGGAATAAATATTATCTAATCATACTTAAGTTCCACTTATGCATATGTGATAGTTAGTTACCATTAACGATAATTTATACATTAAGGTAGTTATCATAAAGTTTCTTTATGTTAATTTTCATTTAGTATTGTTATAAGATCATGCTAGTTATCCTAAGTGGTATTCTAGATGATATGAGGGTATGTCTCATTATTTAATATTTGCTTTAGGCATTTATAATATTGCATCATGCATTTGATTTTGTATCAAGGATAGTTGTAACTACCTCATCATCTCTTACCTATATAAGAATGGTTGTTGTACATTGTAAATCATAGTAATAACATTTATCCTTCTTGGTGAAATATTTATGACTGTCTCTTTCTATGGAAGTTGTATTATAGGTTGTGTTTCTTACTTGTGAGCCTCACTCAAACATGGTATCAAAGCCTTTCAATCTTCTCTTCTTTCTTGTTTGAAACCCTTCACTAGCCTTGTAGAGACCATGAGAGTCTTTAGATTAGTGATATATCTTTTTGCCATTTGACATTTCGTGCCTCCCAATTCGGTCCATATTTCACTCTCAATTAGTTTCATTAGTATTTTCTTGTCTATTTGTGGGCCCGCATTATCATTTCCCTATGATATTTCAAACTGTGTACACTATTATTAATTTGTTCGAGTCTACTATGGGAAGCTACATAGTATCTCACTTTCCCTTTGATGGGTGGACATGTTTTAGACCATTGTGATGAATGCATTTTTCTCCCTAAGTTGCACTTAGGATGAGTGTTTTTTAATATGGGAAAACAGGTTTTGATGGGGCCCTGAAACCCATTACAACAAAACACAAAAGACAACACACAAAGAAAAGACAACTGACGAACAAAACACTAGTATACAAGAGACAACAAGTCAAAAACCAAAAAGGACCGATAGAAGCCCAGATTTAGGTTAAATTCTGAATTATTTTAGTAGCTTCTAGCTCCAGCTGTTCCATATTATCAGTTGCATGCTTGATTTCCTCAATTTCCTTGTTGTGGCTTTGCATATTTTTAGTGCTTGCCTGCGATCTTCTCCCAAGCCCTATTTCGTTATCATCTTGGGTATCATCGTTTACTTCAATAATGCCCATCGTAGCCTTATGCTCATGGTCATTCTCCAATGTACTGAAAAGAGCCTTTATACTAGCCAAGGTAGCCTTAAGAATCTTATGACTTTGCTCACCAATTTTTTTTTAGCGTGTTCTCAACTCCATCAACTCTTTTTTCAGTGGCTCCCGCTCTATTCTCTAGGATAAGAAATCTATTTCGATTAGCATTGATAATATCCTTTGCATTACCAATAGCTTTGGTAAGCTCACTGAGACAATCTGGGAGGGACTTGAATTTACCCAAACCTAAAGCTTGTAAAGTCTCAATTTTCCCTGCTTCTTGGGCCTGCTTGGTTTTAATGCCAATAATATCCTTTTGCATCCAGAGGAGTGCCTGTTTGAAGCTATCCATTCCATTATTGATGCATAGGTCAATATTCAGGTGATTCTCTTCCTGGGTCTTCTCACCTACAGTCTCAAGATTCACTTCAAATCCCACCTCCCTAACATCAGAGCTCTAAGCTTCTTTCATGATCGTATCCTCCCCCATCATGCCCTTATCCTTAGGAATGGTCCTTTGTTCCCACATCCTTAGTTTTAGGAGTCTTCCTTTTCTACTTCTGGCTCATGAGCGTTTGGACCTCCTCGCTTTCATTATCCATGTTGTTGTTAGTCCCATTATCCTCCTCATACCAACTAGCCTCATCCTCCCCTCTCTACTTCTTTTTGCCCGATCCTTTATTTTGTTTCCCATGCTCTATTTTTCTATTTTTCCTGCTCGACCTAGCAATTTGGGGGTCGTCCTCTATCTTGGCTTCTGTGTCATAGCCTTTGCCTTCCTCATCATCAGAGTCATTGAAATCCTCTTCTGACTTGGAGACCTCAGCTATATTCAACTAGATGGTAGTGTTCTTGATGTGATTATACAGAATCACCATCAAACCTTCATGCATTGCAGGGTTGATATTTGGGTTGGATATAGCATCCTTGATCCCAGCATTAAGGGCACAAAAAAGATAATATGGAATAGAAATTTTATCTTTATGCCAAAAATGATTAAGTAAGACAAAATGGTAGTTGTAAACCCTAGTGTATCTACCATCGAGAGTGATAAATTCCATTATAGAAAGAAAAACCCTTCACCAAATTAATTTAATTACCTTTGGAGAGAAGTAGGTATGGATTCCCTTCACTAGTCTAGCTTTCTCCTCCTCATCCTTTAGAAATTTCTTCATGGCAGCGTGTGAAATATTTTTGTCCTTGTAGAACTTGATGTCATCCATCAAAAGACTCATTGCCTCCACAATCATAGTTTTAGTCACCTTGACCTTCTTGTTGCCTATGCTTAATGTGCCTTTGTTCCAACCCTTTTTTAATATTCTCATAATTTTAGGTCATTTCTCCTACATGCGCTCCATGAAATCAGTCATCTTGGTAGCTTGAAGTATCGTCCAGACCTGCGGATGATTCCTCCATTTATCAATGGCGGTAGCCTCCGATCTCTTTCATTTTCCCCCCATAAAGCTATTAATATCAATTGTCTATAATTTCCAATTGATACCTTTCTTCGCTACAAACTTTATGTGAGAAACCACCAGAATTTTGTAGGATTTTCTAATGCTTTTGTTCAAGAGGGAGAAAAAAACCCATAAAGTATGCGAAGTGAGCCTGCAATGATTATTGTACCTCCTTCTCAGCTACCTACAAAAACAACTCCTGTTGCCACAACTCCTCCTTACACCTCAAGAAATGATTTCAAGTCTGACCCTGCTTATCATGAACTCTTTCATAAGTTAAGATATCATGCGTGACACATAGTAGCTCCCCTTCACCATTCGAGGTAGTAATTTTCTTGCTCCGTACTACCTCATTGACAGCCCAGTCAACACTCCTATTGGCCTCTCTGTAAATAATGTTTACTTAGAAGACAATTAATAATATTTTTAGAGTTCCTTCCAATCATATCTTATTGACCCCTAAATTATAGGCTAATTTAATTGATTGAAGGGCGCCCATAACTTCTGCCAGATGATTGGTCTGAATTCCCAAGAGATAGGAAACAACCCTAGTGCAAAATCCAGCCCCATTTCAGATAACACCACCGCAACTAGCAAGTCTCGAGTTCCCTTTCGTCATGCCATCAAAGTTGGCCTTAAACCAATCATTAGGGGGAAAGGACCAGCAACACAATATTCTATTGATTTAGTTGATGTTGGAGCCCAAAAAGGCTAGGATATTCCATCTTTTCAGAATATCAAATTCCTCGTTATTGCTACAACAATGCACCCTCCTGGCCATCACATTCTCAACATAGTTATTTTTTTATCTTGACTGACACCACTTCAGAGCTGTTAATATCAATCTGGAATATTCTATTATCTCTCTTTCCATATCCCCTAGAGGATATGGGCAAAAGAAAACATCCACATATTTCTTATGGTGATGTTATTGGTAGAATAATGCCAACTTCTAAAATAATCCTGCATCTCCTCCGAGAAAGCTCAATTCAACCCCCACAGTTGAAAAAACATCCCCCAAATAGGAGTGGTAAGAGGACAATGTAAAAAGATGTGGCTCACAGATTCCTCATTATTAAGACAGAGATAGCATATATCTGGGAAACAAAAGCCCCTCTTTCTCAAATTATCAGTAGTTAGAATCTTATTTTGCAAAAGGATCCACAAAAAAAGAGTGATTTTAGGAATCAAACCTGGATACCAAGCCTTAGCCCAGCAAGGAGTAGGGTCTTAGGATTGAGCCAATAAAAGGACAGCAGAAGAGACCAAATAAGTCCCCGTGGAAGTCCCACACCACTCCATGTGGTCTTCCCTTCTAGTATTTAAGACAACATGGTTGATCATTAAATTTACTTGCTTGAGTTTGGGATCAATAGATTTGAGGTCCACCCACTTTTGATCTTTCCAATAATCAGCCACTTTGGCACTGATCTTCTCCTTACAATTCTAGATGAGCATCTGAGAGGCCTTCTTATTAAGAGGTTCTCTACTAATCCAAGCATCATCCCAAAATTCCACTTTCCTATCATCACGTATGGCCCAGACATTGTTGAGACAAGCAATACCTTTAACTTGAATAACACTGTTACAAATGAAAGAACTGCTTGGTATCTGATCAAAGACCATGAAATCCTCGATGGTCGGAACTTTCCATAAGCACTTAGCCCTTCCAGATATCGTTCCATTCTACTTTTCCCTGATAAGTTCTACTTAGCACTTAGGGAGAGTGTTGGAGTAAGTAGGTTTTCATCTATTTAAATGTACTTAAGTCCAACTTAGGCATGTTTATTTAATAGTTTTAGGTTTTCATATTTCCTACATGTAGTTAATTTGTTAGGTGGTTGGGTTTTACCTACCCTACCTACACTCTCATCTCATTGAGACACTTTTCTCTTTATGTACTCTCAATTTTTCTCATTCTCTCCTATATATCAAAGGACATCATATATTTGTAACATATCTCAACATAATATATCATTTCCTAGTGAAATATTTATATCTTTCTCTCTTTCTGTGGAAGTTTCTTGATCCTGACTTAGGAGGTTGCGAACTCCAACAATACTAGCTCCTGTTAATGCTAATTGTATTAATTTGATACACAAAAATGTGAGACTATGCACTAGGTATCACTCTATTTCAACATATATATTTAATCATTTATAATAGAAATATATAGATATACTATGTGATGATACTCTAATTCACCTATTAGTGATTTTCTCATGTCCATTACTATCCTCTACAAGCTACAAAATATTTTCATGACTTCTAATAGGCCTTAACTAACCTTAATCTAGGAAGTTAATTACTATAAAATAGTATATTATCACTGATTTTCATATAATTATAACACTTCTCATACTATAATACTTTTTGTAGCACTCACATGTACATAAACAAATAATTATAAAAAATTTCACACTACCAAAGTGGTCAAAATTGAGTTTCTGCTAATTAAGCCTAGCTTGTTTATACTGATATAATTTTTAATACTTTATAATTTTGGTAGTGATTCTTTAAATTGTCACCTCTTCACCAATTTATATATAAATATTTTTACATAGGAAAATATAACATAAACTAGATAAAACTTGTGTGGAAGCTCTGCAATATTTTTTGGGCATATCTACAAGAACATACTCAACCTATCACAAGTATTAGAAAAACCTAAAACATTAAACCACACTTTATAAAATAAAAATTTATATTAAGCTACACTAAGACATTTTGAAATAATCTTTTTGCATGTAATTGACCTATATTATGTCTAAAAGTAGCGCATATGTTTATCCTTTATGGAAAGAAAAGTTAACTCTGGGTTTAATATTTTGAGTATTAATTAATAACCATTATTAGTGTTCAAGAAAGACATAAATGAGAAATATATTTAATAACTTATGTGTTTTTTTTTTGTGTGTATCTAAACACATCATAACATTATTATATGTATTTCATTAATTTATGTTTTATAATATTGAAATTAACTTATTTAGGTTATTTCTCATTTACTTTTGAAATCTTTTCTAGGACTTTCACACACATGTTTTGATGAATATAGCCCTATCTTATTATAATGTGAAAATATATTTATACATTTGGTCATCTATCTACTTATCATAAAACTGCATGCACTTTTATCCATCTTGTCATTATGAACTCTAATTTGGTTTATTCTCTAATTCAAGATGTGTCATGATCATGTGTATATCCTTTCATGTGTAAAATTATTTTACCCTTGTTTATGCTGAATTTGGACCTATTTCTAAACCCTAAAGATCCAATTAAATCCTAAAACTATAAAATAATTCAATAAAACATCAATAGAGATGTACCATGCATGTAAAGAACAGTGAAATAACAAAGATTATACTATTCACATAGAAAGTATGCTTGTCAACACTGTTCTCATATAATCCATGATCTTGTATTTGATGTTGTTGCTCTTAGATTTGTGCTTTACTCACACAAGAGCTCAACAAAGAATGGATGTGGTTGTGATGATGTATGCTTATGATGCAAAGATAATGTGATCATGTATTGCAAGAGTTATTTTGATAGAATGTTCATATGCTCTAAGTATACTATATGGGAAATGAGATGAGGATGCCTCGTTTATACAGATCATCCTAAAAATGAAGGGTTGGGATAAAGAGGTTAAAGATGAAATGAAGGGCTACGATTGAGGATTAGTTATTAAGAAGAAAAGGCTAAATGAATTTAATTAAGTAAATAAAGTATTTATTTAATTAATAGAACAAGGGCCACATAAATTAAATATATATTTAATTTGGGAAAGAGGGATGAGATTAAATAAATAATAAACATTTATGAAAATAGAAAGAAGAGCCTCAATGAATTAACTAAATAAATTTAATTATTTTTTAATTAATAGTGGAAAAGGCTAATGAATTAATTAAATAAATAAAAGTATTTATTTAATTAATAGAAGACATTGAGATAACAATAATTAAATAAACAATAAATATTTACTTAATTAAAGAATAATTTTAGGTGTCTACATTTTTCGCCTCTTTGAGAGAATGCTATTTATTGCACTATTTTAAATAAAAAAACTTAATTGTTACTTGTCTTGGTAAGGATGGTGGTATGCCCCATCAAGGGACTGGGTAAATTTTTTTAAAAAGTTTCGACAATTCCTTGACAAAAGGAGAGGATAAGGTAGATAAAATGAAAAAAGATGCAAGATAAACTAGTAAAGAGTAAACCAAGATTAAGTCACTAGGGTCACATAGGAGCGCAGTGGGGTAACCCGAGCAACTAGGGTTTCAGTAGTTATAAATAGAAGCTTCGGGGAAGGATCGAGCATCATTTCCATACATCACTTTCATATATCTAGGTGTAGAGTAGAGTATCTAGCATGGAGAGTAGAGAAATTTGAGATATGGCGAAATGATTTCATAGATTTGAGCACATGTGGCATTTCAAGTGGTCAAAGGAGTATGAAGAGCTAGTAAGACATCCTTATTTTCCCCTGTAGTGTATTTATTGCATCATAAATATTGTAGGCTTAATAGGTAGCCAAAAATGTGACAAGAGTAGAATAGGCTAAACATCCATGCATGATAGGTTTTGGTGTGTGCATGGTGCAAAAATGCACACGTAGTTACTAAGGGCACATGCCTAGTTAAAGGCACATGGCTAACTTATAAAAGTCCATCTAGGGTTTTTGGGCACAAATCAAGCATAAAAACATATGTGTAATTGGTCTAATTATCTTTGTGGTTCGTGTTGCATTTGTAATAGAATATAGATGTGGTTGATAATGATGACAATCAGATTGATATAATCAGATAGTTTCCCTAGGATGGTTAGTTGATTAGGATATTGCTAATGTAGTGATTTCTATGATTGCAAGCTGATTTACTACTATTAGATTCACAATAGAGATTTCCACAAACACAGTGGTTGAGACCAGATAGGAATATGGTATATGACCTTGATGGACCTAATATTAGGGAAAATATAGATATGATGTTTGCACTAGCTAAGAGATGGTATAGTGGGATTAGCTTGATATATTTATCTATAGGATAGATGTTTATCACCTTGGAGGATGTCTATGAGATATTGCAAATATCAATCATATGGGAGCTTGTGGTGTATGATAGAGATGGAGATTGTGATTCTCAATATTGAGTATTTGGAGATGATTTGAAGATACAAGGAGGATACATCAACTAGGATGATATGATATGATAAAGAGAGACACTACTAGTAGTTATGGGTGGGATCATAGGAGGACTAGTTTATTCAGACAAGATGGCACATGGGTTATCTCAAGGCTAGGGTCGGGCTATGGAGATGATGATCAATGAGGGCACTCAATTTGCATGGGGCCCATTTCTATTGGCATATTTGTACCATGATTCACATGTGGCATTGTATATATGGGTAGATGAAATTTACCAGCAAGGGTGACCCTTGTACACATATGGGATTATGAGCATGTTGGATTATTGTATCCAGTGTGTATGATATTGAGAGTAGGCTAGTTGTATGTGTTTATGTATGGTATGAACACTTCACATCCTCAGTTAGGGAGGATGGAGTATTGGTGGAGGGTGATAGATGACATTGACAATATCATCTAGAGACCTTATTTGAACTAAGAGGAGTGGGAGGAGGATGAAAATGGGTTGCCCATTTGGTTTTAGACATAGTGCTCGGTTAGCTACACATAGTCTATTATTGGGCACCATCTATTGGGTAGGGTTATGAGACAATTTTTCCAGATACAAGATTTTCTATAGGGTATTATAGAGTTTGCATAGATGAAATGAGAGATATTGCGCTAGGGGCCCACATTGTCTTATGAGGATATTAATTTAGATTTTTAGGCTTTAGTTTCTGTACAATGGGACCTACATAGAAAAGTTATGGATGTGGGGATCTCTTGATTTTGGGCATGGTTCATAGTACATCCATTCCTACATTTGACTTGAGGGGTAGGAGAAGTACTACCTAGGTTAGATGATGACATAGAGGATAAGGGACCCCAGCTGAAGAGACAAGTATGGAGGATGAGGAGAGGATAAGGGGATGAAGAGAGGAAGTTTGAGGAGATAGGGATGATTAGGATGGAGGAGGATAGGAATAGAGACCACCATAGATGCCACCTAGAGTGACAAGAGGTAGAGGAGAATAGGATAGAGTAATAGGTCTATAAGTACTAGTGTAAGCACAAGCAGAGGGGGAGTGATGGGTAGAGGGGTGGGCTGCTAGAAAAGATGTACCCTAGGATGATGATAAGGATATGCAAATAGTTTCCTTACAAGTTTATCTATAGCTGAGTGATGCATAGGTTTCCACTTTCTAGGGAGAGATAGCAACCCTTAGGTATTAGGTACATAATGTTACATGAGAAAGTGATGCAACCATACAAAGATACACCCATGTTGAGGACACAATACATCAGACAATGAGGTCTCAACATGGAGATGTGGTGGGTATCAAGGAGTTTTGGATTAGAGCTAGGTTATAGATTGCCTATTGGAGGTGATTATACAAGGCAATAGAGCTTGAGGGATAAAGAGCAAGTAGCTTCCATCAGACCTCTTTTGGGAGGTCTCGATGGTAGAGGACCAAGAGTGAGGGACTTATGTGGCCACAACAAGCACCATTAGGGATAGTTGGTTTGTTAGGAGGGAGAGAACCTCCACCAGTAGGGACAAGAGGGGTAGGACCATCAAGATCTCATAAATCTTTGAGACCAGTTGGTTTTCAGGGTTGGGGTTCATCATAGATCCTTTAAGTTTTTTTGTATAATCTTTTTATGATGATATGTAGACACTTATGGGTCATGATTTTGGGGTTCCTAGTAGCCATTTTTGAGATATATAGTATCATTATTCTTTGACACATTATTTGATTAAATAGAGATGACCCGATTCCTTGTGGTGACTTTATGCATGTGTTGTATTGTGTGATTCTCTTATATGATGTTCTTTATGATTCTTATATCACTATGATGTATGTGATGGATTATGTATTATGTACTATATGATGCAATTATGACCTATATGTGATGATTTTATGATGAGATGCATTTATGATATGATATGATGATTATGATTTCTATGATGTATGCATTGTCTTGTGATGTATAATGATCCTACAATACTTGTATACATGTTATGAATAGATGATAATGCATTTTATGGTATGAGCATAAGATAATTTACTACGTGTAATACTACATGAGATGATTATAGATGCAATACTAACATGTGGTGATGTAGGATGTATTCTAATGTAATGCATTCCCTAGAGATATTTCTTTGTTGTACCAGTGCACTCAGTTTATTGATTCAAGACAACCAAGTTGATAAAGGGAATGATGATATATTGGCCATAGAAGAAATCAAGTGATGATGCAAACAATGAGGAAAATGAGGGATAAATGAACTCTCATGTGAATTTTAAGTGTTTATATCATCATTGATCTTATTATGGAAAGAAGATGCGACTAATTGGATATGGGTTTGACCTAGATAATCCACATACCATTTTCATGGAGGGAAGACACTCATAGACACGGAATGCCCTTTTTCACACCAAACTCATTATGTCCTTGATGTGCGTAGACCACCATATCCTTAAATGATTCATAATGTTACTAGAGAAAAAACCATAAGCAATAATCAGGTGATCATGACCCATCTTGACCACTCTGGTCTATAGACATCATTGAGAATAATAGTAAGGATGTCACAAAATATTAACTCAAAAAAAATTAAGACCTAAACCATCAGTCAATAAAATGCACATGCCAGAGATATTTCTTGCCACAATTTTTAAATGTTTAATCTAGTAAGATTTTTTATAATATCCTGATAAAGGATGGGTGGTGATTAAGAAAACATGATCATCAATCATGCTATGGTCTTGGTCTCTTGAAAGATTAATTTTGTTAAAGCTCAACACTTCACAAGTCTACCTCATAATATTTCACTTCATCAAATGGATACTTTATATTGTGAAGAAGACAAGAAACTTTATTGCATATTATCAATGTAAGTGAAACTTTATTGTGAATTGCAAGTGTAAGAAGGAAGATACAAAAGTTGAAGTTCCGCATAAATGCAATACCAAATATCCAACTCCATCAAAAGGTAAAAATATGCACCTAGTTGGGGATAAGGACTTGATTATTATGGGTGAATCAAGAGTGACAAAGAGTTTATTATGAAAGGCAAAGACCTTGATGGAAAAATAGCGAGCGATGATGGGCATGAAAAAGGTTTTTATGAAGTGGGGAATGTGAGTGTGTGCAAAGTTAAAAGATAGATGTGAAATCTTGAAGGAGAGAGGAGCAAAGTCTCGACACATAGGAATGGTTGCCTAGTTTTCACCAGGATACTTTCCCAAGGGGCCACTGAAGTGGTTTTCACCATTGGATGAATTTATTTTTTATTTTTTTAAATTTTTAAATTTTTTGATGTCACACAAGATGCCTATTTGTCATGTTTTGACCAAGATGATGATATGTATAGATATAGACATAGACATATAAATAGGCATAGACATAGACAAAGATATATATATAGATATTAAGAGATTATATAGAGGACTAAGTGTATAACTTGGGAAGGTGAATGATATTGATAAGATCTAAAATTATTTCAACTTTGGGAGTAGATAAATGATATGCTCCATAGTCATATGGTACTATAACAATGTAGGTTCCTAGCTAGTTAGGTTCAAATTTGCCCATTTTCTCTCAATCATACTAATTTTGTTGGAAATTTTGCTAGAATAGTATGTTGTCATTGATGTTAATATATTGCTCTTTGTATTCCTACATTTCAATTGGTTTGCATGAGTTGGTTTAGCCTATGTGTTGCAAATTAGTTGATGCAAATTAATGAGTTTTGAGATACTTATCTCTAGTTGATTCAAAAAAAGTTTCAATGGTCCAGATGTTGATTTGAGAAGGTTATGAGGTCCGGTCTTAAGGATATTATTCAATTGTTTGTGTTATTCAGTATCCTGGTATGTTCTCTGTATTGCTCTATAATTGTAATATCTTTAGTTTTGGATGTATGAGATATATTCTAGACATAGATGTGTGTCCTCATTTTGATTATTTTATGATTTTGAAACTCACATGCAAATCTTTTAGGTTGACAGTCGGTTATGTTGGTATTCTTGAGCTTTGATAGAGAGATGGTGATAATTTTAGTAATTTGAGTTGTTGTGATTGTTGTGATGCAATTCAAATTTGGTGTGAATGTCTCTAGATCATCTTGTATGCATATTGATGGTCTGCATTGATTATTGTGTATGTTATTGAATATTTTCCTTATCTGGTGATGTTATTCATGTTATGCAACATTCATGATGTGGTAGCATGTTTTGGATGATCGAGGCATAATTCTTGGAGTTGTTTCATATTTCTAGTGGTTGTTTAGGTCTAGACTATGTCTTAGCTAACATCGTTTTGGTTTGCATGTATTGTTGTAGCGTGTGAGGTTTTTATTTTGTTATTTGTGTTGAGGGTTTAGCCAACCTTGAAATAT
Organism: Cryptomeria japonica; assembly: GCF_030272615.1. Taxonomy (NCBI): domain Eukaryota; kingdom Viridiplantae; phylum Streptophyta; class Pinopsida; order Cupressales; family Cupressaceae; genus Cryptomeria; species Cryptomeria japonica. Next base: position 474,209,565 of record NC_081412.1, read on the forward strand.
AAGTTGATGAATTTTATAAATGAATGTAATAATCATTGTGAGGTATCATTCTATGTGTGAATACTATATCAATGATTCAATAGAAGGGAAGTTGTGCAAAGTTATGTGAAGAAGTGTGTTGTAGAGAAGATTTTACAATGAGCTTAACTAGAACTATCCCTAGGCCTATCAAGATACTATTTTCACAGTTCATCCGGATTGTTGTCTGAATGATTTTGTAAATCAGTGAGACTTCCTATAAAGTAGTGAGACTTCCCTAAGGGTTGTAGCCCTTCTAGGATTTTTTTTGTGCAATGAGCTCTAGGCAATGTGCCTGAATGAATGTGTATTCCCCATTGTAATATTTCAGTTACTCCTAAAAAGGTATTATCTCATTGTGGGTAGGTTACCACCATGGTTTTTCACTTAACCAGGTTTTCCACATCACAAATATTGTTGTTATGTGAGTTACTGATGTGGTGTTATTTCTTGTTTTAACTATTAACTAACAAATCTAATTTATGGTTTAAGTGGTAGTAAGTTTTTTGAGAAAACTAATTCACCCCCTCCCTCTTAGTTTTCTATATTGTTGCCAAAAAATGGTATTAGAGATAGATCCTCTAGAAGAAGCTTCACCACTTGAGGAGATGCAGGATGCCAACCTTTGCTTTCAATAAGGATAGTCCAAGATTTTATGGAACAAACCACACTCTTTGGAAACATCGAACATAATATCATTTGAGATACATTGGAGAAGAAAACTGTAAGATTACTAAGAATGTATATAATATTCATCAGAATTTTCCTATTACTCTAGATGAGATAAAGGAAAAAGAATTCAATATTAGGGCTAAGGAAGCACTACTGAGTGCCTTGACATATTCTGAAATGACTAATGTGATCGACTTAGAGACTACTCATAAAATATGGATAAAATAGGAGACCTTGCATGACAATGATAGTCATGTGAAGATTGCTAAGTTATAGAGCTTGAAAGGCGAATATGAGAACTTTAAGATGAGTGAAGATGAGAACATTACTTGTTTTATGCAACAAGTGAATGCTTGTGTGTGGAATCGGATGTGTTAGTGGAGTATTAGAAGAATCTAAGATTGTTGCTAAAGTGTTGAGATCCTTGTCTCCTTCTTATAAATATAAAGTTGTTACTATTGATGAGAACCGAACTGTGACAAATGTGACAAGAAACATGTTGATTGGTAAACTTGTTGCTTTTGAGCTGAGTGAGTTTGGAGACTCTCTTCCTAACAATGAATCTACATTCAAAGCTATTATTTCTAGGAAGAAGAGATATGATCCACAAGAAATCTCTATAAGAATATCCTGATATGTGAAAGAGATGAAAGAGATGGAAGATAAAGCAAGAGATCTTGATGAGCTTGAAGCATTTATTTCCAAAAGATTGCCTAAAGGTACCGATAAGTATGAAGGAAAGTTACCTCTTAAATTTTTTTCATGTAATAAGATAGGACATTTTGCATCAAGGTGTCTAGAGAGAGATAGAAATCCTAAGAAGCCATTTAAGCCATTTAAACCTAAATATCAGAAGAAGTATCATTATGTTGTTGATGAAGGTGTGACAAATGATGAGTTGAAGAAAAGAAATTCATGACATGAATTTATAGTCATTGCTATCAAGGAAGATGATCATGTAGCTACATATTCTACAAGCTGCATTAATGAGGAGAAAGCTTTCACTGCTAAAGTTGAGGAGAAAGATGAATTGGTAATTGATAGTGGTTGCTCTCATCATATGATAGATAATAATAGTAAATTTGTAAATTTGGAAAAGTATGATGGTGGTATAGTAAGATTTGGTAATAATTAAGCTTGTGTAGTCAGTGGTAGAGGTTCTATTTCTCTTGATGGTAAGCACAATACTGATGATGTGTTGTATGTCGAAGGTTTAAAGAATAATATTTTGACTGTTGGTTAGATGGTTGATAAGGGATCTAACTTCCAATTTAAGAATGGAAAATGTGAGACCTTGAGTAGCTTCAGAACTAAGATTGCATCTAGTACAAAGACTAAACGTAATATCTCACTTAAATGTTGGCAGTAAAAGATATTTGATTGCTTAGATTTATGAAAGTTTTTTATGACATAGAAGAATGTGTCATGTAAATTTTGATTGCATGGCTAAGATAAGTTCTACTCAAGCAGTGAGAGATCTACCAAAGTTAATAAATCCTTCTAATCTGGTATGTAAGTAATGTCAGTTAAGGGATACAAGACTTATAAGAGAAAAAAATATAACTCTAATGGGTTGTTGGATCTTGTGCATACTGATATGTCTGGTCCTTATATATTGAGAAGCTTGTAGGGTAACAACTATTTCATGTTTCTGATTGATGACTATTCAAGAATGACGTGGGTTACCTGCTTAAGGGAGAAGTCTAAAGCATTAGAGAAGCTCAATATTTTCAAATCCATGGCTGCAACTGAGACTAGACTAAAGTTGAAGTGTTCGAGATCTAACAGAGGTGGAGGATTCACTTCAAGTAAGTTTAATGCATATTGTGAAGAGCATAAAGTTAGGAGACAATTATCTGCTCCTAGGACACCACAATATAATGGTGTTGTAGAAAGAAAGAATAGAGAAGTTCAAGAAGATGCTAGAACCATGATGATTGAAGTAAATGTTCCCCATGTGTATTGGATAAAATTTGTTAGTACTATAGTATACACTCTTATCTGAGTAAATGTCAAAGGTGATAGTGGTAAGACCCCTTATCATTTATGGTTTAGTCATGCCCCTGCTGTTAGGTATTTCAAAAAATTTGGAAGTAGATGCTATATCAATAGAGACGAAGATCTTGGAAATTTTGATGCTAGATGTGATGAAGGAATTTTTCTTAGTTATTCTACTCGAAGTAAGGCCTACCGATGTTATAATAAAAAGATTGAGAAAGATAGTTTAAAGTACTAATGTGAAGGTTGATGAATGCAATGTAAGACAGATTAGATCTTGTGGATATGATTTTGATGATTAGGATGCCAGTTCAGAGAAAGGAAATTAAGTGAAGACCCAAAGTCAAGTTTAGATTGATTCAAAAAATTCAAAGAATGAAGAGAAAGGTGTAAATGCTTGTACTGAAGAAAGAGTTCAAGAGCTTGAAATTCAATAAAATCCTAAAACTCCCAGGTATGTGAGGTTGAATCATTCTATAAAATCGGATTATTAGTAACAAGAATAAAGGTGTGATGACTAGGAGAAGACTTGCTAAAGAAATTTCTTTGGTTTATTAGATTGAACCTAAGAAAAAACTGATTAAGGGAAAATAGGTTTTGAGTAAACCAGAAACCCCGTACACCAGGTTTTTAAAGGGACCCAAAACCCCCCATCTTTTGCCAGGATCTGGAACCTACAAAGAAACTTCTGCCCAAAGATAGGCAAATAAAATTAGTAAACTAAAACTAGAAAACTGGTTAGAACGAACCAAAAGCCAACACTAAACTTGTCAGCCTCATAGATTATAACAAAAGATGAAGTCGATAGACTCCCACATGCAAACATCAGGGATTTTTTGGGATCCCCTACCCATATTCAGAAAAAAAAAAAAAAAAAAAAGGCAATAAAAGAGTATCTTGGCCCTTAACCAAAAACAAACACAAGCTAGGTTGGGCCCTTCAAAATTGTCATCATCTAGCCAAAGATAAACAAGAGTGTTTTGAAAGGCTGCCCTAACCTTTGAATTGGGTTTTACAATGGCTCCCAAAACCATAAAAAACTGAACCATAGCGTTGGGGTTTTGAAAGGCACCCTGATGCAGGAGCACCTAAGGGTGAGCAAATACCCTTTTCAATTTTGGAAATTTTTGTATAAGGACTGGTTCTAGTCCATTAGGTTGTCTGTTTGGAGCTTGGAGTGCATTTTGACTTATTTTGCAAATTTCATGTATTAGCTATACTTATCCCGATAACCCAATGAGATGTCATCGGCTATCGACGGGAGTGTTTTCCACCTACCCCGATAGCTCGATGAAGTCTCCAACAGTTGGAGCGAGTCAAAGTGAAACCATCAGCTATTGGCGGAAGTGTTTTTCACCTACCTCGATGAGCCGATGAGGTCGTCAGCGGAGTGGAGCGAGCGGAGCGAGTCAAAGTAGAACCATTGGGTATCGAGATAACTAGTTTTTGTGCCACTCGATAACCCGATGGGAAAGCATATGGTTTGGAGCACACCATCGGCCATCAGTAGGAGGTGTTTTAGGCTATGCCAATAACCAGATGGGAAATCATTATGTTGGGAGCGTACCATTGGCCATCGGTAAGAGTGTTTTAATGCTACTCCTATGACCCGATGGAAACTAATGAGGAAATGTGCAATTGGTAAAATATCATCATACATCAGAGTAACTATTTTGAGGCTAACCCGATGACCCAATGGAAAGGGAAGTGAGTTTTAAACTGCCAATGGACGTCAGTGTAAGTGTTTCGGTGCTAACCCGATGACCCGATGAAGAAAGAAAAGTTAGTTATAGTCAAAACCCGAATTGTGTCGAGTTGAATCTTATCTGTTAGGGATGATTCAAGGCATATCTAGGAGGCTATAAAAGACCCAATGGGCATTCTATAAGGGTTGGTTGGATTGGGATTGTTAGATGTGTTAGTTCCACAAAAACAAACTTCTTTGTAGTAAAAATTGGAAGATCATTTTTTGGTTATTTTCTCAGAGTTTTGTTTTCTGTTGTAAACATGGCTTAAATCCTTAAGTAATAATGTAGATAAGGTAAATATTATTTTTCCTTGTTTTCTAAATTTCAAGTTACATTCGTGCCAAGCTTAGCTCTGTAAATAAAATCGGCTTTTGTGCTCTTGTTTTCTGTTTATATTTTATATTTGTGAACATGGATTTGTCTTGACTCTCCATCATGGGATCCGCATGACTTTTGGAGGTTGTTAGGAAGATCCAACCATGTAAAATAGAGTTCTATATGTAGCGGACCAGGGAATGGTGTCGACTATTTCTGTAGACTGGCCCTAGGAGAGCTTGATGATAGCTCAGCTAGGTATCAGTGACTGAGAGGAATCACTTGTAGGGTAGACTAGAGTCTAGGCTATTAGCCTCAGACCAGGGGAAGATAGGATCAAAGGGAGAGAAGATCCAAGCATGAGGAGGAAAACAACTTAGCAAAAGTTGTAGATATAATCCATGGTAGAGAAAACCTTGTAAGGTGTCTGGTGAGACCCAATGAATTAGTGAGTTGGTAGATTTATGTAAGTGAATTCACAAAGAGCAGAGTATCAAACCAAGGTAGTGAGGACCCAGAGTGGATTAGGGGAATAGAGAGAGGAGCATTCTCGGGTTAGGCTAGGAAGAAAGCCTTAGAGTGAGTCAAGATGACTCAAGCAACCTAGTGTCCTCCCTGTTAGATTGGTATCAAAGCAAGTTAAAGATTTGGGGTGAAGAGTGTAAGATTGATCTAGTATCAAAAGGAGGAGTAAAGATGGTGACCAATGTAAAATTGGCTAAGCAGGTCACTGACCAAGAAGATGAAAACTGATTGCTCAAGGATGGAGCAGTTGGAGCAAAAACTAGGTGTAATGGAAGTCATGAAAGTAGAAGTGAGTAGGAAGATAGAAGAGAAGGGTAAAATGGTGGAAATAGAGGATGAAGTCCCTGCCCTAGACCCTGTTATTGATCAAGAACCATTCTTGAAGGCTTTGAAGGCAATGAGTGGAAAGTCTTTGGAAGGAGTACCACTTTTAGTGGCAAGATGGAAGCAGAGTCAGTAATGGAATGGATAGAGGGTATGGAAAATCATTTTGAGTGTGAAGGTGTGACAGAGGCCCAAAAGGTTAAGGTGGCTAAGTCAAGAATGAGAGGTGCTTCCGTTACTTGGTGGAAGTTTATACAAAATGAGAGAGAAAGAGAAGGTAAGATCCCCATCTCTACTTGGAAAGGGATGGTAAGCAAAATCAGAGAGACTTATCTTCCTAAGGATTATGAAGTGCATTTTCATAGGAAAATACAAAACCTAAGGAAAAAGGAGCTAGATGTAAGTACCTAAACCAAAGAGTTCTAGAAGTTGTGTTTAAGGTCAAAAGTGACTGAGGATGAAAGAATTAGAGTAGCAAGATATCTTAATGGTCTGAGATGGAATATACAAGAGGAATAAAGTTTGTTGAGTCCAAATACCGTTCACAAATGTTATCAGTTGGCCCTAAAAGTATAAGACAATAATAAAAAGAAACATGAAGGTACTAATAGAGGCAGAGGTAGAGGTCGAGATTCAAAAGGTTATAGAGGAAGCTAAAGTGGCAGAGGAAGTGAAGTAAGATCACAAGGAGAGTCAAAATTGACTGAGCAGACTAATGAATCCAGTGGAAGAGGAAATTATGGTAGAGGAAGAGTTCATAACAACAACAACAGAGGTAGATCAGGAAGTTCTAGCGGAGGTTCATACTTCACAAACATGAAGTGTTACCACTACAGTAATTTTGGTCATCCTACCTATAGGTGTCTGGAGAAGGCAACCTCATCACATGTTGAGAAAAGAATTAATAATTTGCAAGAGGATTCTAGTAGTGTGAAGTCTCCTGAAGTAAACCTTGACATAGAGAATGGTGAGAATCTGATGGTTAGAAGGGTGCTAATCAGGGAACCGGTTAAGGAAGACCCTAAACAGAGGAGGTCTCTTTTCAAAGTAAAGTGCAAGATACTTGGTAAGGTCTGTAAAGTGATCATTAACTCAGGATCAATAGACAATATCATCTCCGAAGAAGCATTAAGTAAACTTGGGTTGAGTAGCATGCCACATAGTCATCCTTACAAGGTCACATGGTTGAATAAAGGACAACATGTGTTAGTAAATGAACAAGTATGGGTTGAATTTGCAATTGGGAAATATTCTGACATAATTTTATGTGATGTTCTACCCATGGTTGTGTTGGTATTTTGGTATGGTTTTTTCATTGATGTCAACACCTACTAATACACCTACTTTGAAGATCCAGCAACATTCACCAGCAAGCAGTAAACTGTGCAATAGTTACTGGTATATGGTTCACCGGCAGGATATATTGTTCACCGGTACCTGGAATGATATGGAAGACACTTGGTAATGTCAAAGACATCATGTCGACACTTTATTTTGAAGAAATAATCATTGGTATATTCATATTTGCATATTTACTTTTATTGGCAAATAGGTCTAGGTTATCTAGGGTTACACTAGTAGGTTTATCTTTTCCAGATCAGCATGGCATGCTATGGAGATGATTTATTATTGTTGTAAATGCATTAAGCTGACATGTTCAATTGGTTATTGCATCGGATATTGTATTGTATGTAAAATGTTTTATTGTAATATCTTGTAGAGTCGACCTACTAAAATTGGTCTTAGGGTATGGTATAAATGTAAGATCTTATTTGTAAGATCAAGTGTTGAATGCGAAAATAATTAAGTGAAGGTATATGTGAGATCAAGCAGGGATATACACGAAGACATCATTTGAAGGTGAAGTTATGTTTTTGTAGAAGCATATCAGCATTACACCGGTACTGAATCTAGCATATGAAGATGCTATTTTGTGCAGTACATTCTTATTGGATTTAACCATCCAACTATAGTCAGTGTGACTCCCATTTTGTGATTGAGCAGTGAGCTCTAGGCTGTTGGCCTTTCTTCATGTGTAGACCCCATTTATGTACACTTACTATCTGCAGTAGTATTATCTGATTGTGGGTAAGGTTTCCCATCATGGTTTTTCCCCTTACAAGGTTTCCACGTACAAATATTGGTGTCATGTGTTGTGGATGACTTTATGTTTATGTTTCATGCATTAATCCTTATCGGTATAGCAATTTACTGTTAAAACTATCTACCAGCATACTTAACTGGCTTACCGGTATTAAGCATTAAGTTGGTTGATAAGTTTTTGGTTTGAATTTATTTGACAACTGATTCACCCCCCCTCTCAGTTGTCTCTAGGACCTAACAGGCTGCCTATAATTTGTTGCTAGGTAGACCATGGCAATTTGACAGAAAACCTATCCATGACAGAGAAAAGAAATCTTATGCATTCAGAAAGGAAGAGGTGACATATCGGATTCAATATTTGGTAGAGGATGAAGGAACCAAGACTAGTGGTCCTAATGTGTTGTTGGCTGGAGGAAAATAATTTTTGAGAGATCTCAGGAAAGGAGATAGAGAACATTATGCTCTCTTAGTGAAACCTAGTCAAGAAAAGAAGACTGAAAATGAAAGTTTACCTAAAGAGATTCAACAGTTGTTAGAATAGTTCAAGGACATTATGAGTGATGGAACATCCACAATTTTACCTCCTCCTAGAATAGTGAGTCACCAGATAGACTTTATACCTGGAGCATCACTTGCTAAAAAGGTTGCATATAAGATCGATTGGATTGATCATTTAGTGTATCAAAGATGACGTGAAAGTCTATATAAGCGATTGTGTGTAGTTTCATGTGTGCTGTTGAAGGGTTTGTTCTCCAGAATACAATAGAATATTAGAACAGAGCAGTGTTGCAGAGTTGGGTAAGACATAGTATTTTATGATTAACCAGAACTATTTAAGGCATTTGTAGATGTTGTTTATCAGCTCAGACATTTCAATTATTATCTGTAATTCTTTTATAAGGCAGTAAGCCTTCTGCTATTGTAGCCCTTACTGTAACTTGAGCAGTGAGCTCTAGGAAATGTGCCTGAATGCATGTGCATTTTCCTTATGTAATATTTTTATACTTATAATAAAGTATATTAATATTGTGGGTTTGAATTCTGCCATAGTTTTTCGCTTAACTGGGTTTGCACCTAAAAAATCTTGGTGTTATGGTGTTGCTGATGTTTTCTTTGTGTTTCTGCACTTTACTTTTCTTCATTTCCATTAAGTGGTTGAAAGAATAGGTTAATAATGTTAAAAATTGCATAACACTGATTCACCCCCCTCCCTAACAGTGTTCCTTGATTCCATAAATTGGTATCACATCTTAGTTCCTCAAAGGAAGCTTAACAAATTGCGGTGGATCTAAGAAATTGAATCAAATGATTCTTGTAGTCTTAGATAGCAGCTATTTGTTTCTCTTGAAGAGCTTGATCATGAACAAGTTTCACTCTAGCAAGTGAAAGTAAAATTTAAGGATGCTAAGAAATTCATTGAATCATTGAAGGATAAATTGAACAAGTCAAGGGAGAAGAGAAAGGAGCTTGTTGATCAGCTTAAAAAGAAAGAAAGTCAAAGCATTGATGAAGATGCATTGAAGGAAAAGACTAAATAATGTGAGAGACTTGCTAGAGCTAATATAGTCCAGAACAATGAGATGGAATCCATTGTAATGAGATTGACAAAAGAGATTGAGGAACTTAGGAAGAAGAATGAGGAGAAGCTTTCTTAGTCCCTAAAAGACAAATTTGAAGAATGTTGCAAACTTGAGAGTGAGAATGGATAACTAAAGCTTGACCTGCAAGACTCTAGAAAAGAAGAGGATGATCTTAAAAGGAAAATCATTCTTATTAGATATGATCTTTATGTTACAAATGAGTATAGGGAGAAGTTTCAAGTTAGTTCAACCAAGCTTGATGAGATGCTTTCTAGTTAGAATAATCCTAATGACACACAAGGTCTTGGATTTGAGAAAGTTGAAAGCTCCAAATCAACACAATAGAAAAACAACTCAAGAAAGCCTCTGATAAGGCAACCTAATTCTCATACGTTCAATGTTAACTATCTTGTTTGCAATAAATTTGGTCATATGGCTAGTGAATACAGAAATAGGATGATCAATAATCAGTCCATCTTTTACCTATCAATGTTTCAAATGCAATATGTATGGTCATAAGGAAAATGTATCAAGAAGTATGATAAATAACTTACAAAATCGGAGAAATGTCAAATGTTATGCATGCAATATATTTCAACATGTTGCTAATCAATGCAGATCAAGAAGAAATAAGATTAATTTTAGACCTAAGCAAGAAAATGTTGTTTGTTATGCTTGCAACAAATCGGATCACATTGCTAAGTATTGTAGAAGCATAAATGTGAATAGGAGAGGTCCAGAAGACAAAAATAAGAATGTGAAAGTAGATGAGAAGGGAAAATTGAAAGTTGATGAGACTAGAGATTAGATGAAGAAGATTTGGGTGAAGAAGAGTGGCGATAATGCAGTAAATGGGTCCACACTTGATTCTGGTACTGGAACCATATCCGATAACTAAGGTAAGGCATCTAGCCTTAGGGGAGGTTTTCATGAAAAACTTACAAACCCCCTATTTGAGATATGTGCCTAATTCTAGTAGGTTGCAGAGATATGTGTAATGGTTAGAGACGGATTTCCAGAAGTCTTTTATCAGACTTGATGATCCAGAGATGATCTTTTGGGAGAACTATATGAATGTAGGGTATATGTAAGAATTAGGGAAAAGTGAATTTATTGCAATGAAAAGTTAGGTTTGCAGTGAATAAAATGTGACTTAATCACTTCATTTGTCACTTTGAATTTGAAGAAAGAGAAAAAAAGAGTGCAATAAAGGAGAATTTGTTGAGATTCCAAACAATATCTAGATTTGGTGTGCGATCTTGAATTTGGTTGAAAGGTATTTAATAGTGACACTCTTTTCAGTTGTAGTTTGAAATTTGAGTTTGATAAGATGGTTGCATCCAGTACTACAACTCCTCTAGTTGTTGAAATCACGAAGCATGAACAACCTAATTTCAAGAATCATCCATTCATTTCGACAGAAGATGATCCTAAGAGTGTGTTTTCATCGGTGCCCTATGGAGTACTCCATATTGAAGATAATGTATATATGCATTGTCCCATTGAAGAATTAGAAAGCTCACAAATGTTGAATCTATATAATAATAATCTATCAGATAAGAGTTTGGTGTTGAAACCAGAATTTCAAGAATTGGAAAATAACAGTTTTGTGTAGTTCATTAGGTTTTTGATGTTCTATGAACTAGAATGGATCTCGTTCATATTGAGCCGAGTACACAATAAATTCATGTGGTTAGAAAATCCCCACAAGATCAAAAAGAGTTATTAAAGTTGTGACAGGATTATGTGCAACTACATAACTGTGATCCCTAAAGGCTATGAAGAATGACATTGTGATTAATATAATAGGGTCAAAGTTTGATAAACATGCAATGAAAATCAACGACATCCTAGAGAATGATATTAGGTTTGCAGAAATGGTCATTGGATACAATATCTATTATTCTAGCAAAGAAAATTCTTTTTCCGGTACTGCTATTTACGTTGCATATGAAATGATGAGAGGGAATAAGAAATATGATCTTTGTGAGTTTCTTCAGAGTGAGCTTATTAAGAATATTAAGAAGATCAAAGGAAAATAAGAAACATCCTTTCAAGTTTAGAACATTGCTTCTATGTATGTTTTTCTACTTTATAAAAGAGGTTTCAGGTGTTGGTCCAGTGCAGTGGGCATTTGATAGACCTGTAGGAATTCAAATTTGGGAATACTTATACAATTTTGATGATTCCAAGGTTTGGAATAAGAATCTATGGGGATACTTCAAGAACCTCCAAGAGGAAATGCATGAAAGGGAGAGGATCCCTAATTCCATTGTAGAGAAATACCAAGATACTATCTATTCTATGGCTGACATCAATCAATATTTGATGGAAGTTGCAGTGCCCCGAATGCTATGGATTATTCCAATGGGTTATGAAGTAGATGAAAAAAAAATGGAACTATATGCACAACATATGTTGAGTAAACTGGTGGATCCCAATGAGGAAAGGTTTAAAACATATAAGGAGAAGAGTTTAAAACTTCATAAGTAGTTCAAGGAACGGGTGATTCAGAAGAAGGTTCCAAAAGAGGTTGAGGCTCTTGCAGAGAGCATGGGAATATTAAAGGAGGTTGTCCAGAAAACTAGAGAGGAGAACATTACCTCTAAGGAGCAGACTATGAAAAATGAATCAAAACTAGAAGTGTCTAAGCCTAAGTCAAAGAAATCCATAGGCATAGATCCCTCCTCTAGACCTCCAAAGCCAGCAAAAAAGCCAAAATATTCATTCAAACCATCTGTTGAAAGGAAGAGGAAGAGAGGACAAGCTAGAGTATTTATTCATGTTGATGATGAAGAGAATGAATCTGATGAGGTGGTGAAAGAGGTGAAGGCTAAAGCTGCTAAAGCCACCAAAGTTGTAGAAGAAAAACAATCTGGTGGAGCCAAGCATGGTAAGAAGTCCAAGTCATCTAAGTTTGATGCGATACTAAAACAAAGAAAATTTAGTATTGTTCCTCCTATAACATTAGATGAGATTGTTAATGAAGTTGTTAAGAATGGCAATCTAAAGCTATTAGAAGAATGGTAATATAATTTTTTTGATGAATCTGATAAAAGAACTTTAAAAGAATCTACTATAGAATACTTAAGTATATATAGTAAAGATCTGATTGAGCTAATGATAGTCATACCCAAGAGCTTGTATGACATTTTGGATGTTACGGGACAAAAAACAAATAAAGAAGATGAGAGACTAAAGAAATATGTATTGGTCAACTTATGTTCAATTATCACTAAGGAGGAGATAGATATATTACTCTAGTTAGAAAAGAATGTGTTTCAGAAGTAAGCACGAAGTAAATACAATCTTGTCAGGGAAAATTGATGAAGTTGGAAAGGAAACTAAGAATATTTAGAGAAAATTTTTGCTAGATAACAAGTATGAAGTCAATCAAGAGTCACATCTAGAAGAGAAAAATAAGCTAACTCAAGCTGAGTAGGAAATAGATGATACTTCTATCCCAGAAGTCCAGACAGTTGAGCATGCAGAGGTTAAATGCAAAAAGAAGATAGAACTGAAGATATAGTTGAAAAGGGTCATGCAGGTGCAGGAAAAGAAGATAATGGAAAGGGCAAGGTTGAGAATCCTCTAGTTGTTGCAGTTGACCCTTTGGTTCTTGAGAAAAATAAAGAAAAGAAAAAGGTGGAGGTTAAAGTTGAAGTCAACACTGAGGCAAAAGACACTGTAGAGATAGTAAAGGGAAAGAAAGTCATTGAAGATCTAGAATTTATTCAAGCTCTGATTAATATTGCTTCTTTGTCTCCAATTCAGAAGCTTCAACCTACATCATTTTCTCAAGCAAAGGCCAGTGAGGATCTTTTGAAATCTCATATAGAGGATAGTATGTTGCTAACCTTGGCAACTATTATTTTTCAAAAGTTGATGCCTAGTTTAAAAAGGATACTACAAACACTCCATCTAGGAAATTAAAGAGTTTGATTAATTATGTAAATACCCATTTTGATTCCTTTGAGAAGTTTGCTGAGGAGAAAGTTAAAAATGAATTCAATGTAAAGAGGCTTCGAAACTTGAAAAGAATAATTGCAAAGGACAAAGTCACTTTAGATGAATCCATGAAGAGCATGAAAGATGCATTGTTGATAGGTGGGAACCTATATAATTCATTCTTATCTCTGAAAAAGTTCACTGTAGACATTGAGAAGAAGTCTAAGGCACATGAGGATGAGATGGAACATATATCTCAGATAGTTGATCCCATGTCGGTATCATTCAGTAGTCATGAAATTTAGGTCATATCATTACTTGAGAAAATCAAAAGCCTGGGCCATGACCGGGAGAGGATAATTAGCTGATTTGGAGAAGTTAGGAGGCTCATTACTCTGAAGCTAGACATTATGCTAAGTGCTCTTAAGATTGCTCAAGATGCTTTGGCCAGAATTGATCTAGTAGATCTAAAGATAGCAGAAGCCCAAGCTTATACTTTTAGTCGATTCATAACATTATCAGAGAATCTACAGAAGCATTGCGATAGCCACTTGGACACATTGAATAATTCCTATGCAGACATCTTCAAATTTTTGTGAGCATGTAAGGAGTGTGTGTACATATGTATATAGAAAATTTTTGGTTTCCAAAACTCTACCTTTGCAATTAATGTCAAAGGCGGAGAGAAAAGGAGTGAAAAATATTGATCTTAGGGGGAGTCAAATGTTGATCTTAGGGGAGTTATTGATTTTTGGAGTCCAATAGTCATATTTTTGGTTGCAGTGTATATATTTTGGTTTTGGTCCAACACTTAGTCATTTTTCACTAAGTGTTGCCATCAATTCCAAAGGGGGAGATCGTTAGCAAGAGACACTATATTGATGATTAGATGTTATCATTGATGGCAAATTGAGTCAAATATTGAATCCATAGTTCATGATTCATTCATAGTGGAAGCTTGATTGAGGTCCAGTGAGGTCCGGTGAGAAGAACAGGTCATCTGATAGAGTGTACAATGTTGTGATTGGTGATTCAATTATATTCAGTATTTTATGTTGCAGACCCCAAAGATGCATTGTGGATGTGTAATATCCATTATTCCTATTTTATAGCCTCCCGTGTTGAGTTAATTAAAAGATCTAGTAGATAGTTTTTTGGTAGTATAATGTTCATCAGTAGTGATGTGTGAAGATTCATTGTGCGGATCATGTAGAGTGATTTAGCCGACTTGGGTAACACATTTCATTTGTGTGTTATGTGTTTTGGCATGACATGAAATAGGCATAAATTGTTGATGCAGATATATAAGACTGATTGGTATGATCATTTGTATCGATGATGGTGTGAAAGTGTGTATGAGTGATTGTGTGTAGTTTTATGTGTGGTAGAAGGATGTGTGCTCAGAAATACATTAGAATGTCAGAATAGGTAGTGTTGTAGAGTTGACTAAGATACAATATTTTGTGCTTAACCAGAACTATTTCAAGCATTTGTAGATATTGTTTATTAGTTCAGACATTCCAATTATTAACTGTAATTCTTTTGTAAGGCAGTGAGCCTTTCGGGGTTGTATCCCTTAATGTAATTTGAGCAGTGAGATCTAGATAGTGTGCCTGAATGCATGTGCATTCCCCTTATGTAATATTTTTATACTTCTAAATAGAGTATATTAATATTGTGGGTTTGAATCCCACCATGGTTTTTCCCTTAACTAGGTTTCCACATTAAAAATCTTGTTGTTATGGTGTTGTCGATCTTTGCTTTGTGTTTTTGCACTTTACTTTTCTTCATTTGCATTAACTGGTTGAAAGAATAGGATAATTAAGTTGAAAATTGTAGAAAACTGATTCACCCCTCCCTCTCATTGTTCCTTGATTCCAGCAATATCTATTTACGCTTGTGTAATATGTTCATTTTTTAATGTTAATTGTTTAGATGTTTATTTTCTAGATGGTTGGTTATTTTCTTAATGAAAAAATGTGATGTACATGTTGCATTAGTAGATCGCTTTTTGAAAAAAAATCTTTATTTGTTAGTTAGATTAGTTATTTTCTCTAGGATATTTTGGTGGGCCTTGCAGTTAATGTGCCACTTTATGGTGTAAATTAACCACTTTATGTTGTAAATGTGCCATGTTATGTTGCATACATGCTATTTCACTTTTTTGCCATCCAAATCAATTTTTTTAGGTCCATGTCAGTCTAGGTTTGACCAGAGGCTTGGGTTTGGAAGATTTTTTTTTCTTGATTTTTCGCCTCTGTATTGATGTGTTGGGAAGGAATTATGTGTGTTAATCTAGTTGCATGTGCTCATTTATTGATTTTTATTTCATGATGATGCTTTGTGAGCTATTGGTTAAAGGGAAGATTTGTGGGTGAGAAGTGATGCTATGGTTCAGTTTATGTGATGAAACCAATGCTTTTGATTCTATGATGTTCATGTTATCATGTATGTATTTTTGAATTTGGATTGGTGCATATAGGACCAATCCCATGCTTGATGACAATGGATTAGTGACTATGCTTATGATGTTGATTTAGGAATTAACCCCTCTGTTGATTGGGTTTTAATGGAAGTCCTATTTTAGTTTATGATATCTCTATTTCATGAGATGGTTTTGCAATAATTCTTTATGTATTGTTGTGGTCTTCTTGTTGCACTCTAGGTTTTAGGAGCATATTAGGGGGAGTGGCTCTCAAGTGGATGTCGAGGCTATCAAGTGGCTATGAGGGAATCTAATTGAGAGTTGGTTAATCAAGTGATAACATTAAATTAAATAGCTGGGTTAAGTTGAATACACATTAATAAGATAATTGTTGTTGCCCCAGTCATGAATCATGTGCTCTTATAGATAGATGATGAGATTTCATGGCCTGGAGTTCTCATTTACTTGGGATGAGATTGTGAAGACCTATATGGTAGATCAAACATCCATGCCTCCATGGAAGGATTGTTTGATTATGCACCTGCATTAAATGAGAACCTATGTCTAGAGTTTGGATAAGGTTAGACTATCAAGGAAACCTTTTTTATGGCATGTGATGACACTCTTTCCTATATGTATCCTAGGACCTCAACCTATATATTGCGCAAAAGCCTCTGGTGAATTTATGTTTTGTAGTTGACCCTATGTCTTGTGGTATTTCATTTCTTGTATATATCCATTCCTTGTGTAAATTTATGTTCCCTTGGATGTATAGGTGTCCACCTAGGTCAAGTGATGTGTGTGGAATCTTATGTCATTCTCTAGAGCATGAGGGGTAGACCTTTTTGTTTCCACATGGGCAGGTGGTTTGATACCTTCTTCCCTTGGGATTTCCTTTTTGTATGTTCATGTGCATGAGGGATGCTTCTTCTACTTCTTCTTAGTCCTTATGCTAATGACTCATGGAGTAGATGTGAACTATTCTGTATTATCATAAAAAATCTTTGTAATATAAAATTTGGATCTTGATCATGTAATGGGTGTATCATGATATACTATTTGTAGTGGATGATTCATATTTGTAATGTAAACCATGTAGGATATGTAATATGTAGTGTGATGATGATTTGTGTGATTCTTTTGATATTTTAAGGTTGTGTGGATTATCTTGTCTGTTAGGAATGTTAACATAGGATCATTTGATATTGGTGTATTAAAATGGACTTAGTAACTGTAATACCCTAAAAATGGTCATCTAAACCATGGGCCCCTAATCTCGATAACATCACCAAGGTCCTAACCCAAGGCAATTAAATTAATCTTGAGCACTAATTAATTAATTTCTTAATCATTAATGTCACATGGCAAATTAATCACTCTGAATTAATTAAATAAATATTTAATTAATTGATCATGCAAGTAAATCATTTTTAAACAATTATCTTATTTATTTATTAAATATCCTAGTATATTTAATTAAATAAATACATTTTCCATTAAATCATCAAAAAGGGAATTAATTGGGAAAAAAATAATTAAAATTTGAGAAAAAGAAATCAAATGGAGAGAATCTTGAAAAAGAATTTAAAATTGAAAAATCTCAGAAAAGAAATTAAAACAATTAAATCTCAAAATTGAATGAAATAAAGAATAAATCAGTTTTTTCTAATTTTATCTTAATTTTAGTTCAATTTCCTTTAAAACTGAGAAAAGCAGCCAATCACATCAATTCACCTGGATTGTGCTTCTTGTTGGAAAATCTTGACTGCTCATCATCATTCGATCTCAATCGTTGGTTTCTTTTTGAATTTTCTATAAATTTAGTCTCTCATCTCTCATTCAAAAATCCTAGAGAATATATTGTTATCATGTTGGTTTTTCTTTAGGTTCATTAAGATTTGTGCATTGTAAATATTTGCATATTAGTTATTGCATCTTTATTAAATCATCTAGCTTAATATTGCTTAAATCATGCTAGCTTAATCCTACATTCATTTAACTTAAATTAATGCTCATATAGATTAAATCCTTCATTTAGGTGTCGTCTAGTCACTGGTGTTGCATATGAAATCTGAGAGCAAGACTAAACTCGCATCTACTAGAAGGCAATAGGTCACTTTGTAATGGTTTATTGTTCATTATTGATTATTGATTTACTAACCATGCATCTAATGACTTAATTCAAGTGTTATGTATTCCAGAAACAGATTCGATCCACTTTTCACACACAAAGTATCTTGGAAACACTGGATATGTCATAGTTCATGATTATAATCCAAGTGTATTAATGGTTACTTTCTTATTTTATATGTAATATAAGGTATTAGCTTAAGTAGGGTAGTAACATGTATTTTTATTAACATTGCACATATCTATACTTTCATCATATCTAAGTAATGTCATTAAGATACCCTAGGGAATGAAGTTTAAAAGTTATAGATAATTTCCACTTGTGCAATTAAAATGGTGTGATCATTTTAGTTTAATGTATTGTTATTTCTTTCTTTTAAAAAAAATTAATCTCTAAGTTGTTTGGTTAGATAGCTACTTTGGTTAGTTTGTCTAGGGTTTTCTTGGCAGGTATTACAAGACCTTAGCATGCAATTGATCCTCATGAGAGAGAAATTGAGGCACAAATTTAAGTGTTGTATATACTTTTATGCATCTTCTATGATGCAATATTGATTAAAATAATATGAAGTAAGTTTGTTTGTTTGTTGATTGATAAGAAATAATGTCATCTAATAAAAAATTGCGTAATTTAATTAGAGAGCATTTTATGTAAATGTTTGATTTTAAACATCAAATAATTTTGTTAGATTTTGAACCTCACTAATAAGGTAGTTCAATAAAGGATGATCGTTAGTGTCAAGATGTTTTATATCCTCTATAATAATACGAGAGGATGGGAAAGATGTTTGAACAATGACTATAATCTTATATTCCTCTTCTACATCTATATCATGTGTTAAAAAAAGGTCTAATCAATTATGAGGCTTTAAATATTTGTTTCAATAAAAGACAACATTGATATTACTATGATACATAGAGAAGTCCATAGATCTAGATATAAGTGAGGTAAATCTTCAAAATGAAAAAATGAATATCATCTCAAACATGAAACTTCATGAAACTTCATAAAAGACTAATCAATTTACGTATAACCAGTAGTATGAGGCATAAGATAGAGGAGTAGAAACCTTATGTGAAGATGAAGAAAATACATCATGAGATAGATATATCACTAGTGATAGAAAAAACACCATCATCACAAGCTTTTAGATGGTTATATTCACTTCCTAGAAATCATCTTAATGCTTGCAACTCTCCTGCACTTATTAAAAAATGCATTCTTTCTTTGCGTCTTCTAATAACATCAAGCAAAATTTTGTACAAGATTTCTTCGTAGCTCACATGAAATAAGCTGTATTTCGAGGAACAACTACGGTCATGACATTAACTTCACAATCAATTCCAACTGTCAGAGGAGATATATAACAAATGCTCTGGAATGTGTGGGGCTTTCCGACAAGTGCGCCTCAAAAAGGATCTTCAGGGAATATGTGTAGTCCGAGCAAATAAATAATCAGTTCATTGTCTCCTTTCTGTAGTACATGGTCAAAGTATCCATCGCAACAAGCTACATAGAGCCATACGAAGGAAACGATATCTACCTTGGAAAGTCTCTGTATTCTGATTTAACATGGAGTATATAAGACATTTATTCATGAAGATCAACGTCCCACTTACCGTTTTAAATTACTAATATCTCGATTAAATCTCCAAAGAAGAAATAAATCTCTAGCACGTTTGGCGCGATTAATAATGCTATACAAAATGGTGTGCAAATCGAGCAATGCATATTGAGAATTCCAAAGAGCCGACAAATATTCCACTCTAATTGAGGAATAATTAAACTGGAATATTCCACTCTAATTGCACTTATAAATTGGCTTGGATGTCCTCTCCCTGCTTACCTACAAGCTTTTCTTCAGAACATTAAAGAAAATGGCAAAGAAATTGCTCTGCGTATTGTTAATAACTGCAATAGCATTGGCAGTGGGAATTATGTCAGGAATAGCAGAAGCACAGCCTCATTATAATGTGTGCGATTATAAAACATGCAGGAGTGATGGTGAATGTGGATCAGGCTTTCATTGCTGCGAAATTGGATCATGTGGTGCTGGAACCGGAATTTGCTGTAATTTCCGGTGATTTTAATCCGTCAGAGAGAATTCATTTTCTTATATATCGTCTATCATAATAATCCTACCAAAGGAAAAAACACTTAATTCTCCAGCGCACTTTTCACAAGGCAATATTTTATAAGGTTTACTTTTGTTTGGACGAATGCAAAGTGTATTAACCTTTAATTAGGTTTTAAATAATAGTGAAATTTACACATTTCTGCTAGCTTTTATTATATAATTTTGTGGTTATTTTGAAAATAGTGTTTTTCAATATATATAGATAAATTGTAATCTTTAATAAATGGGATGTCTTGTTTTATATTATTTATTTACTTTATTACATGTATTTTTTCTATTTATTTATTTCCCTTTCACATTCACTTATATAAATTTGTCTAATCTATTTATTCATTTCTCTTATGCTTACACTTGTTTGAGATGCTTGTTATTTAGTCTATTTTTTGTCTCATGATTTTTACACAATTATCAAGTCATCATTTTAATAATAGACTCATATTACCCAAATTCATAACTTTAATTAAAAATTTGATCAACTATTGCATTTAGGATTTCACATGAAGCTAACTAAATACAAAATTGAATGATATATGTTATGTCCTTGTATTGAAAGACATACAATCTACTTTTTAAAATAAATTAGGACATCTTGTATTCAAGCACATATTTCAAATAACATTGTCATTGCAACACTTTAATTGGTGCTTTAAAAGGAATCTATGACATCATGTTTGATGTAGAAGAATTTGCAGAAATAAATGTTATTGTTTATGATATTGATAGAATTTTATGAATTGATCTATATTATAGCACTTTGCAAACTAAGAAATTCAAGACTTCTTCCTCATAAATTTTAAATGCTTCATATTCAAAATTGCTTAAACATACATACATACATAAATACATACATACATGCATTGATGTATTTATTTAAATTTGAAAAAATGAAATATGTGACAATTTTATGCTTTATTGTATAAACATAAATAATCATATTTTCAAGTAAAATTATGGATGTTATATGACATGCATGCTTGGTGATGAGAATTATATAGTGTACCCACTTCAAAATGTCACATAAAAATACTTACTTACATATAAACCATTGAATGTTGTAAATGGACTAAATTTAATTATTATTTATCAAATAAAGAATTTGGTAACATTTTCTCTCTCTAGTTACTCACTAGAGAACAAATATCAAGTATATATATAACTTATATTACTTGTTTTTACCTATTTGTGTACTAATTGATTTTAAAAAATAGTTATCGCAATAAAAAGTTGGCATTCAACATACACTATACACTATATCTTAATAAAGTGATAAAAGAGAGAACTTTGTCAATGTACACTTATTATCTTACATTCTTAAGCTTAACTAATTATAAAAAATATTGCTAGTATAGGAGCTCAAAAGTGCTACAATTCTTATTTTTTAAGATCTCTAAAATTTAACTATACACATTTTGTATCAATTATTTAAATCTAATTCAAGATAATTTTCAAAATAGAAGTGAAGATATGTAATCCATTTTTTTAATTCATTTTCATTCACATCTAAAATAATACTTCCTTTCTAAGGATTAATAACTATTCGTGCCAAATGTATTGTTATGTTGGATGGGAGTTAGACCAAGAGTATTTGTAACTTTATGCGGAACGAATGCCTAAAGATTGAATATGATGATCTAAAGAGTGGAAGGTATATTATTGGGCTATTTCTTAAAATAGCTTTAAAGACGTGGTTTTAAAGGTTCTAATTGGACTAGGTACATACCTAGATTGAATTTAATTAATCTAGTATTGAGAAAAAGCATTTAAGGTGTTAACACCATGATTTTCTAGTTTGATTAACTCTTTTCATTAATCCAACTCTTGCATAGGATAACTCTCTCAGTTGCATCATATAATTTTCATAATCTGTTTGCTACAATTTTGGAGAGATTGTTCTTGGAATTTCTCATTATTAAATATTTGTTCTTTTAGTTGTACACTAACCAACACCTAGTCTTCTATAATCCTAGGACACATGAACTTGATACTCTAAGAGAGAGAAAATAGATTTTGATTTTATTTTTGGTTTGATATATTAGCTTTTTGAGATTTTTCTATTTTTTTCTTATTCATCTCGATTTAAGTTAAACATGTTTTCGATAAGAGGTTTCTAAACCCTATGAGATAATAGGCTTAAAATTATGCTTTCTACTTTTAGTTTTATTAGAGTGTAATTATATAATATTTGCAAGTATGTATCACTTTATTCTTTTATGAAAGTAAACATACCGAGTTAACTAATTTTTTTATTACATGACTAATAGAAATTTATTTATATATTTTTCAATGAATGCAATGAAATGAACCAAATTTACACATACATAAGAATTATGCTTATTGTAATTTTGTAAGATCTAGAATTATTATTTGAAATCAAGACGAGCCAATTTTGGAAATCTTATAAACAAATATAATGCTTTGAAATAGATAATTAAATAAAAAATAAAATAATATTCTATATGTAATTTATATAAATTAATTTTAATCCACTCTAATCTAGAAAGTAACGGTACAATCTAAATCTAAACAAGAAGCAACTACAAAAAAATTTAAGTTCTTAAAAAAATTGGTGATCACATTAGTACTTTAAAGAAAAAAATAAAACTAGGAAGACCATATGAATCGTTAATTTATCTTATTTGAATTTGTATTTTCTTGTTTCCAAAGAGGATCCATCTTTCATGTTGTCTTATCCTCTTTAGCTTCAGGGAACACCTCTTATAGATCATGATTGCAACAACTTCCATAAGAAGAGAGACAAATATTTCAACATGATGTGATAAATGATATAAACACACACAGACGCGTGTGTATAATTTAATGAGATTAATATTATTGTAACTTGAATCCATCGGTCTATTAAGTTCATAGTAGTCATACTACCTTGAATAAAAGTACTTTATATTTATATATATAGTTATCTATATAGGACATTCTTGTGGTGTAGTCTTTTTCTTTCGTGAAAATACTATCCAATGTGGAATCCCTATCTACATATGTAAATGTGTAAGTTGTGATGGTCTAAGAAATCACTAAGGACATTGACCAAGCCTTATATACTTTAATTTAGGATAAATTTTGGCACAAAAGCATTTATGTATATATGCACGTGAAGTGATCTTATATTTGAGATTTCTTTCAATTCTCTTTTTGTGCCTTAATTATGGTTATATTTGTTAGTTTTTTTTTTAAATGTTGAATTTAAAAAAATATATATTTGATAAATTTACTAAAAATTATATGCAAAAGAGAAATAATAAGAAGGTACAGTTAAATGAAGTTGATGCTTAATTTATGTAACATACATGGTGTGAAGTGTTCTTAGGCTCAATAGCCAACATTGTGACCAATGATAATAGGATAAAACTAACGAAATCTAACAAATGAAAAACAAAAGAAAAAAGATAATTAGCTTGTGCTTACTTTTACCCTCCCTCTACTACCTTATGCCTCTCTTTCTAAGGCTTCCCTACAAGGAAGAGGGACTGGTGAGAGGAAAGGAAATTAAGAAAAAGGTCAACATTAAATGACTTTTTTCCTATCCTCTTGTCTACTCTATTATTGGGGCCTAGTGGAATCTTATTCACACATTATCTTGACTAAAAATTTAACCATAGACAAGTACTTTTTCATTATTATTTTATGGTATATGTCTCGACAATTATGAGTCACTTTATAGGGCACATAGTGCAGCTTATTCTTGATTAAATAGGGCACTTTAATGTAGAGACAATAGTAAGATTATTTTATCTAATTTAATTACATTATTATTGAAATAATAAATGTGGGGGTGATTACTATTATTATTAATAACATCATTTGGGAGGAATTTTTAAATTTTTTAAATAGATGTCCATTTACATATCATATAAAATAAATTTGACATCTCACTATCATTTAAGTAAGGATGACTTGAAAATAATATTTAATACGTATGTATAAATATTTTTTAAATATAATTGTAATGAATAAATAGTTATGATATTTTGTTTCTTATTGATTAAAAACATTTAAAGTACATTTCCCTACATAAAGGTGTATATTTAGGAATTTCAGTAGATGTTAACTCAATTCAGTAGAGGACTTTATATTAAAAAATAAGAACAATAATGATATTTCATCCTAATTTTATTTTTTATAAGAACATTTAATAATAAAATGTCCTACATCATCTTTTCATAGCTACAGAAGGAAAAGAGCTAATAACCTACACTATGTTAATTTCTTAAATATTAGAATTTGGTGATACAAATTAGAGATTAGAGACATGCATCCTAATAGAATGTCCAACTAAACTAGGGGGGAGGACTTATTGATCTATTTATAGTGTTTTTTCCTTAAGAGAGATTAAATGGTTGGTGATGAAAGCTAATTGTATCAACAAAATCTTCAATTTATAAGATAAGGAACCTTAGTGTAGATACATGTCATAAAATAGGAATTTTTTGAGTCACATTTTCAAGATGTTTTAGTTGGATTAACATAAACATTTAGTATGGATCAGCTAGTTCTAATTAGATTGGAGTATAGAATTAGGAAATTTACAAAGGGAAAAGCTATAAAGCTTCTTGAAAAAACCATATGAATGTTGTGAAATATAGAAAAATCAACTAGCTGGTTGAGGCATAATTTTCTTTTATATAAGAGTGGAAAATATCAATCATAGGGAGATAATAGTCATTAAAGAGGAAAAGATGAATAGTTAGAGGGAATGATTCATGTCATTAAGACTCAAATTTTTTTTATGTCAAAAGATAAAATAAAATATAAATAACAAACATGCATTAATATATAACACAATTAATACCATAGAAAAATATGATTCATAATTTTAACCAATAAATATTATAAAAAAAATTGAAAATCAAACTAAACTCTTATATAAATAAGTCGTCTACATAGAAATAGTAGAAATAACATCTATTTGGGTGAACTCTTAAACCCACCCAAGGACCCCCTTCTCTTTTAGTCACAGTCCTAGTAGCTTAGTAGCGTGATTCCATGTTGTTATTACTTTTTATTTCAACTTTGATTTTCAATTATAATTTTCCTCTATTTATTTTAAAAAACCGTGTGTAATATTATTGATGTAACTAAATATTAAACACTATTCACCATTATTTAAGCTAAGAAGA
The DNA here is from genome assembly GCF_030272615.1 of Cryptomeria japonica. NCBI lineage: Eukaryota > Viridiplantae > Streptophyta > Pinopsida > Cupressales > Cupressaceae > Cryptomeria > Cryptomeria japonica. Next base: position 474,234,621 of record NC_081412.1, read on the forward strand.
AACAAGATCACATGTTATATATACTAACGCTTGCATCTAAATGAGATGCTATGGATATACCAATATTACTATATATAATTTATCTAATTTTAATATAGATTTTATTTTCCTTAATTAATATTATTAAATAATATTAATTAAAAATTTAAAACAACTAGTAAGACATGCTCCATCATAAACAAAAACAAGCCCTCACCAAATTAATATATTTTAATTAATCTAAATTATATTAATTGAGTAGATTTCCTCAAAATAAGATATGTGTATCACATCTTTGTCAAACCATATCATATATATATATATATATATAAAGCCACAAAACTCTATAAAAATTAGATATACACAGTAATACACATACATTTTCTCTATATATATAAAGCCAGAAACTCTATAAAAATTACATATACACATTAATAAATATACATTTTCTCATATCAATTTTTAGTCTCATATCAGTTTTTAGTGATTACATTTTCTCATATCAATTTTTAGTCTTATATCAGTTGCAAGATAGGAATCAGAAATATCCCGAATAATATTGTTTGCAGGGAATCGGGAATATTCCAAATAAGATATACAGACATATACACATTCGCTACTAACTTGAAACATTCATCATGTAGCTTCATTTACAATACCAGGAAGGCATTCAGTTATGGATGAATGAAAAAAGTCCCAGGCCTTGTTTGTGTTTGCCGATTTATAGAGCAAATTAATGGATTGAGTGAAGTGAACAAAATTAAATCATTTACTACATACTAGCTCTACATTTACTACATATCTAGCTCTACAATATAATTTCACAGTTGATGGATGTCCATATCCTTTCTCAAGGTCAGAACTGGAAACTACAGTCTCACCTGCGTGTAGTCATGAAATTTATTCACTGCTTCAAAACTTTTTTAATCAACCATGTTTACATCAAAATTAATAGGGAGTCCGATGAACTGGCAAATGAAACAGCAAATACCTAAACTCTGGATTTTTTTGCCCTTAGAGGGCCTATTCTGCGGCCTATTCTGGCGATCTAGGATCGCCTGCACTGACCGTAATAAACTCCTCATAGAAGATTCAAAATGGATCTCTGCCAAGACAAAAAATCAGTCAAAGGTATTGATCAAATCCAGGTAATTGCCCCACTCAGGCTCACCTAACCGATGAAGGCGTAAAGATTTGTTTTCTAGCAGGTGAGTATTGCTAGACTTTGCAATCTTTCATCTACAAATTTGTCAGACTCTTCTGTGTTTATTTTTCAAATAACATAGAATCCGTTGGATTCGTAAACTGCAAGAAATTCATGACAATATTTTTCTACATATATGTAAATGCCATTGACAGGTGCTCTCCCCTGAGATGTGTGAATGCATTTACAGGGCTCCTGAACGGTTGCACCAAAGACATACAATGTGAAGCATAGGAAAGGCACGTGGCTTACCATGCAAAATGTGGAGGCGCGTGGTTTGCTTGACAAAATGAGGAAGCATAGACGAGACATGCGAACTAAACAACAGAATGCCACAAAGATACATGTGTTCCAATTATTGAGTCATCATTTCACGCGTAAGGTTCAAGTTAGGAAACTTCTTACGAAAGTCAAATCCCACGAAAGTATTTTTCACAGCTCGGAAAACTTTTCCTGTCTCAAGCGTGAGACATTTCCAATAGGGAGTTCCTCCCTTAAAATAGCGTATCAGCTAATTAAGGAGTGCAGGAAACATACATAAACATAGGGAAGAGGAAATGGCGGAGGCAGACGAAAATGAAGCAGAACAGGGTAATGATAATTCAAAGAGAATAACACTTAGTGGGCTTAAAGGAGAGCGTGTTCTGAGCATTGTCATAAAGGATGAGAAAGTTCTGCTGTTGTACCTTTCCCAAAACGGAAAGGGAATCCGCGGATTCATCCATGGCAAGGCACAAGAGATTGCCAGCGAACCGAACGAAAAGGTTGTCTACTGGAAGGTCGTAATCCACGCCGCCTTGGAAGTTGAAAGTGAGGGATGGCAAGGTAACCTGACCAGATGTATTGTAACACAGATCCAAGTCCACGGAAGAGCCGTCTGTAGGGGTAAGATCAATGGCCGACTGAATTGCTTGCCTGACAGGATGTTAAGCATACTGGTCAAGATAGATAAGGCTGCTTCCCGAATTGATTGTCATGCCTCCGACGCCATTCGATGCCAGATCAAAAGTTCCAGGAGGAATATCTATGGCCTTTCCATTAAGGAAAATTCCTGTAACAGGAATATACCAGAAACCGGGATTGGCACTGTTCTTAATGAGTGGGATCGTCTTGGCTCCGCTGAATGAAGCAGCGTCACCGAAAATAAGAGGGCTGGTTTGTGAAGGAGAATCGGTAATGGGGAAGAGACAGTAAAAAATTTGTTGCCTACCTTGGAGCCCAACTTGGTGATGAGTGAGAGAGGACCTCTTCCCAGGCCCACCAAACCAATTTCATTGCCATTTTCTTTTATGTTCTCAACAGAAAAATGTTGTGTAGGTAATCAGGGAGAAGACATCCAATCCAATTTATAGAGTGGACTCGGAAGGCCTTCGCCGTTTGATTAAATCAGGGTAAGTCAAATGTGTACGACATATATATCTCAATTTCTACGCCGTATATGTCTCAATTTTGACGCCATCTGTATTACTTTATTGTTCCATCGGTTGGTTCCTTGTTAGGAGATTTAATCGAGATGAGAAGTTTGGCGGAACTTCCAAAAATAATCATCGCACTCCATAGGATAATCAGAATCAGTCTGCCTTACAGCTATACCAGACATGCCCACTGCCAATGCTATTATTAACACCACCCAAAACAATTTCTTTGCCATTTTCTGTTATGTTCTGAAGAAAATTGGTGTAGTTAATCAGCGAGACGACAACCAATTTATAAGTTTGACTACAGTGGAATCAGATGGCCTTCGCTTTCAGTTTGGATTGATTTATGGTCTGTCCAACCATGCCAAAGGTTCCTTTCCGCTTTCGGAGATTTATTGGAGACATTAGTAATTTAAAATAGTGGCTAGGACGTAAATTTCAATCAATAAATGTGTTATGTAGTATTTTTACACCACCTTATAATTTTGGGTGCAATGGCAGATTTTCTGCACTGATTCAACAATAACCTTTTTTCGTCCACTGCAATAAATTTCTTAGAAACGGTATTTGCATTTATGATTCAGTTCGCAGCAAAATTGTTCATTAATAATAATAAAATAGTATACTAATACACCTATATGATATTAATATTCGATAAGAGATGTAATGAGTCATGTCCTTGTCAAATAGAGATGAAGATTCGAGGAAGAGAAGGATAGAAGTAGAGGGAATGATAAAATTAGAAAGATAGAGATAAAGAGGTAGACAGATGGACACGAAGAGATAGATGAAGAGATAAAGATAGAGAGATAGAGAGAATGAGATAGATAAATATAAAGGAAGAGGGTGAGGTAGGTGAAAGAAAGATCACTATGTGAATTACAAACCATAGAAAAAGATGATGTTGTGAATCACAAAATAGGAAAGGGGATTCATCTAGTAAAGAATTAAAAAGTACATCAAATCTTAAACATTTTTGTAGGAATTAAAACTAAGGCCAAACCGTATGGGTCTAAGATGGGCCAAGTTCACCAAATTATGTGATGCAAACGATTGCAATACATAATAACTTAGAAAAATTCAATAAATGGTATCAATTAATATGCTTATTTTGAGGAACATGTCAAAATCGATACAGTTTTCAAATTTGCTCTAATTCAATCTCAAATACCACATGGTCACTCTCGACTAGCACAAACTCAATTTGTGATGTAGAATTAAATTGTGCTGCATAGAAATAATCTAACATAACATGGTTCAATAAACCTACTCATATTCGCCTTTCCAAAAGTTGAATATGCTAAGGTAGTGTCTAAAGACACCTTTAGGAATTTGCTAACTCAATAGAGGAATGTGTTCTCCTAGGTCAAACCCCTTTGGAAAGTTAGATCAATGGTTATTAAAAATATCAAAGACAACATTGGCTAGCATAGACATGGCCTATATCCAAATGTTGTGGATCTAATATTTTGTCTATTTAGAAATTAATTTCCACTCTAATTATTTTCACATTAATGTTGTGTGTGGATTAATTACAAATCAGATTTCTTTAAATACTATGATATAGATACATGTCAAGCTAACATGTATTAAGTTGGATCATAAAATGTAATAGAAAGAGGTAAGAATGTTTAAATTTTAATTTAATTGTTTTAATTTCAAATGCCAAAAATTATTGTCAACTAGTAGACTATCCTAAGATCTCAATCTCCAAACACTATTTCACAAGAGAAACGAAAGAAGCATCATGAAGAATACTATTTCACAAATATACAAAATGTACTGATAAGAGGTTGTAGAAACTTGGCTCTGATACAATGTTGGAGCATTGATACCACTCCAGGGTCACACACAACAAATTCACCTTCACAAGAGAGAGAGAAAATATATTTCACCAATACATGAATGTATTGAGATGATATGAAATGTACAACCACCTTGCTTATAAAGAAAATGGCTTGGATGCGAGCACCAAGGAGGTCTGAGAGTAGTTAGAGAGACAACCGCACTACTACAAGTTTAATAATGTTTGCCTACTATCTAGGAATATGATACGCCTAAGTAAACTTACGATTGCTAGTAAAATATATTTACTCCAACATGTAAGAATAGGTCTAAATTTATTTATTTCTTACATTGAGATGCAACAAAATATCATATATATGGATTAAATAAAATTGACATCTTAATATTATTTATTAAGAACAACACCTCCATCAATAGATTGGTAAGTCAAAAAGAAACTCCTATCACTATGTGGACACATGTGATCAAAATCACTAGAATCTAATAACCATTCATCTTGATGTTGTAAGATACTACAAATAGATAGAACTTCTCCAACCATACTTGAACCTCTCTCAATAGACTTTTCTTCCCTTTTGGATCCATCATTCTACTATTTCCTTTTCCCAACAATATTTCTTGAGATGCTCTAATTTATTGCAATACCAACATTTTCCTTTACCTTTTTTGCCTCTTGACTTGGATTTGGATGTGCCTTTCGAATTCTCCCCTTTGTCCGTGGATTCACCTCTAGCCACCATTGCTTCCAGTGTGCAGTTTTATGTATTAGACTTCCTTTGTACCTCTTCAGACAATAAAGCTCCCACAAATAGAATTAATTCCAAGCATGTCAGTTGTTATAAATCTAATAAAAGTGACTAAGTGATTCCAAGGTTTGGGAAAAGAACATAACATTGTGACTACCTTGTCTTCATCTTTGATTTTTACATCCATACTACCCAATTCAAAAATGAGAGTATTGAAAACATTTAAATGATTAGTTACTTTTTGTACCTTCATTCACAAACTATACATTTTCCTCTTCAAGTAGATTCAGTTTGTCAAGGATTTTCTCATGTAAAGAATCTCCATTATGCTCCATAAACTTGTTTTTATTTTCTCCCCAACATTATCAAAAAGAACCTCACCTGCCAAACACAACTAAATTGTGCTTAGAGTTCTCATATCTAGATCCTACCAATCCTCATCGAACATATCTATAGGTTTATTTGATTTTTCTAATAATGTCTTCTACAAGCTTTGTTGCACTAACAAATCACCTGTCGTGAGCTTCCATAAATCAAAGTTATTTTTGTCATTAAATTTCTCCATCTCAAACTTAGCATTCGAAACCTTTTCCATTTGATGCTGGAAAATTCAACAACAAATTCTAGCGGAGCCACTAAAAAAATTATTCTCTAATACAACTTGTTGTGTAAGTGGAAGAGAAAACTTAGATAATTAAATATTCGAGAATAAGTTAGATCCAAAAGAATATTGAAGAAAACAATGAAATAACAAAAAACCACATAAGACACAAATTTATGTGGCAAAAACTTGACAAAATACAAAGGAAACATCCAAAGGAAAAGATATCGGTATTCTTATTGCTTAAGAGAAAATAATAACAAAATTCACAGTTGTTATTTTATAGTTTGAATTTGCAAATATAACAACAATAATTACCTTCTTTTTCCCTCATAAGAAACATAGATATATATAGAAAATATTCTAAATGCAACCACTACCGATCATAGAAATAACCCACTCAACTCCTTAAAATAATGTAGGAACTTTCTCACAAACAAGAAGTGTTATTCTACACGTGAGAACAAATTAGACAATTCTGATTTCTATTATTTATATTTTAAAATTGTTGTCATAATCCAAAAAATATGTCAACAATTCTAATTAGACATCTACAGAAAATAAAGCCACTAAAATCTGCAAACACTTTGTTAGGCTAACCACAAATAAGGAGAAACTCAACTTCCAAACCATGAGTAGAAGAAATGGCCAACAAATGAATCGAGCGACTGCTTCCAATTTCAAATGTTGTCCACTTTTAATGCCTCCTTATGAAATGCGGGCTTCTCACTGATCCAATATTTTGAAGAGAGGCATGAAGTTAGGAGAGTGCTTATGAAATGGGGTAGGCTTCAAATAAAATTTCCTACAACAATGATCTCACCAAAATTTGTCAAAAATAGAAAGGCTTCATGATTCACAAGCCAATTAGCATAGAAGATGTCGATTGGAATGATTCCTTAGGAAATGAATATGTATCCTAGATCAAGTAGTGGGAAAAGTAGCCACATATTTTGTTGTGTCCTTAATAGATGTGAGCCAACCCACCAATATATCGCTAGTAGGTCCAGCCAATTCAATCATTGGAAAATGAAAATGTTACACATGAAACACGAAAGCAATAGATCCGATTCAAGGAGAGTGCCAATGAAAACAACAACCCTACCAATAAACAGATCTTCCATGCCAAGAACATGCAACTCCTATGAGAACTTATGCATTTGACTAACACAATAGATCTAGAAAAACCACTGTGAATATCGATAAGTTGCCACAAATGTGCAGGACCTCAAAACTTTTAAAATGGTGAAAACTCTCAAAAATTGGAAGGAGCTAGAGACTGCTAGTTATGATATCATGTAGGTGTTTCCACCCAATCCATAAGTCAATCTACAAAACATCCTCCACATCTAAGAGAGATTCAACACATGAGATTTTATTGAGTTAAGAGGTGAGTACAAATGTACAAGTAGCCTTTCTTAAATATGAAAGAGCAAGAGATGAGTGTACACAAAATTTGGACAAGTGTCTCAATCTCATAAAAGAGTAGGTAGAGTCAACAACTTCTCAACTACCCTATTAAATACTTGTTAACTAAGTTAAACTTAAGTATACCGTAAATAGTTAAAACTATTTACTCAAACATATAGCAGTGGAAGAAAAATATTAGACTTCAAGATAAAAGTAAACAACCAAATGATAAAATGATGAAAGGATAAATCCCAAAGTAGGGTTAAAAAAATTAGTGAGAAAATAATAAATATGTAAGGGGTAGAATGCATAAAATTAATAAGTGGATTCAAACATGTCACCGAGATGTGGTAAAGATATTTGAAACACAAAAAAGGATAAATAAGACCACACATTCCCATCAAGTGATGGAAATCATCAAGGAATCATAGATAAAGTGAAATATATAAATTTCAAAAGAAAATTAGGCAAGGTGAAATTAAGATATATCAAACAATAATTGTCATAAATATATTAGTATACCTACCTGGCCTTTCTTACTCCTTTAATTGTGGTTGATTTATGTTATATCGTTCTTTTCATAAAAGGAATCATCTAATTCATCATCATCATCTTATTTTTCCTTTCTTTTAATTTTATTAGTTCTTAATTATGTAGACCTTCTTATTTTCTATAGTTTCTCTACTATATAATGCATAATCTCATTATGGTGTGCTCTAACATCTTTATGTTCATTATTTCAATCCATATGATTAAACTCATCAAGTAACAAATTTTTGAACTCATGGGTTATTTTTATTTCCCATCTATAAATGAGATCCAAGATTTTATGCTTGAATGTGGTGTATCTACCTATGACATGGGCATGTATCGGATGATAAGAACACAATAATTATGTTCTATGTGTTATAACCTTGTATATGTTACAAGTGTGGTTGTCTTTGCACCAAAACATCGACCTGTTAATGCTCGGTACAATCACTAGACTTATAGAATCCATAGGAGGTGGTTAATCCATGTCACAAACCTGAGCGTTATGTTGCACAACACAAGGAGACCAAAGGCACACACCTTGCAACAATCCCCCCAACACAAGTTAGGGGTTTGAATCTCTGACCAAGCTCCGCTACCACTTATTACAAGTGTCCTTGTCATTGCACCAAAAGATCAACCTGTTAATGCCCGATACAACCACTAGACTTATAGAATCTACAAGAGGCGGTTAAGCCATGTCACAAACCCGAGCGTTGTGTTGCACAACACAAGGAGACCAAGGGCGCACACCTTGCAATAGTATATATATATATATATATTTATTTATTTATTTATTTATTTATTTATTTATTTATTTATTTATTTATTTAATTAGTGGTAAAATATTATTTAAAAAAAATTGTTCCAGTATCATGTGTGGAATCTCCTCCAATGTATTGAATTCTCTATATTTATAAAGTTGAAGATATGCATGATGGCCATCATTAGGTAGATCCTCCTTGTGCTAAAATCTGAAATGGATGAAGTGCTTAAAATGCATTCATATAAAAGATGAATACATTCAATTTAACATCTTGATGTGCATGCATATATTAGTACATAGTTAAAAAATGAATGATGGCGATAAAAGTACTATTAGTTTGTAAATATTGGAAGTAAACTACCCAAGAAAATATTTTAAATTTCAACATGATCTAAGGTAGAAATAATTTTAATTGTGAATTATTGAAGCCATAATATGTATTTTGTGATTGACAAGTATCTTTTTACTATATATTCTATGAGATAGAAACCATAAGTATAAATATTTTTAGAATTATTATAAAAATATATTATGAAATGATTAGACAAATCCTCAAATGAGGTGATCAAACCATGTGATAACAAAAAAAACTTTTTAAATTCTTAATCACATGAACCTTATGTGAACACCTTAGCATGCAATTGATCCTCATGAGACAAATTGAAGGATAAAATTTAAATGTTGTATATATTTTTCATGTATCCTTTGTAATGTAATATTCTTTAAAATAACATGAAGTAAGTTTATTTGTTGATGCATAAGAGATTATGTCATCCACTAAAGGATCATGTAATTTTTGTGAAGGTTATTTTATGTAAATGTTTGATTTCAATCATCCATGCTTTTTACTAGATAATGAACCTCCTTAATAAGGTAGTTCAATAATGGATAGGCATTATTTTGAAGATGTATTATATCCTCTATAATAATAGGAGATTATGAGGAAGATGTTTGGGTACAGGAGGAGATTTCTCACCTCTAAGATGATAAATCCTATAGAATAAATAAGTTTGCTGCTACCTCACTTATATTGGCGCCAAGGGTGAGCCGGTCGATACCAACAAAATAAAACTATGCTAGTAGTGGAACAATTAAACGATTAAAGTGCAAAAATGATGAAATATAGAAATCTGAACTAACAATTCAATACATAATGAAAAGTAGGTTGTACCACAGAACAAGGAAGGTCTTGGTTCTCAGACACTAGTGTAGTGCGCAAACGCCAACACAGTGCGCTATCATTTGTATGACTAGAGAATACATAGTTCAATGAAAGATGCACAACAACTCTTTGTATCTGCACAAAATGTATTTGTCACCTACACATACATAGACGAGGGAAAATGTTGGGGTTGTATAGGGGTTTGCCTCAATTAGACCCCTTCTTTGGTGTTTCCACCTCCATGGACAACTAGATAGATAAATAGGATAAACGATAATAGATAAACATGTAAATAAAAACTATAATCCACTTAATGGGAGAAAACCCCTATTGCAAGTAGATAAAATGATATGTATTTATAAGCTAAATTCACCTACATAATAGATAAACTTAGAGATATGCTAGATAAATTGCATGCAATGATAAAAGATACATAAATGATAATGAGAAGACAAGGAGTGTAGCCAAACCCCCCTTTTTGAGATATGAGCATGATGAAGCTCAAGATATGTTCTTGTTGCAAGATGATTGCAAGATTGTTGTAGATAGAAGTTGCTTAATAGTGCTTGTAGAGCCTTCAAGAGAGCATCAATGAGAGAGATCTGAGAGAGCCAAAGAGTAGATCCAATAAATCAAGAGACAATCAGAAGAAGTAGAAGAAGAAGTCAAAAAGAGGCACAAATAACCATTACAGCCAGAAGCAAGGCACAAAACACGTGCTGGAAGGCATTTGACCAGCTGCATGATGCAAGATTCTGCAGATCTATCAGGACATCTGCGTGGCGCATCACCATCTTCTCAAAGATAGTCCCAAATGAGGTTATAGGGCAAATGGGGGCACTTTTTCATCAGGGCCCATGTGTCAAAATAATTGGATTTTTATCGTAGAACTACCATTAATGCACTGGGTGCCATGCATAAGTTTCATAAATGCACTAGACCCAATTTAGGACACTACATTTTGCCCCCACTTTAGTTGAATGATCGAGTCAAGGGATCAGGCGCACTAAAGTAGTTTCAAAAAGATGAATTCTTTAATTCCATGCATTACAATAAATACAATAAATGCAATAAATACTTAGACCAAAAAGGATAGTGAAGAGGCTGCAAAGGTTGAGTCAGGGATCACAAATGATGACCCCAAGTCTTCACAAGAAACCACAATATTGAGCATGATGATTTCCATACTACAAAATTTGAAAATTTGTTATCACGAAAAATGGAGGAAACTACTTTGGCTAGAAGAATGCTTAAGAAGGGTTAGTATGGATAGAAAAGAAAAGAAAATCAGAAAAAGGTGAATATTCTCCCTCGTGTTTTGACCCCAGCAAGGTTGGGAAAACAAGAAGGAAAATGAGCCAAGATTGTCCCAAAATGGACGAGAAAAATTTCAGGCAAAAATTAGGTTATATACTAAAAAATAGGCCCCAAGAAGGGTCATTTCAGGATTCATGATGGGAATTTGAGCTGCTATTTGTATAGAGTTTGAGAAAAAATGCCATGCAGACGGGAGCATAGGACAAGTAGGATCGAGGAGGTTCGGACTGCAACAAAGCAGGGTGATGAGCTCGAGAAGGTAGGCCTTGAATCATACTCTTATGCTTGAGTTTGTGTATTTTTTTATCATTTATAATTTTTTATGCTATGTAGGTGTCCAAGGGATGCGTTCGGGTCCCGATGTCGCATGTCCATACAGATTATGCATTGTCATCCAGGAACCACACCTTTGTCCCGCTAAGATGTTAGTGTCCATTAGACGTGCTAGTGTCTCAAGGACATGCTATTGTACAAAGCAGAGAATTGATAAAGGCTAGTGAGAATGTCTTGTTTTTGTGCAAACTTTTCCTGAGATACGAGAGCATACATCAAGACATCTACTATAGACCCTATGGGATAAGGCAAAGGAGTTATCGAGTGCCAAAAGATGACCTTTCTAGAGACTGGGAGTGTGGTGGACCTTTTGCCTACCAAAGTTCCAATTTCATGTAATGATGTTGCGAGACCTTATGGAGAAATGGAATGTAGATACTATGTCCTTCCATCTTCCCATAGGGGAGATGACGGTGACATTGATTGACATCTATCTCATATTTTAACTACCCATCAAGGGGAAATGAGTATCTCCTACCATCATATCAGGAGAAGAGCTAGGGAGATAGTAGGATTGGGCCAACAGTCGTAGAGTTGACATGAGTGGGCATATCTATTTGCGAGCGTTAGAGTGTAACCTTTTCATTTGGATGTTAGAGTGTAACCTTCTTTATTCTTGTAATAAAATATGTATGATATCCTCATTGTTGCATACCTAATGTCCACATCCCTGATAGAATTAATTCTTAACACTCATCCATCTGAAATTGCTCTAATAAAATGATTCACTTCAACATTATTTACATATATAAACATCAATTCTTCTTTGGTCTCACATAACCCTATCACAACTTGCAACACTTCCTTCCAAATCAAGTATGGTTTATCAAGAAAAATATATCCATCATGCATTTTGCTAAGAACAATTTTGATAATTTATTCATTACCAAACATCATAAAACAATTCCAAGTATCCAAACCCTTGTACCCTAGGCTATTCAATTCACTTTTCAGCCTCTTAATCTATTAGCCAAATTATTCTTCTTAAAAGCCCTTATCTCCCCATAATCATATTCTTCTAGAACAATAGTAATCTACTAACAAACATATTCCTTATGAATAACACTATCATCAACTCTAGAACAAAGCTCCAATTGCATCTATATCCGACAAAATGAATGGTTTCAACTCATACTTAGGTCTAGGTTCATCATTGATGCTTTTCCATTTTGCCAAATCACTGCTTTGTAATCCTTTCTCACACACTTTCGCTTGAATTCACTTATTCATTTTCCTCCACTTTCCAAATCGCAAGTGCAGAAATGATTGTAATTGCCAAAATACATACTCACAAATTAGGTCTTCAAAACGTTGATACACTATTTGCTGAACCTTAAGGAGTTACATCCGGACCACAAGATATGCTCAAAACCTTCAAAAAATTACCACACATCTTCCATGCTAAGAGGAAACCTAAAATCCAACCAAAAGGGGTCAAAAGATGTTTTCTTTGAAACTCCCCTTCACACCTTGTTAGAGATTACTTTAGTGGCAAATATTCGCCAATGGCGATTTTTTCACGTCGGCGACCTGGGAAATGACAAATATTTTTTAATGACTCGGGGTGGCCATGTCGCCATAACATTATCAATTTCTGTCAAATTCACGGCCCGATCACCATATGTTTTATGTAATTAAATGTTTCTATGCAAGGATTTCGCTAATAGCAAAGTTTTAGACCAAGGAAAATCATTGTTGTTGACAGCATTGGCAATTGCAAGTGACCTAAAGGTGAGCGATCATATTTTTGAAGTGTTATAATATTATTCTGAATTTATCTATATTTGTTTTCACTGTTGAGTTCATTTTTATTTAGTGGTGACCCACTAGTGCCAAGTGGTCAGCTGGGACATTCAAACCTCAAACATCTAGATTGTAGGTCTTACGGTCAATGAAACATATATTATACTTTATAGTCTATTACTACTTCTTCAACAAATTGATCTTTTTGTGGTAGCCTTTATTTGATTGGAGATGTCAAACAGGAAGAAGGGTAGGAAACTTGAATGTGGGGAAGGCCATGAGAGGCCAACAAAAATAAGAGCGTTGTCTTCATACTTTAGCTTTTCAAAAGATTGTGGTGAAAATTAGGAAGGTACATCATCAGAAGTACAAGTACAAAATTCGCAACCTAGACCACATGTTGAAGATGGAGACGAACCTGATATCTAAGATTAGGATGATCTTGAAGAAGATTATTTGGTAGATGCCCAAGTTAGCCAGAATAATATAATCAACTTGGGTGATAATGCCATTAATGATAATGCATGGAAGGGGAAAAGAAAAGATAGATCAAAAGAGGATGAACCACAATCAAAAAAGGATCGGGAGTGGGATATGTCAGTGAGAAGTTTTCAAATTAATTGGGCATCAAAGTATTCATTCATTGAACTAGTGGAGAATCCAATTGAAGGCGAGCCTCCAATAGAATGCAAGTGTAATATTTGCACTTGGAAACACAAAAAGGAAATTAGGTTGCCTTTAAAATTTGACACCATAGAAAAGCATATGGGTAAAGTTTATGAAAAACAACTAATAGACGGAGTTGAAAAATCATGGATAAAATGGAAAGCATAAGAGGAATGTAAGCATGTGAGGAATGTCAAAGAGTACTAATTTCATGAGAAAATATAGACGAAGCCTACTGAAGTTAAAGGTTCTATTGAAGCTAGTTTTGGAAAAGCAATGCAAATAGAACAATTGGGAAAAGTTGTTCAGTTAAGCGTTGTTTTTTATATTTTGAGTAGAGGGAGTGCTATGACAGATTTCCCATCAATTAGTGGTTTATTACACTTTTTGAAAGTTCCTAACTATCCTAATAGACACTGGTCAGTAAACAGTGGATGGGAATGGGCAAGTTGTCTTGCTGAGGTTGAAAAAGAAGATGTAAAGGAAAAAATAAGAGAGTCAAACTTTATTGCATTTTCTTTAGACGAAGTTACAATAATAGACAATACTTCATGGGTATGCATGCGTGTTTATACTATAGAAAATCATACCCACCAACCACATCTACTATTTGTTGCTAAAATGAAGGAGAGTGCAACAACAAAAAATTTATTTCAACTAGTAAAGAGAAGTTTAATTGAATATGGAGGTATGGATGACATGATGGTTGCCAAAAAATTGGTTTGTGTTGGAGCAGATGGAGCTTCAATAATGCAAGGTCACAGGAACGGTCTTTGTACAAAGATTGAAACTTTATTTGCATTGTACATTACTGTAATTCATTGCATGGATCACATAATGAATTTATCTTTTGGAATTGTGAGCAAGTTTGCTTCGATAAAAAAAATTGAAATTTTAATCAGAGAGCTCTACTCACACTTTTGTCGAAGTCCCAAGTGATTTATGGAATTTCAACACTTTGCTGATGGAATAACTGATGGGAACAAGCTTCTCAAGGATAATGATACCAGATGGATCTCTTTGGATGGTCCAGCGCATCGAATTTTCTTAGAATATCCATCCTTGATTGGACTATTTCACATAACTCGTGATGAATTAGATCAACCAAAATTACCTGAACTTCTTCAAAGGTTAAGTAATCTAGAGACACTCTTAACTTTAGCAGCTCTTTTGCCCATGCTAGAGGAAATAAGGAATATTATGAAGGCTACCAAAAAAAGAGCTATGTATATTACAGAATATGCTACGCTATGTAAGATGACATGCATGACCCTCAACAATCTCTATCGAAATCAACCAACACTATCTGATGAAAAAAAATTTAAGTGGCGGACACTCACAAATTTGAACAATCCTGATAACTTTTTACAAACCAATGCAAACGGGGAGGTATGTGCCAATGTATAGGGAGTTGAGATACCAATGCACTTCTATGCCACGGTCGACCTCGAGGAACTAGGAAAGCACCCCAGGAAGCAACTAGCAAGAGTTACAAGGGAAGGTTTCGACAAGATTGTTGAGACTGTAACTAATTCTATGAAGAAAATTGCGTATGATCTTTCCTCACAAATTAGAAAAAGATTCCCTCCTAACAACCTACTCGAAGCCATGTCTAATGTGATTCCTCAATATTGGAGCCTCAACAATGCAGCTGATTTTCAATGTAAGCTACTGACTTTGATAAAACAATTTTGCATATCTAGAGAATTGAATGGAGTAACTATAAATAGAATATTAGATGAAACCCATCTTTGAGAGAAATCATCTCATTTTGCATACACTATGAGAGAACAATATGGCACAATGGAGAACCCCCGCGAAGAGGGATCAGTAATAAGGCTTTGTAAATATATAGCTGAGAACGCAGCATTGCGTGATTCAATGCCAGAATATTTGAAGCTTGCTAATTTATGTCTTACCATGATATTGGGTTTGGTGGAAGATGAGAGAGTTTTTAGTTATTTGGGGTTCCTAAAATCAAAACTAAGAAACAAACGAGACAAAAATTGGGAAAATTGCTTGAGGCTCTATACATCTAGGTATGATGTCCACACTTTTACTTACGATAGGGCATTGCAAATCTGGAGGTCCAAATGTGAAAGAAGAGGTTTGGGCAGCACTTCAAACCAAAGTGCCAGTGGGACTATTGACTCATGTACTGGACCTACTAGTAGCATTGAGATGTAGTTCAACAAAGGTATGCAAACTCAGAGTGAAGAAACCACAAACAAGAATCAAGAAAGCTCTGAATTTGATTAGGATGAATGGCAACTGTAAGAGATTGGTATTTATTAATCTTATTACGGTATCTCATCATTCATATTACAAAAGCATATTATTATGGTTGATAACTTGATGATGTTTTATGAGTCTGTTAACTTTTTGCAATTAGAATTTAATATTGATTTGTAATTGTAGTTTTCAACTTTCTATTTCCAGATTTAAAATAGCATAATAAAAGACTATAATGTGTTTATTGATATAGAGATGTTTATTTAGACATGTTTGAGAACTTAGATTTTCATTAATTCTTTCGAAATATAGCCATATGATACAATTCATTCAATAGTAATACACCAGTCTGTGTGATTCTCCATGCAAAAGTCAATACAAAGTTTCAGAACCCTTTGCAAATGACCTCGAATTCTCTTTTATAGAAACAAGTGAGCAGCAATAGCTTCAGGTCAAATTAAAACATGTGAAGACACAACATCAAAATCATAAAATCAGCACAGATTTACATGGCCATCACAAGTCGGATTAGCAATTTAACAATTGCTACATGTCTGATGTCTCATGTTCAAAAAATAGAGTTCAAAATTAAATATTAATTCGCACCATGACAAATTAAATATAGATAATAGTAGTGCCCAAAACCTAGTAATCAAAAGTAGAGAAATGCAAAAATATTAAAGCTTGGGAGAATTTGAGAATGCAAATTTGCAGGCTGAATTTTTGCATTATGCATCATAGATTCATAGGATGGATTAACAATTTAGCAATAGCGAGTGTTGGTTTTTTGTGATTCATAAAACTGAGTTATTTCAAGTGATGCCAAATTCCAAATAGAAAAAACATAAAACCTTGAAATTAAGAGTAAAAGAAGAAAATTGTGCAATACATACTATGATTCTTAAGATTTATGTCCCATTTTTTGCAGGGTGATCCACTCTTCGTCTGATGGAAGGTCAATATTCTGTAAACTATGGAAAGTCAACTGCAACTTCGTCAAGAATCCATATTTCGAAGAGTGACTTGACATCAATATTTCACCCAATACCGAATTCAGATTTGTAAATAGTTGGATGAATTCCAGATGCTTTGGGGAGTTGTGTCCTTAGGAAGTAAGTCTAAATCAAACTTCATTTTTATCTCCATGCTTTTGTTGTAAGCTTCTTTTCCAATGGATTTATTTGATGGGTAAATGGTATTAGGAAAACCAACTTTAATTAAATTAGTTTTCTTTTCTTGTAGCTTCAATATCTTTTTTCCACATTTATCCATAATTGTTGATATTTCCCTTAGAATCTGGCATTTTTGAATGATAGATGATGTCTTAACTATGGCATCAATGCGTCTCTTAATTCCCTTGGATGCCAAGTAGCTGTCACTAGTACTGTAGACTACTTGCATAATCTATTTTGCCATATCCTCTTTTGAATAAACATGTATGATCTTCTCAAAGTGCCCTTTGATTTTCATATAAATTACTCTCAGACTTTCATTCAGTTCAAACCATTCACACAACTTGTCACTCTACGTTATTTTCCACCAAATGTTTTCTTGTATATACTTCGTTGTATTTTTTATATTACCTTTCAATCTATCCTCCAAAGTTTTAATTTTATCATTTGCATTGCGCAGGTCTTCTTTCATTTGTGCACATTTTTTTCTTTCTTCCTCTACTTCCTCTTGCAAATGTTTTTCTTTTTCCTTCTCATGATCCAATAGATCCTATATTTTTCTTATTTCGGCAACAACAAACTCATAACTTTTGTATATGTTTTGAAAACTGGCTCTTTACTTGTCAATTTTTTTACTGCTTTTAGCCAATTTTTCTCTCAGGTCCTTCAATTTTGCATCCATCATCTCCTGCTCTGCATTTTCTACTGCAAAACCCAAATTTTTTATCCTTTTCTGTAAATCATTGCACTTGTTATCTATTGCTTTCCTCCTTGATTTTTCCTTTGCTAGGTCTACATGTAACTTTTCAAATTTGTTTCTCTAGTTTATTTTTTTCTCTCTCCACCTTTAGTAGTTAAGTGTAGACCACTTCGTTAGTCCTTTTTGACACACTAATTTTGTCCACATTATGTACTTTGGAAAAATCCATTTGGAGGGTGCTAACTTGAAATTTAGTGGGATCTATCTGATTGTGTGGTGGATTTTTATCTTTAGTTGGGGGCATAACAACCATGAACTCCATCATATCTTTGTGTGGGTCATATGTTGAAAAAACCCTGTTCATTGCAGGCTATTCATCTAAAACTTCAGTCAGGGAAACCCTTTGAAATTCTCTCTTTTTTCTTTATTTGCATTTTTTGTGTGTTCAAATTTTTCATAGTAATCACGAAATTGAAAATTTGGGCTTGTTTAAGCAATTAAATGTTTGAAAGGTGAAATAGGAATAACAAAGGCTCCAATTCCACTTATGCCTGTTGTTTTAACTAATGCATTACTAGGATTACCAGCAACCATTCCTGATCCTTTCGTACTAAAACTTTCATGTGTAGTTTACATAATCTTTTGAGGTGTGTGATATGAAGCTGCAAATGATTGATTTGTAGTGTCAGTGGCACTTGATATAGGATTATGAATAGTATGAATATCTACCACTAGTGGCCTCTTGCGAGAGATATTTTGTTGCAGACCTTGTCCAACACCAAGACAACTAGTAGCAGTAATAGTACCCATGCCAACCCCACCAATCATAGTGACACTTGAATGAACAATAATAGGAATACTATCTCCAGACTCCCCATTAGTGGTAGTGGAACTTGATTCACCACCAATAGGAATACCATGATGTGGTGGTGGTTGTGGATTTGAACCTGAAACAAATGTAGGTGGACCTTGAGGATAATGAGTAGTACCTTTCCATGATGAATCTGAAGAATCAAGTCCAATGAATTGTTTAATAGGAGCTTTTGATTTTAAATCTGACGAAAGTTGTACCTCAAGTGGATACCAAATGCCTTCTCCTCTGGCACCTAGACCACCACCTTCAAAACACATTTTTTCCACAATGTTTGCCCCTTTGCTATATTTTTCTTTCATAGACTCATTGACTCCACCTAATATTTTAGGGACTGTAGTAGTAGTTGGAGTGGACTCAACCTCATACTCATCATCATCTTCAATCATGTCATATGTTGTTGTCAAATGCTCCATATTCTGCAATTTGCTAAACTCTTCATCCTCGTCGATGGTCTCAAATTCTGCACTATTCTTTGGTTCACCGAGATTCTTCCTCATAGTCCAAAAATTATTTATTTTGGTTTGAGTCAAATAACTCTATTTACATTCTTGTAGAATTGATTTGGGAATAGATTTGTTAGATGGATTAGCAGATTTTTGGTAGAAATTGTAGGACCTCCTATTTTGGATGCCCTGACCCTCCTCTGTTGTCCTCTGTGTGTGCAATGCCATAATTTGTTATGAAATTTCTTCTGTTGAAATTTTATTGTCAGCGGAAATTTTCTCCATCTCTTTTTTTACCTCATCCCAGGAGTCCATGTTTCTAAGCTTTTCTAGCAATGGTTAACTTTCATGTTGACATAATGCTGAAGAGTTCCCATTTTTCTTAAGCCTTGCTTGAACTACATCGATTGGATCATACTGCCAGAGACCCTCATCACCAAAGCTAAAAAACTAACAAAAATTCATGTGCCACATTGAATGCTTTTCTCTCAAATGTGAACCCTCCACATGAAAAAGGCAAGGAAGGAAATATGCTCTTCTTTTACTGACCATGGAAGTGCCTATCTGTGCTCTCCAACTATCATACATATTCCAATGCAAATACCCTCTCTATCACATGTATTGGAAGTATGTATGGTTTTACTATTGATCCGTAAAACCTTAAGACAGTGAATTCTTCCATGAAGAACCAGTCAACCAATTCTATTTGACTTCTGAGTTGAATGTAATCTCTACAAGACACATGCAATCTAGGCATTGGAGTGCTTGTAATTTCATTATACATTGGTTCCAAAAAGAAGTCTACAAAATGGTTGTAGTTCTTTCTGTTATCATGCATCCTTATCTTTGGTGTCCATTCATATATTGGACACTCTATTATGTTCTGAGTCTTATCATCAATCTTATAGTTCACAATTTGAAGATTATTGGTCTCAAATATTGCACGATACTTGGATAGAAGGAG
Organism: Cryptomeria japonica; assembly: GCF_030272615.1. Lineage (NCBI taxonomy): Eukaryota > Viridiplantae > Streptophyta > Pinopsida > Cupressales > Cupressaceae > Cryptomeria > Cryptomeria japonica. The sequence goes on from NC_081412.1 coordinate 474,254,688, forward strand.
ATAGCACAAGTAGGATGAGAATGTAAATGTCTTACAAGAACCTTTTTTGATCATTAGTAATTGTTTTTGCATGGATTGAACAATGTGCTCAATAAAATTATATCTTACTGGCTGACCTACACAATGGATATTATAAATAATTTCAAGAAGGTTTGCACCCACTTCCCTATCATTTTCCAATCCTAGGAAAAATGACAGCAAGAAAATAGTATCCCCAAACCATGGAACAAAAATGTTAGAATCATAAGGAGGCTTATGATTTTGATCCAACATAGTACAACGCTTTATTAGAGCTTTGATAAATGAATCTCTACGACTTGGATTGAGACTCTCATAATTCTCTACCAGCTTTCCTAGGTCAATTTGGACGTTTGAGTTTTGTGCTTCAAACCCTAGGTTCAACAAATGAGCAAATTCTCCCACGTTTATGGATAAAATTTCCTCTTTTGTATTTTTATTGACAATTGCTTTTTTATCTTCATCATAATTTTTGGCACAGAGCATGACAAAATCAGGGCAATAGAATACTTCAGGTAACACCATGCTTCCCAATCCAACATCCCACAATGCGATTTTATTTGTTCTTTGTTTTAACATTGAGTTGAAAACAGTAAATTTTGCGTTGGATGGATTTGCTGCCTTACTAGACAATGCATATCTAATATCTATGATACACTTTTCACCATGATAGAAGGGTCATAAATATCATGGTATTCATCAATGAAACCTGGTGTTTTAACCAGTTTGGTTAGGTACATTTTTTTTTCACTTGCCTTCCTGTTGAACTACTGCTTCTTGTTTTCCCCATCGTTGTTATTGTTAATAATTCAAAATAATGCTAGATACAAACCTGAAAATACTAACCCTCAAATTGGACCATGAGATTAATAAAAGTAAAAAAGGTGGGATGTAGGTGTTCTAGATTTTACCCTAAATTTCTTTCACTAGATTGGCGCAGACAGTCTCTGTTGCAACTTGCATTCCTCAATCTAGTAGTTGTTTCTAAATCTCCCTTGATTTACTGGTTTGTCCATGAAATGAAAGATGATTATGATTTATGAGTCAATTATTTTGAAAACTCTGAAAAGTACAAAAGTAATACCTAAAGGGAAAAATATCTAGAATCATGTTGTAATTTTATTAATTATTATTAATATCTATTCACCGACAAAGGACAAAACATTCATTACTTCAGTCTAAATTCTGAGGACATTAAATGTAAAAAGTTCAATTCCGGGTGAAGTTATCACAAATGTGTTCACTTCCCACATTCGAGCCGAAATCCACCCTAAGTCGTTGATCTGTGCTCATCCAACAGACGATGGTATCTGTTGTCAGTTGTCATGGGTCCCATGACTTTTCCCATTTTTTGGGCACATCACCACACTCGGGTCACTTTTTCAGCATGTTTTTTAAGTCTCTTTAATCCATCAACTTCATCCCAAAATAGATCTTTATAGACTTAATTATATTTGATTTAATGTAAAACGTTCAATTCTGGGCAAAGTTCTCACAAATTTGTTCATTTCCCACATTCAGGCCGAAATCCACCCTATGCCGTTGATCTTTTCTCATCCAATGGACGATCATACCTGTTGTTAGATGTCATGGGTCCCATGACTTTTACCATTTTTCAGGTACATCACCACACTCGAGTCACTTTTCAGGACTTTTTTTAAAGTCTGTTTAATCATTTTAAACTTCCGCCCAAAAAAGAGCTTTATAGACTTAGTTATATTTAATTAAATTTAAAACTTTCGATTCCAGGCGAAGTTCTCACAAATGTGTTCACTCCCCACATTCGGGCCGAAATCCACTATAGGTCGTTGATCTTTTCTCATCCAATGGATGATGGTACCTATTGTCAGATGTCATGGGTCCCATGAGTTTTGCCATTTTTCGGGCACGTCACCACACTCGAGTCACTTTTCGGGACTGTTTTTTAAGCTTGTTTAATCATTTTAAACTTCCACCCGAAAAAAGAGCTTTATAGACTTAATTATATTTAATTAAATTTAAAACGTTCAATTCCGAGCAAAGTTCTCACAAATGTGTTCACTTCCCACATTTGGGCCGAAATCCATCCTAGGTCATTGATCTTTGCTAATCCAACGAAGGATGGTACCTGTTGTCAGATGTCGTGGGTCCCATAATAAGAGACATTTAAAGATGTGCAATATTTTGAGATAACTATTAAATATAATTTTAATATTATTTGTAAAAATATGAAATTCAAAAATAGTATAGAACATGAAACTTAGTTTCTAGAATAAAAAATATAACTAAATAAAAATATATATTTTGATATACAATTTGAAAGGTAAAAGTTTAATATAAAAAATAAAACATTCAATATTAAATCTAAAATATTAATTTAAAGTTTAACAAAATTCTTTAAAAATATGTTTATGATATATAATTTTAAAAACTAGTTAAAAAATATATATAAAAGTTCAAAATAAATTTAGTGTAATATAAATTTTAATTTAATAAATAAATAAAGACTAAAAATATATATAAAAGTTCAACATAAATTTAGTTTAATATAAATTTTAATTTAATTTAGTTCAAATTAATTTAATAAACAAATAAAGACTATAAAAAAATTATATGATAGTATTTACAACAAAGTTTATAGTCTCTATGAAAAATCCACCCTAAGCTGTTGATCTAATTGAGTCTAATCGTGTTCTCTAATTGAGTCTAGAACCTTGAATTTTCTTCTAATGACCTTGGCCTTGAGTCTAATAATGTGGTGAATCTTATTAGTTATTGATAAACCTGCACCTCCTAAGGACCTATGCAATATGCATTACCTTTGATCCTAGTGAGACTATAGAAACACCTGATGGCCCACTATAAGTCTATATATCACCTGCAAAGATAAAAGACATACTCTCACGAGGGGTTCTCATTGATGATTTATCCAACATGTATGGTGAATGTAATAACTTAAGAATATCTTTATACTTTACAATTGCATGAAGTAACATATTGATATGATAAATTTGATTTAGTGGTTAAGATCTTTGATGGTTTCTCTTGTCCTACTATAGGTTCTATAATTAGTCTTCTGATTAAGGTTGGTACTAAGTGCTTAGATGTCATTTTTGCTATCATTCCTAAATCCTACATCAAATCAATTTTGTGTGAAGTTGGGACATCCTTACCCTCGGTTCTCTTCCATGAAATCGATCCCATCTACCCTTCATAAATGTCTCAATTTCTTCATTATGAAAAAATCTTAACTATAAATCATAGCATGTACCCAATACCAACACATGCATACACTAGTTCAAAACTTCAACAACAAGTAAGTTGGACTTTTAGTTTTAATTCACTTGTTTTTCACGAGATAAACATCTTTTTTTTTATATTTATAAAATTATAATCAACCATAATCAATGTACAAATAATAAATGGAATGAACTATTTTTTTTTATATATATATTAAATATAGATGAAGAAGCATTACATAAAAAAGATCACAGTATTAAATTTATTACCATTGTTTAACAAAATATTGAAATAACGTAGCTCATATTTAAAAAGAATTTTAAAAAATTTCATTAATAAAAATGAAATAGAAAGCATTTTTATATCCATAAGACTCTAAGAGGCAAACTGAAACAAACTAAAATTTTAAAAATTATCATTAATATTTATGCTTTTGAAATTTACAATTTCTACATGTCTGAGACTCTAAGACTTGAGTCCCTCAAAAACTTTAAAGCCAAAATGAGTGAGCCACTAAGCTAGTGAGGTTTCAAGGACATAGGCAAAAAAAAAACTACTAGGGGATCGGGGCTAGGGCATAGGTAGTGGATGGTTTACCCTAAGAATCTGGCCCTCCTTCCATGTAGAATTCTTCAAACAACATAAGTCGAGAGAGTTATTCAAGCCACATGTAGTTTGGAAAGTCATCTAGGAGGAACCATTTTCGGAGAAAGTTCCTGCCAATCCATGGCCATTTCTTGTGGCACATCAACTGCTTTGCATTCAGGTTCAGAAGAAACGATTTCCTAGCCACTGGAACTGTTTGGCTAGGGAGGATATGCTTGGATAATTCACTCACCCAAGAGATCCCCACCCCTACTTCTACAAGGACGACAAAAATAATGTCTTCTCCAAGAAAGTCTTCCTTAAACACCTTCCTCGACAGCATCAACATATCCACCTTGTCTCCTTCGAGGTCCAAAAGAGACGCCAAGAACTGGGATGTAATGTCCATGTTAACACAGTATCTATTTTTTGTTTCACAAAAAGTCTCTGCCTAGCACCATCCGTACAACCTCATTGGTGAATGACCCAACCTCCTTGTAGACTAATTGGAGGGTTGGGTCTCTAACGGAGCCTAGAAAGGCCCTCTGGTCCTCTGCAGAAATGCTTCTCAAGAGGATGGGAGTTTCCATCTTGAGAAATCAGATGACCAAATTAAACAACCTGAGCCTATAAACCTAAACCAGAGGCATAATTTAAATACTGTTAGCTCCAACGATTTGTCTACCAAATGGCAAAGGCTAATTGAAGATGAAAGAAGCAAAGATCATATATAAATAGTTGAAGCTCTTGATTGTAATAATTACTTCTCTAACCATATTAATTGCTTTAAATATTTAAAAAAAAATTGTATCTCTGCAAATCTTTCCCATAAATGCACTAGTGTGCAAAATTGGAAACAGCTATAAACTAGTACCAAGTTGGAAAGTACCACATTGGAATTTGTGGGGACAGAGTGGATTGTAGTTAGTGACTAGATATATATTAAATGACCAAAATTATCGACCATGAAATTTTATACGTGTGTATTGAATCTAATTCCATTATGGGCACGTTCTGGTGAGCTACGTTCTCTTCAAAAAACTGGGCCGAAATAAAACTTCAGCCATTGATCTATGATCATCGAACAGTTTAAAATCATTGTGTCAAAGAGGTCGCACTTATTGATACATTATGCAGAGTCTGGACTCTTTGTGATGTAGTGATGTGATGTGATGTTCCTTGCCTATTAATGGTAATGAATTCATGAAATCACCAATAAATTATATATTTTCCCATAAATAACAAAATATTCACCATAATAAATTAAATAATTTTCAAGTGGTGGATAAAAATCGCCAATACATTTAAATATTTTTTCCTTCGGAGTAAAATTTTTCGTCCATACATTTATATATTTGTTCCTTTTAACAAAAACTATTCGCCTCCTACAATATATATTTTCCCCATAGAATAAGGTATTATTCGCCTGAAATTTATGGAATTTTCGTACCCTAGAAAAAAATTGCCAATACAAAATAATTTTTTCCCTATTTGAAAAAAAAATCACCATGAATATGAAAATTTCCCCCCAAAAATAAGGTCTGATTTGCCAGGATTTTACACAGTTGCCCGGGGGGTGGTTTCTTAAAGTTATCCCTGTACCTTGTTGTATGAGTCAAGTATCAAAAGAGGGAACTGCATCCAAAACCAAAAGGGGTCAAAAGTTGTTTTCTTTAAAGCTCCCCCTCACACCTTATTGTATGAGTCAACTATCGAAAGAGGGAACTGCATTCAGAACAAATGTTGAACAAACTTCAACACTTCCTTCAATCTTCTCTTCTAATTTCTTTACCCACAATGTCTTTCCTTTTCCTTTAAATTCTACCACTTTCTCTAGACTGCCATTCCTTTCTTTACTACTTTTACAAAAAAATTTAATATCAACAATATTATAATTATAGCATACTGGACTGGATTCTGCATCGTACTCTCATTCACATTTATTCTAGAATTCCTATTCATCCTACATTCAATAGGTTTGTGCCCATATCCATTGCAAACATAGTAACATCCATTGAAAGATCTGACACTTATATTCATATTCATTATGCTTCTACATTCACTAGCCTTGTGCCCAAACTTATTGCAATAATGATAATTTTCATTGAAAGAATAATTCCTTATTTGATTTCTACATCCACTTGCTTTGTTTCCTACTTGATTACATGAAAAAAAAATTATTTTCAAAGATAAATTTTGTTGGAAGAAACATGAGGAGGTCTCTAGTCAATCACAAAATTCTAAAAATTCTGATTAGGCATGAAAATCTCCTTATCCTCAGTATAATTCTTCACTCCTTTGTCTTTCCCTCATTGATCTTCTAGCATTTCACTAAACTCTGCATTATTCTAAAACTGCAAGATAGATTCTCATATCTCTTTTTCAATTTTTAGACTTAAGCCATTACTAATTGGATCTTTAGCATCTTTGAGTTCATTTTTCTAATTTGTCACTTCCTCTTCTAATTTGGAACATTCTTTAGTATTCTCATCAAGCTCCATTTCATATATATCAATAGCCTTCTCTCATTTGTTCATTCATCTCTTTAAGAAGGTAAGATTCTTAACTATCTTCTTATTTTTGTCTCCACACTCATGTTGGCCATTTGGTGGAATTTATTATGTGTTTTATTGATGTCAACACTAGTTGTTTGGATACTTTACTGACACCCTTCTAGTTCCGGTAGGTTAAGTGGTTTCTGGTTAACTTGGATCCGACATGATCTGGCAGGCTCCGGTATAATCTGGTGATGGAATTGGCTTGTTCATGATACTTAAACTCATATTTGGTCAGTTGGTTTTGGTCTAGTGATTGGATGCTATCCTGCTTGCTTAGAAGATTGGTTTCTGGTTCCGGTGAGGGTTTCACCAGAAGAGATTTTAGTGGAGATCTTAGATGAATTACATAAGTGGTGTTGGTGCAGCTTCTGATGGAGTTTCGGGATGTTGTTAGTGATCATGTCTGAGACTTGGTGGATGGAGATCATTGCTAAGCATGTGGACCTATACTTGATCCCGGTTGATCTAGGTTATAGATTGGCTTTAATGTAATGTGTGGATAGGACCTATTGATGTATTTTTGAGATGTCTTATGTGTTGATACTACTTGTTTGGTCTAAAGCTGACATGGTTTGTAATTATGTAATCAGTTTATTATCTGGTGGCTGACCTGATTATTTATGGTCGCGGGTTTGTATATATAGGTGTAAGATCTTAGTATAGAACATCATGGTTAATGTAAAAGGTCATGGTCAAGGAATGTATTATGCAAATAAATGTAATATCATCCAAGCAGAAGAGGTGCTCGATCATTGGAGATCGAATTGGGTTTATGTAAAAGGATTTAGTCCTCCGGTATTTAGCTTAACCAAAACTATACTCTAGCATACGAGATGCTATCTTTTGGAGTTCAACACTTCTCTAGATTGCAGTCTGGATTTATTTGTAGTCAGTAAGGCTCCTTTTGTGATGAGTAGTGTGCTCTAGGCTGTTGGGCTTCTTACAAGTCCAGGCCCCTTCATTGTAATTCGCATACTTTTTGTAGAAGTATTATCTAACTGTGTGTAGGCTTCCCACCGTGTTTTTTCCCTTTGCTGGGTTTTCCACATATAAATTTTGGTGTTGTGTGGATGGATTTTATTATGTGATTATTGTTTATGCTTAATTCGATTAACTACTATTTCAGTATTATTGTTCTAGCTTCCAGTATTAAAGTTTTAATTGCTAAATGTTGCTGTAATCTATGACAACTTATTCACCCCCCCTCTTAGTTGTCTACCGGTTATCTGAACTGTCTAACAATTGGTATCCGATCTTTGGTGCTCTTTGCAAAAAGATTAACTGCTTGAGGAAGATCCTATGGCGACTACCTATTCAAGTTCATCCATTTCTTTTGGAGCTATCTTTCGAAGGGATTTTCTAAGGCTTGATGGAAAAAATTACACAGTATGGAAGATTTGGATGGAGACTCATCTGAGATGTCTTGGTAAGGAGGTTTGGGAGACCATAGAGAATGGTGTCACGCCCTATAATCCAGGATTTGAAAATCCTCCTTCAGCTAACCTGGACAAGGAGCTTGAGAATGATTGTAGAGCAAGAGAATCCCTCTTATGTCCACTTTCTGATTAGCAAATAATGGGATTAACAAACAAATCATCTGGAAAGGCTATATGGGATAACTTGGAGACTCTTAATGAAGGTGACCCTACAGTGAAGATTGCTAAACTTGATGGTTACTGGGTGAGATATGAAAACCTGAAGATGGAAGAAGATGAAAGGATTACTGCATTCATGGAAAGGGTAAATGAGATTTTTATGTGAATTCAATGTTGTGGTGGAATTCTGAGCGAAGATAAAATTATTTCTAAAGTCCTGAGAGCCCTACCACTGGCTTACAAAATGAAGGCTACTACTATTAATGAATTGAGAAAAATGGCTTATACATCTATCAATAGAGATACCTTGGTTGGGAAACTATTTTCTTTTGAGCTTGAGGAATTTGGACCTTCTGGAGCTATGAAGACTGAACCTGATTTTCATGCATTCACATCTACAACCGATAAGCAAGACTAGAAATCTTAATATACAAAAGAAGTGGAAGATATGAAGAGAGAAGATGATGAGTTTGAGCAACTTGAAGCACTATTTACTAGAAGAGTACCGAAAGGACCAATAGGAAGTAAGTATGAAGGAAAAGCACCTTCTAAATGTTTTACATATAATAAGATTGGTCATTTTGAATCTAGATATCCTGAAAGGAATTCGAGATATGAAGAAAGAGTTAAAAGATCATTTAAGCCTAACCTTGGATATCGAAACAAGTATAAATATAAGAAAAATAGAAATAAACATGCTACATAGTGGATGAGTAAGGCATTATTGATTCAGATGATAAACTGGCCGAAGACTCTGCTAGTGGATCTAGCAATGGGAAGGAATGGGTGTTTTTGGCTATCAAGGAAGATGATCTGGCATTGAAAGAGAATGTACTTGAGGAGAAAGTACTTGCTGCTAAAATTGAAGACAAGGATGAATGGGTAATTGATAGTGGTTGTTCACATCATATGACTGGAGATAAAGGGAAGTTTCCATCTTTGCAAGAATTTGTTGGTGGACTAGTTAGATTTGGAGATGACAAGGAATGTATGATTAAAGGAAAAAGAACTATATCATTGGATTGTAAGAACAATACTGACAATATTTATAATGCTGAAGGTTTGAAGCATAATCTTTTGAGTGTAGGAAAGTTGGTAGATAAGGGATTTCAACTACAGTTCAAGGATGGAAAATGCAAAATCATTAACAGATCTGGCTTGGAGATTGCAACTGGTACACAAACAAAAGGTAATATATTTCATTTGAACTCCGTTGAGAAGACATGTTTGATTACACAGATTGATGAGAGTTGGCTATGGCATAAAAGGCTATGTCATGTGAATTTTGATTGCATTGTGAAGATCAATTCAACTAAGGTAGTTAGGGATATACCTAAGATTATGAAACCCTATAATCCGGTATGTAAAGAATGTCAAATGGGTAAACAAGTCAGAACCTCTTTTAGGAGTATACAAGATAAATCAAATGATGTTCTTGTTCTTATTCATACTGATTTGTGTGGCCTTGCTAGAGTTAAAAGTTTTCATGGTGATAGATATTTCATGCTAATCATTGATGATTATTCTAGAGTGATGTGGGTTACTTTTTTGAGAGAAAAATCGGAAGCATTTGAAAAGTTTAAAATCTTTAAGGTTAAAGTGAATACTGAGATAGGATTGACGATTAAATATTTGAGATCAGATCATGGTGAAGAATTCACATCCGGTGAGTTTAATAACTTTTGTGACAAGCATGCTATAACAAGACAATTTTCTTCTCCCTAGACTCCTCATCAGAATGGAGTTGTGGAAAGGAAGAACAAAACTATCTTGGATGCTAGTAGAACAATGATGATGAAAGCTAATCTACCTCATCTACTGGAGAGAAGCAGTGAGTACAACAATTTATACATTCAACAAAGTACATATCAAAGGAGAAACCGGAAAGACACCTTATGAGTTATGGTTTGACAATACACCTACAATTAAGTATTTCTGAATTTTTGGTAGTAAATGTTATATCAAGAGAGATGATATTATTGGGAAATTTGATCATAGATGTGATGAAGGGATATTTCTTGGTTATTATAATGAAATAAAAGCATATAGATGTTATAACAAGAGATTGCAAACAATTGTGGAGAGTGCTAATGCTAAAGTAAATGAGTTGAACAAAAGTCAAAATAGAGTTTATGAGAAGGAACCTATAGTGGAAATGATTATATCTGAACCTATAGCACCTTTACCGGAATGGAGAGTTGAACTAGTTACTCCAACAACATTAGAGAATTCTACAATAACTAATGAACAAGGAAGAGGAACAGAGAGTCATAAGACTCCTAGGTATGTGAGATCGAATCATTCTGAAGATCAAATCATTGGGGATAAGAGCAATGGATTGACAACAAGAAGAAGACTAAGAACTAATGAGGTATGTTTAATTTCACAAGTTGGACCAATATGAGTAATTGAGGCATGTAAAGATTAACATTGTTTGAAAGCTATGGAAGAAGAATTAGATCAAATTGAGAAAAATAACACATGGACTTTGGTTCCCCGGCCTAAAAATAAAAATGTTATGGGAACTAAATGGGTTTTTAGGAATAAATTGAATGAGTATGGTCAAGTTATAAGGAATAAGGCTAAATTGGTTTGTAAAGGATATTCTCAGAAGGAAGGAATTGATTATGGAGAGACTTTTGCACCTGTAGCTAGGATTGAAGCTATAGGATTGTAGTCTGGATTTATATGTAGTAAGTGAGACTCCTTTTTTGATGAGAAATGTGCTCTAGGATGTTGGCCTTCCTACAAGTGTAGGCCCCTTCATTGTAATTCACATACTTACTATATAAGTATTATCTGACTGTGGGTAGGCTTCCCACCATGGTTTTTCCCTTTATTGGGTTTTCCACGTATAAATTTTGGTGTTGTGTGGATGACTTTTATTATGTGATTATCATTTATTCTTAATTGGATTAACTGCTATTCCGATATTATTGTTTTGGGTTTTGGTATTAAATTTTTAATTGCTGAATGTTCCTATAATTTGTGACAACTGATTCACCCCCCCATCTCAGTTGTCTACTGGTTATCTAAATTGCCTAACAACTCATCCCAATCAGCCAATGCAGATCTTAGTTCTCCTTCCATATCAGAAGCTCCTTCAACATCATGCTAATCACCTTGATGTAAAGCATCCATATCACTTAGTTCTTCTTCAAACATAGTGTTCAAGACTCTAGATCTACCTCAAGCAGTTAAGCTTACTCAAAAAGAACCTTGCTTGGATACCAATTGTTCAACACACACTTGATGCTGAGAGGGAGTGGTGAATCAACATTAAACTAAATTTTGGACCTCAATCAAACAATTGAAAACTTTATTCTAGACATACATATTATGAAGTATTAAGCAAAGTCATCATAAACACTAACAAAAGAAACCCGATATTTTATATGTGAAAAAACTAAACTAGGAAAAACTACGGTGAGCACTTGCTCACATAAATGATTAATTATATTAAATTATTTATAAAAATAATATCTCAATGCTCCAAACTTCCAGACCAAGGCTAATTGCTAGTGGGGCAAGATACAAAAGTGTTATTCCAAACCTGAAGCTAACTTCAATAGTGTAAGACACCAATTTACAACTATCAAGAAAATAACTATATGTACAAGAACATCACAATATGCTTATTATAGTCATTGTTATAGCACAATCTCTGACCTTACTAAAATATCCAGACCACCGGATCTTCTAGATCATTGCATCTACATCCACTGTCACTTTCACACTACAATATCACCTGACACTACTCACATCATCATCCTTACATCAAGTCTCACATACTCGTGTTGCCAAATTCCACACATATATCTCACATATTCATCATCATTAAACTTACTTGCATCTGTCTCATATGTTCTTTTCAATGAACATTAGTATATAATTCAGGAAGCTAATACTACTTAGGAGTAATTATAACAATAAATAATTTTGGAGTAATTCTAGCAGCATAACAACATATTATAAAGTAGACAAAGTTTCTCACAAAAAAAACCAAGGCACCGACATATATATAGAGCTCATGTATAAAAGGAAAGCACCCATAGTTTCTAAATCCATCCCCTCCATCTCGGTAGTCAATTGGTGTTTACAAAAACAACTTTCCATGTCCTTAGCATGTTGCAAATAAAAAACTTCCATACACCTAATACGTGTCCTTCCATAATAGCAACTTTCCATATGCACTATGTCCACTTACATAGAAACTACAAAATCCATAATTAGGCATCCACCATGCATATAGATGCTTGCTAAAAAATAACTCAATAACAAATATAAACTACCAAACATTAATCTATCTAGCAAAAATTTAGTAACTTGATTCCTTACCTTGTAGTATGGCTCCATTAAACACCATTGGATCTTTGAATGAGTACGTCAATATCTTTCTAACATTAATTCAATTTCCACTACTAGAAATATGAGGAAGTTTTATTTCCAAAGTGATCAACAAAAAATCTAGAGTCAAATTGTAGAATAATATAGGAAATATATTGCACATTACCCTCTAAAAGGGCTTGATAAATGGCCATCGCTTCATCAAAGTTATTATAAGCAACACCAAGACTACCAAAAACTTAAAACTTAACTTTTCCTTTATGGTCATGACAAACACCTCCCATCCAAGTATTTATAGGTTTGTCTTTTGAAGATTCATCTATATTGATTTGAACAAAGCTTAGAGGAGGACAAAACCATTTAGTAATTTAAAATCATGAAAACTATTGAAAGAAGAATAAGGTGGAGAAGCCACTACAATACCAAGCCTCATAAAAATTTCAAATTCCCACTAGAAACTTGTTTTTGTCTAGCAAGTTAGGAATATGAAAGAATATTATTCATTAATTTGAGGATGAATAATGCATTTCAAATATGGTCCTTCAATATTTTTAACCAAAACGCTTCTTGTAGAGAATTATCTCCTAAATACATATTGTCATTGAATGGTTCAATATGAAATAAAATATCATATGTGTAAGTCATGTGTTTGAGGCAACACAATCTAAGATCTATACCTGTTCAATTGATATAGTGATGAGAACTCTCTAAAGAGATATTTTACTTTATTTTATTTTTAAATTATGATTTGGATTTCCTCTATGACTACTTTTGTGAATATTATGTTTGTTTATTTTTCAATGCAATTCAAATCTCTAGATCTTTTCGAAATACAATTCAAATATATATCTTCTAGTTTCCCATACTTATTATGTTTTGATATTGATTTTTTTAATGGTTTGGAAATAATTCTTAGTGATTAGATGAATTGTAATTGTTTTGAGTTTCATTTTTTTTCCTATAAATAATTTATTTTATACTAGATTAACATAAATTTTGAGTCATGTTATTTAGCATCGAAGTTTAAAATTATTTTATCTTCGAGCTAAATGAAAATAGATCATAAAAAGTATCGTCTTCTAAATTCTTAACTTTCATTAATATTCATTTGGACTCTGAAATATTATAACTTATTTTTATAACCTACGTAGAGAAACCAAAGATGTTAGAAAGACCCGCAGTTGTAAGGTGTGCGCTCGTTGTCAATCGATCGAGCAAAGTTGTCAATATTTGTGTAGTTTCCCTCATCCAAATACAAAGTCTCCTCTTTCATTTCACATGCAAGTTGCAACATTGACATGTTCTCAGTTAGAGTTTGAATAGGAATCAATAATAAATCGAGATCTGTTTTAGATATTTATCAACTGTCTCCAGTTTGTTGTCAATCGTATCCCGTTTGCTGTCAAAATATGTAGCTATTTTATAGAAACACCGTTATTCTTCCACAGCTATAAATTTGTAACTCGTCAAAGCTTGAATTAACTCAAACATATTGCTGTTATATTTTAAGTAGCACCATCATAGAATACATTGCGTTTGAATATCTGTAATTCACGAGATGGCCAAGAGCAAGAGCATATATGTCTGCCTGGTGTTGTTATTGTTGCTCACAGCGACGTTTGCTTCTGCTTCTGCTGCTGGTATTATACGTTTCTCTTCTTTTATATCAATATTTTGTAGTTTTATAGATGGATTTTGTTTGTTGATACTTTTTCTCTCCCTGCTGCTGCTATTTTGTAGCTTTATAGATGGATTTTGTTTGTTGGTACCGATAAAAATATATTGTTCGTCCTCGATAATTTCAGCAAAAGTTCTGAAATACTTTATTATTTGTAACAGGAATAGAAGGGTCTGAGGGAGACAACAAAGCTGTGTGCAGAAAATGGAGCGCAAGGTATATGGGGATATGCATCAATTCTGATCAATGCAACGAGGTTTGCATTGATGGGGAACACGCTCTTTTTGGAAAATGCAAATGGAGGAAACATGGACCCGCATGTTTCTGCTACTTTCACTGTTAGAACAGAACCAATTCTGTTTCTTAATCTCACCAACTTGTGTTGTGTCTTCCTTCTATGATACGAGAATAAAACTCCTCCGCTTATAAGCAGGAATATAAATTTAGGTCAAAAATATTGTAACGTTTTTATCGTGATTCAAGCAAATTTTAATATACATATATATTTGTTGTGCACAACATTTTAAAGCAATTTGCCGTTTCTATTAATAAATTTATTAACAATTATTTTTATATAAATAAATAAATTCAGGTATCATAATTGACATGGAACTATGAGAATTCACGACCAAATCGGCATCGGGTTTCCATTCATACGCTCTAAGAGTTTATTTTTGAGTGAGCAGTCATTTAGGGTATTTAAAGATTCCATCCTAACTGAATTATCACCATTTTACCCAATATAAAAATGCGTTCTTGGAATTTGAGCATTCATCTATCTATCTGTAACTATCTGCTTGCTTGACCAAAGAGTTTCATTTATGTCCAGGTCGTTGATAGTTTCATTTATGTCATACTCATAAATGTGCAAGGCCGGAAGAGTCAAATCCACGTGAATCAACATCCCAAACAGGAATGTTTATAACCTGATTATGATGTGCTAAATTAATATGATTAACCTCAGGGTTTTGAAATCATCAAGTAACGAGGTTTTGAACTCATGACAAATTCTTATATATGAGTTCCAAAAGTTTATACTTGAATGTGATGCATCTATATATCAAGTGTTCATGTATGATATATACATATATATATAATAGAAGTTAATGAGATTATTTTGCAAAATTTGTTCCAATATCATTTGTGGAATCTCTTCTAATATATTAAATTCTCTATATTTTTAAAGTAGAAGATGTGCATAATAATCATTAGGTAGATCCACCTTATGCTAAAATCTCAAATGGATGAAGTGCTTGAAATGCATTCACATAGAAGAGGATTGTTCAATTCAACATGTTGATGTGCATACATATATATTGCATAGTTAAAAATGAATGATGAGGATAGTAGTACTATTAGTTTGTAAAGCTTGAAAGTAAACTACCCAAAAAAATATTTCAATGTTCATCATCATCTATGGTAGAAATGATTTTAATTTTGAATTCTTCAAATTATAAGAAGTATTTTGTGATTCATAGATATCTTTTTAAACTATATTTTATGAGATGAAATTCAGACATATTTAGTTTTAGAATTATTATGAAAATATGTTGCCAAATGACTGACAGATCCACTATGTATATGAACCTTATGTGAACACCTTAGCAAGCAATTGATTGTCATGAGACAAACTGAGGCATAAAATTTAAATATTGTGTATATTTTCATGTATCCTGTGTAATGTTATATTGTTTAAAATAATATGAAATAAGTTTGTTTGTTGATGCATTAGAGATAATATCATGCAGTAAAGGTTTTTGTAATTTTCTTAGAGGGTATTTTATGTAAATGTTTGATTTCAATCATCCATGCATTTTATTGGAGGTATACGTTCAATTTACGTATAACTAATAGAACATGGGGCATAAGATAGACGTAGAAACCTTGTGTGAAGGTGAAGAAAATGAATCATGAGATAGATACATCATTACTGATAAAGAAACACCATCATCACAAACTTTTAATGACATTCATTTCCTAGAAATGATTTTAATGTTTGCATCTCTCTCCCATTTGTCAGAAAACAAACTTTTACTTTATTTGAAGTCATTTCTCTGCACTATTTCTAATTTTTGCACAACATTTCTTTGTAGCTCACATGAAATGGGTTGCACTTCGAGGAACAACTACGATCTTGATATAACCTTCATAATCAATTACAACTCACAAAGGAGATCAAAATGGACATTCAGGGAAAGGTACATAGCCTTGACGTTTATCCTAAATAATAAGTGTGGTCTGAACAAATAAATAATCACTTCAATGCTTCCTTTCTATAATTTACAGGTGAGTATGTGCTCAAAAGATCCATTGCAGCAAGTTACATAGAGCAATACGGAGCAAACAATGTCTGCCTTGGAAAGTCTATGTACTCTGATTTAATTTTGAATATAAAAGACATTTATTCATGAAAATCAACGTCCAGCCAACCATTTTAAATTACTAATATCTCGACTAAGTCTCCAATGAAAGAAATAAATCTTTAGCACGGTTGGCGGGATCAATAATGCTATACAGAATGGTGTGGAAATTGAGCAATGCATATTGAGAATTCCAAACAGCCGGCATATATTCCACAATAAATAATGAGCAATAATTAAAGTGGAATATTCCACTCTAATTTCACTTATAAATTGGATGTCCTCCCCCTGCTTATCTACAAGGTTTTTCTTTGGAACATCTAAGAAAAGGCAAAGAAATTGCTTTGCGTAGTGTTAATAATTGCAATAGCATTGGCAATGGGCATGTCAGGTGTAGTAGAAGCACATCCTCCTTATAATGTGTGTGATTATAAAACATGCAGAAGTGATGGTGATTGTTACTCAGGCTTTACTTGCTGCGAAATGGGAACATGTGGTGCTGGAATCGGTATCTGCTGTAATTTCCGTTCCATCAGAGAGAATATTTGTTTTCTCTCATCTCTTTATATCATAATAATCCTACCAGGGGCCAAAATACTTCATCCTCCAGCGGACTTTTCACAAATCAATAATTTATTAAACTTTATAGTTGTGGATGTTATGTGACATGCTTGCTTGCTGATGAGAATTATATGGTGTATCCACTTCAAAATTAATTATATATAAACCAATGAATCTTGTAGGTAGAGTAAAATTAAATGAATATTAATCAATCAATGAATAAGGTAACATTTTCTCTCATAGCTTAATAAAGATGATTTGGCTTTTCATTGTGCTTGGGAGTCTTTTAGCTTTAGCTTGTAGTTTATTTTTCTAAAAAGGTAATTCATTCAGTAAATATTTACATATATATAAGATTTACAAATCTTATTTTATAGGGAACAACCTTCCTATTTAGTTGCGATTCTTACTTGCATAACAATACACAACTCAAACCATAGTATATATTTTCTTAATATAACAATAATATTACTATTACTAACATTTATATGATAATAATTATTCACATAATAATTATTTAACCACATACATGGTGCACTAACTTAAATTTCCTAATATTCCCTCCCTTAGTGAAAATATGGTAGAATAACATTACACACTCTGCAGTATGCTCACCCCCGTGACATGTCCATTCTCATGGCTCACAATCTTTATTCAAAATGAAAGGCACCTCCCGCCAACCATTCATGGTTTTCACATAGGCTTACCACAAACCTAGACATGAATAGAAATCCACTCATTTGTTTACCTCATGTGGTTTTCTGGATCCTCCCACAAACCCTTTCAAGATCCATGAACTAACTTGCTTTGGTGCTTTTGTTCACCACTATGCTTGCACATCAAGGAAGTTACACATCACAAATTTGAAAAAATGATACTGGAAGATCCATGTGTAGATAATTAATAGCTCATGAACCCATTAAATTACATCTCTAATTTCTTTCTAGGGATAAACTTGGGTTTTTCACTTTTATTGAAAGAATTCATTCAATTTGGAACCTCTACAAAAATAAATATTTTATTAATCTATTTACCACTATTCATTCAAACAAAGTATGCTATGCTTAGGAATACTCACTAGATCTGGAAGTTAGAGACACAATGAAGGATGCTAGACTAATATTAAAAGTAGATCTATAAGTTGTTATTTATCTTGATAAGGTGATTTGTGATCCTAAGATAATGATCCACGCGTCTTTCTAAAGAAGCATTTTTTATCACATGGATTGTTTAAGCTTGATGACATTAAGGAATACCTAATTCCTTGAAACCTTTAAGAAACAACCATGTAGAAAACTTATTAAACTGGTTTATATGAAAACATTTTTATATATTTAACAAAACTAATATCTAGCAAAAGAAACATTGATAGTATTCTCAATTTACAATGTGGCTCATTTAAGGCTGTGCGGGTCTTTGTGGGCAATAAACTATTGAATTTTTTAATGCACAAGACAACTGGAGGGGGGTGAATCATTTTTATAAATAAATCTTAAATCTATTCTGATAAATTAAATCTACAACAATTTAACTTTAACACTTATTCCACATAAAGAAAATGAGCTTAAAAATAGAGCACACCATACACAATGAAACACTAGATTTTACATGGAAAACTCTGTTAGGGGAAAAACCATGAATAATATTATTCTCCATATATGAACATGTGTTAGGGTGAAATTGGTTAAGGTGATTTCGACAATGAAAGGCTCACTACCAGAGGCTCACTACCAAAGGGCTTACTCCTTGAAAGAAAGAGATGCTCACTGCTAGAATGAAGAATAATATTTAAGTGAAAGAATCTACCACTAATGTACTTCTAAAACCTTAAGATCTATAGATACCTTCAACTTACTACTTCCAATATCTAACACATGAAAGTTCACTTTTCTTAACACTTTTCACCAACTCACACAACACTCATCAAACAATCAAGAAGATAGATCATCTTTCGTACACCTTCATCGTATTTCAATTTCTTTCACAACACCCATCTACATATACACCTCTATATATATCATCCTCACATATGCTAAATATCCCAAGGTTAGCTAAGCATCTTAACCAAACACAATTCAAATTAGGTTGGCACTAAATATTCTTGCGATGGAAAATAATGTAAAGTGGACCACACCATATCTTAACTAAGACTAAAATAAGCATCAAACACATTATACAATGATCCATAAACATCAAAGAAATAATATGAAGTGTAAACACCTAAGGTCAACCAAACCTAAAGTAAACACCATCAAAATTTGAAACCATGCTTCTGAAACCCAAGAAAACATGCCAACTAAATAGAATGAAGCTAAGGAAATTATCAACTTAACTCCAAAACCGCAACACCAGAAACCATAATGCAGAGAAATGTGAAGAATGCATTTAATATGGAAACACTATCAAACATTGTCATGAATACAGGTAAACACAACTTCCTTAGCATAATAATCTAGAGCACCAAATCTAGAACATAACATCTCTAAACATTGGTAAACAACATATCCAAATTGTATGAGTGGATGTACAATATAGAAGATATACAGAGAAAATCTCTTAGCACAACTGCATAGAGAACTCAACATCAATTATAACAACCAGTCACTAATGGAAACCAAAGTATGTTGACATCAGTGACAACACATTAATAGCTCATTCTAGTCAACTTTTCAACAATCTCCCCCTTTGTCATTTGTGGCAACAAATCAACGACAACAATAACAACTCTCATACCAAAAAATTCAAAAGCCAAATACCGATCCACTACAAATTCTCTGTTAGGATAACCAATGAACAACTGAGAGGTGGAGGGTGAATCAGTTGTTAATATATTATGTCAATAAAACTACTTAATAACCCTTAACCAAATCACATAAACAATGAATATCAGAATAGCAGAAACAAACACTAGTAAGCAATAAAACTTAAGAATAAAACAAAGAATTAACACAATGAAACCATACCACATAACACCATTAGTTGTATGTGGAAAACCTAGAAGGGAAAAACCACTATGGGAAGCCAACCCACAGTCAGATGATACTTCTGTAGAAAGTATGTGATACAATAGGGGGCCTGCACATGCATGAAGGTACATTGCCTAGAGTGTACTGCTCATTACAAAAGAGTCTTACTAAATACAAAGAGGTTATAACCACCTCAAGATAAATGGACAACAATCTAGAATAATGAACTGCCAGAGATAGCATCTACCATGCCTGATTATAGTCCCAGTTAAGCTCAATACCAAAGGCCTTTGACCTCTTCCTTAAACCCAATTCGATCCCCTATGATCGACCAAATCTCCTTCACATATGATATTTCATTTCATGACCATGACACACTTATTTCATTCCCATACCATACCCTTTAATGATCTACAATGAGAGCTTACATCAATTTATACAAGCCCTAAGACCTAAACCAATTAGGTCGGCCACCTAAAAGATATTACAATAAGATCATTACATACATCCATATTACAATGATATTCCATGTTGGCTTTAGACGAAAAAAACAATAACCAATCCATAAATCATCCCGGTAATGTGTAGAAAACACATTAACATGATACCAGTCCATAACCTAGATAGGCAGCAGACCTAATCTGGGTCCACCATGCCAAAGCAATGTCTTCAAACAGTTAGGCACGATCAAAGATCACCTTCTGCATCTTGAATTCTGTCTAGAAGCCGCACCAACACCACTTAGCATTCTGTCAATGTTTCTTAGTGAAATCTCTGTCGGTTAAACCTTAAACCCATGTCAGTAAGGGTTTACAAGAGTGTATGATAACATCTGATTACCAAGTCAATACCAACAGACCAAAACATGCTCTAGAAGCATGTAACACATAAAACCAAACATACTCCATTGATCCAAACATGTCGGAACTATCCAACAAATAGTCCCTTATGTCGGTAACACTAGATCTTCTACTGGTAACCAAAACCTATTTGTCACTAACCAACCATAACAGATAGTGTTGACATCAATGACAAAACATCAATGCAAGACATAATCAATTCATCCATATTGCCAACAATCTCCCCCTTTGGTATTGATGGCAACACTAGATGTGAAAAACATCTAAGTAACAAGAAATGTCAAACAAGTCTCCCCCTATGGAAGACAACCAACAATCTCCTGAATATCAATAACTCTCCCCCTAAGAATAATATCTCTATAAAGTTTTGAATTTATTTTTTACATCATTATCTCTCCCCCTTTGACATCAATACCATAAATCTAACAAAATTATCAAAGCAATAATATAAGCCTCTGTATCTCAAAGATGACTACTCTCCCTGAGTAGTATCACCACACATCAGTGTCAGAATGAATAATATCTCTGATAATGCATGTAGAACTGATGCCAAACCACATCAATCAAGTCTCTACCAGAGGGGCAAAAACCCCTAACCTATCTCTCAAATACTCAAATTATTCTTTAGACAATGGTTTAGTGAATATATCTGCAATCTGATCTTTATTGTTCACATAAACCAATTTGACTTCTTTTTCTTCTACCTTGTCCTTCAAAAAGTTATATTTTATTGATATGTGCTTAGTGTTAGAGTGAAATACCAGATTCTTAGACATGTCAATAGCTAAAGAGTTATCACAATAGATAACTACCAGTTCACTATAATTTACCTTGATATCCTTCAACATTTGTTTCATCCACAAGACTTGAGTGCAATTAGTTTTTGCTACAATATATTCAGCTTCTGTAGTAGATAAAGAAATGCATAACTATTTTTTGCTGATTCATGAAACCAATTTCTTTCCAAGAAAGAAAGCTCCATCAAAATTGTTCTTCCTGTCATCAATATCACCTTCCCAATCTAAATTTGTATATGCACGTAAAGTGAAGTCATCATCTCTAGAATACCATAAGCCACATTTTGTTGTTCCTTGCAAATACAAAAATATCCTCTTTATAGCATATTTAACATCCATTTGATAGACCTTATAGTTCTTATAAGTTTCATCCAAAATGGTTATGTTCTTTCTTTCCACTACTCCATTCTACTGAGCATTCCTAGGTGCAAATAATTGTCTCCTAATTCCTTTTGTCTCACAATAACTGTTAAATTCATGAGAAGTGAACTCACTACCTTGATCTGATCTCAGACATTTAATTTTTAATCCAATTTTTGTTTCTACCTTTTCTTTAAAGATCTTGAATTTCTCAAAGGCTTCAAACTTCTCCCTAAGAAAAGTAACCCACATCATCCTAGAATAGTCATCAATTATCAGCATGAAATACCTATCACCTTGAAAGCTTCTATTCCTTGTTGGACCACATAGGTCAGTATGAATCAAATCAATCACATCATTAGATTTATCATGTATGCTCTTAAAAGAAGTTCTAACTTGCTTTCCCAATTAACATTCCTTACATATTGGATAATGAGGCTTCATAATCTTAGGTATATCTCTAATTGCCTTAGTTGAACTGATCTTAACAATACAATCAAAATTAACATGACACAACCTCTTATGCCATAACCAACTCTCATCAATATGAGCAATCAAGCATGTCTTATTACCAGTATTGAAGTGAAATATATTACCTCTAGTCTGAGTACCAGTTGCAATCTCCAAACTAGTTTTGTTAATGATTTTACATTTTCTATTTTTAAACTGAAGTTGGAAACCCTTTCCACCAATTGACCAACACATAAAAGATTATGCTTTAAACCTTCTACATAATAGACATTATCAGTATTATGCTTGTCATCTAGAGAAATAATACCTCTACCTTTGATCATACATGCTTTGTCATCTCCAAATTTGACTTGACCACCATTGTATTCTTGCAGGGACAATTTTTTTTTTATCTCTAGTCATATGATGTGAGCATCCACTATCAATCACCAATTCATCCTTGTCCTCAACTTTTTCTGCCACGGCCTTTTCTTCATTCATGATAGCCGGTTCCGGTTCATCTTCCTTTAAATCATAGAACACCCATTCCTTTCCATTGTTAGATCCACTAGCAGAGTCTGCTATCAGTTAATCCTCAGAGTCATCACTTACTCCTTCCTCATCCACTATGTAGCATTGTTTATTTTTCTTGAATCTATATCTGTTCCAATTAGGCTTAAATGATTTCTTAACTCTCTCTTCAAATCTTGCATTCCTTTCAGGATATATAGATGCAAAATGACCAATCTTATTACATGCAAAACATTTAAAAGGTGTTTTTCTTCATACTTACTTCCTGTTGGTCCTTTAGGTACTCTTCTAGAAAATAGCGCTTCAAGTTGTTTGAATTCTACATCCTCTTTCCTCATATCTTCCAATTATTTTGCATATAAGGCTTTCCAATCACTTTTTCCAGTAGATGATGATGCATGAAAAGAAGGTTCAGACTTTGTAGCTCCAGAAGGTCCAAATTCCTTAAGCTCAAAAGAAGGTAATTTCCCAATCAGAATGTCTATGTTAACTAAAGTGTTTGTCATTGTTCTTAGCTCATTAATTGCAGTTGCCTTCATCTTGTAAGCCGATGGAAGGGCTCTCAAGACTTTGGAAACTATTTCATCTAAACTCAGAGATCCTCCACAACATTGAATTCCCATAACAATCTCATTTACTCTTTGCATAAATACATCAATTCTTTCATTATCTTCCATCTTCAAGTTGTCATAGCTTACCCGATAACCATCAAGTTTAGCAATTTTGATAGTAGGATCACCTTCATTCAAAGTTTGCAATTTATCCCACATAACCTTTTCCAATGATTTATCAGTCAATCCCATGATTTGTTGATCAGTAAGTGCACACAAGAGGGCTTCTCTAGCTGTGCAATCATTTTAAATATTCTTTTCCAAGCTTGCAGGAGCATGATTGCCAGATGTCAGATCATAAGGTGTATATCCTTTCTTAGTGATCTCCCAAATATCCTTGCCAAGACATCTAAGATGAGTCTCCATTCAAATTTTCCATATCCCATAATTTGTTCCATCAAGCTTAGGGATTTCTCTTCTGAAAATAGTTGCCATATGATCTACCTCAAGTGGTTAAGCTTCTGCAAAAGAGGACAAAATCTCAGATACCAATTGTTAGGATAACCAGTGAACAACTGAGAGGGGGAGGGGGGGTGAATCAATTGTTAAAAAATTATGTCAATCAAACCACTTAATAACCTTTAACCAGATCACATAAACATTGAATACCAGAATAGCAGAAATAGATACTGGTAAGCAATAAATCTTAAGAATAAAATAGAGAATTAACACAATGCAACCATACCACATAACACCATGATTTGTACGTGGAAAACCCAGAAGGGAAAAACCACGGCGGGAATCCTACCCATAGTCAGATAATACTTACGCAGAAAGTATGTGATACAATAGGGGCCTGCTCATTACAAAAGAGTCTCACTGACTACAGAGAGGTTATAACCACCTCAAGATAAATGGACAACAATCCAGAATAATGAACTGTCAATGATAGCATCTACCATGCCTGATTATAGTCCCAGTTAAGCTCAATACCGGAGGCGTTTCACCTCTTCTTTAAGCCCAATTCGATCACCTATGATCAACCAAATCTCCTTCGCATATAATATTGCATTTCACGACCACAACATGCTTATTTCATTCCCATACCATACCCTTTCATGATCTACAATGAGATCTTACATCAATTTATACAATCCCTAAGACCTAAACCAATTAGGTCGGCCACATAAAAGATATTACAATAAGATCATTACATACATCCATATTACAATTATACGCCATGTCGGCGTTAGACCAAAACAACAATAACCAATCCATAAACCATCTCGGTAACATGTAGAGATCACGTTAACATGATACCGGTCCATAACCTAGATAGGAAGTAGACCTAATCTAGGTCCACCATGCCAAAGCAATATCTTCAAACAATTGAGGCACGATCAAAGATCACCTTCTGCATCTTGAATTCTGTCTAGAAGCTGCACCAACACCACTTAGCATTCTGTCAATGTTTCTCAGTGAAATCTCTGCTGGTTAAACCTTAAACCCATGTCCGTAAGGGTTTACAAGAGTGTATGATAGCATCCGATTACTAAGTCAATACCAACTGACCAAAACATGCTCCAAAAGCATGTAACACATAAAACCAGACATACTCCATTGATCCAAACATGCTGAAAGTGTCCAACAGATAGTCCCTTCTGTTGGTAACACTAGTTCTTCTACTGGTAACCAAAACCTGTCTGCCGCTAACCAACCATAACAGATAGTGTTGACATCAATGAAAAAACATAAATGAAACATATAATCAATTCATCCATATTGCCAACATTCTCTCCCCCTTTTCCAGACATCTCATCTTCTTATTTTCTCCCCCTTTGCCAAACATCTCATCTTCTCATTTTCTCCCCTTTTCCCATCAAGGATAAAGGCTTAGATACATAAGTTGTTAGCTAATTATGTTCAACTTCTCAAAAAATTATAGCTGCATTTAGCTCCCCATAAGAGGTATGCCCAAATCATTAGTCCAAAATAGAAATATTCATGAAGTTCACTAGACTAATGCAGCTTTATATGCATTTATTTCAGGAAAGGAGGGGAAATAACTCCCAATTTCTCTTGAAGATATTCAAAAGTATCTTTAGAAAGCTCTATAGTATAGATGTGAGCACTCTATTCCTTTGTAGACACATAATCAAGCTTCACTTCATTCTCCAAAAAATTCTCCCTCAATAAGTAATATCAAAGTGAAATGTGTTTTGTTCTTTGTTGTCCTCGATTTCAGTGCATCTAAAATCATGAGGCAACCCTATGAAACTGATCCATTTTTTACCTCACGTCCTCTGAGAAAGGTTGATTGACATTGTCAGTTAGCCTCTTTTTACTTTTCATCATTTGTTTTTATCATTTTTAAGTTTTTTAGATTTCGCAGTTTTTCCTGCACGTCGGACGTTAAAGTCCGATGTGCAGTGTTTTGTAAGTTATTCCTATAGATTGGACTTTAAAGTCCGACCTGCAAGCAAGTCTTTTCCTACATGTCAGACTTAAAAGTCCGGCCTGTAGGGAAGTTCCCCTTCCAGATCGGACTTTAAAGTTTGATGTGCAGTTTTGCATGAAGAAAGATACATGTCGGACTTTAAAGTCCGACTTGCAAATAGTCTTTTCTTGCATGTGGGACTTTAAATTCTGACATAAGTGATGCACTTTACATTGATACTATCATTAATTGTTTTGTTTAGGGGTTACTTATTGGTTTTTCGGTTTGTTTAATCTCATTTTTATGCTAATGAAGTTTCTTCTCGCATGCTCTTCAGCTATCCTCCCATGATTTTGCTCCTGATCATGTCACCGACTTCTCCTTCCCGCCGATCGACATTGTTGAGGTAGGGTTTATTGTTTTCTCTGGTTTTTCTTCTATTTCTACATGTTCCTTTTTGTTTCAGTTCTCCATTTTTTTTTTCTTCTTCTAGGTTCATTGTAGAAATTAGGGCACATCGGATATTAAAATCCAATGCCCTAATTTCTTCCTCACTTTCATTCTACACCTGCATGTCGAGTTTCAAATCCCGACATGCGAGGTGTTTATTTTTTCCCCTCTCCTACATATCAAACTTTAAAGTCTGATATGCAGGAGACGTTCTTCCTTGCTAACATGTCAGGTTTTAAAACCCGATGTGTGGTGGTTTTGTTCCTCCTACATATCAGACTTTAAAGTCTGATATATAGGTCAGTTTTATCCTATCAACATGTTGGGTTTTAAAACCCGACATGTCGACCATTGCTCTCCCCCCTGCACACTAGACTTTAAAGTCCGGTTTGCATACTATTTGTACATGTTATCATTGCATATCGGACTTTAAAGTCCGATATGCAATGAAGACATTTTACCCCTGCACATTGGACTTTAAAGTCTGATGTGCAAATTTTGATTCCTTATGGACAGGTTGGACTTTTTTCCCCAACTTGCCCGTTTTTGACAATATTTTTCCCAAGCTCATTTTAACTCCGAATTATTGGTCCAGTTGATAAAATTTGGTTTTCTGATGATGATGATTGTCAAAAAAGATAATCCATAGTGTCGGATGCAGTACTTTGCAAATATCAAAGCCCTCTCAAGACGAACTAGAGTCTTCCTCAAATCAGTTAGAATCCTCACCAAACAAACCATCAACAAAAAAGATGAAGTACAAGTATGATAAACACTTGAATATGTATCCAGAAAGCTCAATTGACTCCAATATCAAGGAGATAAAAGATATAGAAATTGGCTCTCCAGTTGAGGAAGTAGCTGACATTACTCAGGAAAGTGCTCAAGAATATTTTGAGAAAAATGAGGCAAAGTGTAAGAAAATGATTAATACAATTTTTCTCTCTACTGCTAGAAATTCCACCACTTCAAGATGGCCAAAGTATTTCCATAGAAGTAACTTCAATGAGGAATATAATGATATGGTTACCATGTTGGCACAGGTAAAAGGCTTGAAAGATTCTCACTATTTTTAAAGATGGATGTGTTACTATATGAATATAATCAAGAAAGGAGCTACCAAGATAGATTGGGGTGAGAAGATCAGTGATGTACTCTATGCAAAATAGAAAGAGGTCAAAATAGCATTGAAATTCTACATGACCTCATACCTTGTATATGCAGCCACCTACATGAAATTCTACATGATCTCATACCTTGTAAATTCTGCCGGAGGTTAGTGCCTGTTTGGAATTATTATGATCAACTCACAATCAATAATCAAGGAATTCATTTTAGAAGAATCAATTATGTATTCTTTGTTGTATGGAAATGTATGTTTGATAAGGACTTACAAAAGAAGAGATTTTTCAGAGGCAGCATACAATAAGGTTTCTCATTTTGGATGTGTCTTTCTCTAGTTTCCCACAATCACTTACATCTGCATAGGATGTTTCACAGGAGAACCCTTTATTTTACCCAGATATCCATCTAATAAAATTATACTCATGGAGTTATGTCGGCAATTGATTTATGTACATGAGAAGCAGTCACAGGCTCATAAGACTGGCTTAAAGTTTCCAGAATCTATTGGTTGATATTCAGTTATGACCAATCCCAAGGCCAAGAACATCGAAGAAGAAATGCAATGGAATACTATGAGGAGATTCAAAGGCCAAGATAATTTTGTTTTTCGTGGAATGAAGAATAAACCTCAAAAGAAATTACACTCATGTATTCAAGTTTGAAGATGCATGGGTTGGTTGTTAGGATGAAGAGTATGTGAGAAAAATGGATTTTAGTTGCCTTACATTGGAGCAAATTGAAAATATGGATTTGGCCAAAATCCTGATGACCATGGAGGATATTGATAACATAATAGACCCAGTCTATTGTGAACGAAAGACTGTTGATTCCCCACTACCACCTGTTCAATGGTCGAAAAAGGAGAGTAAATCCATTACTCAAAGAATTGCTCCTATTTTGGCAAATACTAATGCATGGTTATTAAAGAAGAAGATCAGAATGAAACAACTTCCTGCCAGTTCTGGTGATGATGACAATAGTGATGGTCTAGTTGGTAAAACAATTACAGCTGAAATGAGGACCAAAAGGAAAGCAGTTCTGCAAACACCACCATCAATCCCTTCGACACAATCTAAGGGAAAAGGACCTAAAATCAAATTCACAATCAAAGGGTCTAAGAAAGGTGATTCTTCTTCGGAAGTACAAGAGACACCAACAAAGGACCTAGAGAAGCAATCTATCGAAGAAACTGAGAAAGAAAAAGAGCCAGAAGAAGGGGAAATTCCTCGTCAAGAGGAAATATAGGTTGAAGAACCATCTCATCAAGGAGAGAGAAATACTCCTACCGCTTCATAGGTATCAACTCATATAGAGGTTATTATTCATTCTATTGAATCTGACTCCAATCAAGAAGATGAGGAATATAATGTTGAAGAGTTGAATATGGAAATACCACAATCCGAGGGTGCTCAACAGTATTTTACATTGTCTAATTTCTCTATTTTGGATGATATTCCTTCATCCACTATTGAATCCTCAATTTTGGATTTTACTAAAACTATAGAGAAAGCATTTGTATAACAACAGATGGTGCCTTTACCTTCCATGACAATCATAGTTGAAGTTCCACTATGTGTGAGTAGTGTGATTACCATTAGTGTACCATCCACTCTTTCATCCATAGTTTTTTCAAAGGAGGCATCAATAGCAACTACCATTGCTACATCAACTAGCATATCACTAGACATTATAACCTTGGTGCCAATGATTACATCTACAACTACTGCAACTTCAAGTCAAAATGCTCCTCAAATATCGGTTGATACTCAGCAGGAGGCCACAACTCCATTCACTAACATAGAATTACCACCATGGATGGATGTAGTAGTACCCAAAAGAAAGAAACAGGTAATTTCACCAGATGAATTTGATTTTGAACAATTGGCTCCCCCAAATCCAAAGGTACTTAAAAGCCAAAGACTGTTTCTCAGGTATTAGTTGATCCGACTACCAAAAGGAAATATTCTGAGGTTATGGCGCCCTCTTCAGACAAGAATAAGGATAATATACAACCTGGGGATTATACTGTGCAGACTGTAAAGCTTGGAGTGGAGACACATGAAAGTGTCAAGTTAGATTCCTAAACTTCTTTTAATTATTTGATTTGAAGATTTGATAAAGAAAGAGATGAAAAGAATGAATTAAAGTAGAAATGTGACCCGTTAACCAGTGTGCTTCTCAAAGTCACACAGTCTTCCAAGGAAATTGAGCCAATTGTTTCCTCAATGGATACTGAGGCTCTCAAGAAGGTGGAACAGGTCGGCATCAAAGGTCGAGTAGTGGATGAGTGGATTGCTTGATTGAAATCGAAAGGTTCTCATCTTCTAGATTCAATGATTAAGTTGTTGGCTGACTTTGAAGTTATCCAAAGTCAAATCCAAAGTGTTAAAACTTATTTATCTCAAGAAGTAGAAGATAATGAAAGAAGTGCAACCCTTTTGAATAAATGGAGGATTTCAGAATTGACGTCCTCGTGGAGAATAAGGTAATTCCAACCAAAGAGAAATATATCCAAATTCTGTCATTATTATCACACAAGAAAGAAACAATAAGGTCAATGATTATGGAGCTGGATCGAGAAAAGAAGGAAGGTGATGATGAAATCGATCTTATTTCAGCCAAAATAGTTGATATTCCTTGTTACTTGTATGATGATAATCAAAACCTTGTGACCAGTGACGCCATCATACAAGAATTTCTTTCCTTAATGGATCACTATATAGAAAAGGATTTCTCATTGAATGTATTTGATAAATTGCTAGAAATACAAGTCAGTTTTCAAGTCCTTGCATCGATGTTGAAAGATGGGAAAAATAAATACATAAAGGCTGAAGATGCAATTTTCCATGTTCGCATCATCAGCGACTCTACCCCAATGTTGGACAAAGCCGAGGTGGAAGCTATTCTAGTCAAGTTCAAGGAATTTCAGAAATCTAATGAGGAGGAGAAAGATGTGTTGGCCATTTGGTGGAATTGATTATGTGTTGTATTAATTTTTTTTCATTGAAGTCAACACTAGTTGTTTGGATGCTTTACCGGCACCCTTCTACTCTCGATAGGTTGAGTAGTTTTTGGTTAACTTGGATCCAACATGATCCGGTTGACTCTAGTGTAATCTAGTGATGGAACTAGCTTGTTCATAATACTTATACTCATATTTTATCAATTGGTTTTGGTCTGGTGATTGGATGCTATCCTACTTACTTAAGAGATTGGTTTCTGGTTCCGGCGAGGGTTTCACCAGCAGAGCTTTTGGTAGAGATGTTTGATGCATTGCATAATTTGTGTTGGTGTAGCTTCTGGTGGAGTTTCAGGATGTTGTTGGTGATCATATTCAAGTCTTTGCATTTGGAAATCATTGTTGAAGCGTGTGGACCTATACTTAGTCCCCGTTGATCTAGGTTATGGACCGACATTGATGTAACATGTGAATAGGACCTATTGTTGTATTTCTAGGATGTCTTATGTGTTGGATATTATTTGTTTTGGTCTAAGACCGACATGGTTTGTAATTATGTAATTAGTTTATTGTCTAGTGGTCAAGCTGACTGTTTATGGTCGAGGAATTGTATAAATAAGATGTAAGATCTCATTGTAGATCATCATGGTTATTGTAAGAGGTCATGGTCAAGGAATGTAATGTGCGAATAATGTAATATTATTCAGGTAGAGGAGTCGGTCGATCATTGGAGATCGAATTGGGTTTTTATAAGAGGATTTAGTCCTTCGGTATTGAGCTTAATTGGAACTGCACTCAGGCATAGGAGATGCTATCTTTTGCAGTTTAACACTTTTCCGGATTGTAGTCTAGACTTCTATGTAGTTTGTGAGACTCCTTTTGTGATGAGCAGTGTGCTTTAGGTTGTTGGCCTTCCTACAAGTGTAGGCCCCTTCATTGTAAATTCACATACGTACTGCAGAAGTATTATCTGACTGTGGGTAGGCTTCCCACCATGATTTTTCCCTTTACCGGGTTTTCCACGTAAAAAATTTGGTGTTGTGTGGATGGCATTTATTCTGTGTTTATTGTTTATGCTTAATTGGATAAACTGCTATCTTGATATTATTTTTTTGGGTTTCGGTATTAACGTTTAAATTACTAATGCTTCCAGTAATCTGCGACAACTGATTCACTCCCACCTCTCAATTGTCTTTCGGTTATCTAAACTGTCTAACAATTGGTATCAGAGCTTTGGTCCTCTTTGCAGAAAGCTTAACCACTTGAGCTAGATCCTATAGTGACTAACAGTTCAAGTTCATCCAATTATTCTGGAGCTATCTTTCAAAGGGATATACTGAGGCTTGAAGGAACAAATTATACAATATGGAAGATTCAAATGGAGACTCATCTAAGATTTCTTGGCAAGGAGATTTGGGAGATCACACAGAATGGTGTCACACCCTTTAATCCGGGATCTAGCAATCCTCCTCCGGCAAACCTAGACAAGGAGCTTGAGAATGATTGTAGAGAAAGAGAATCCCTCTTGTGTGCACTTTCTGATCAACAAATAATAGGACTAACAGACAAATCATATGAAAAGGCTATATGGGATATGTTGTAGACTCTTAATGAAGGTGAACCTACAATAAAGATTGCTAAACTTGATGGTTACCGAGTGAGATATGAATACCTGAAGATGGAAGAAGATGAAAGGATTAATACATTCATGGAAAGGGTAAATGACATTTTTATGGGAATTCAATGTTATGGTGGAACTTTGAGCAAAACTGATCTTTTTTCTAAAGTCCTAAGAGCCCTACCATCGACTTACAAAATAAAGGCTACTAGTATTAATGAGTTTAGAACTATGGCTAATATGTCTGTCAACAAAGATACTTTGGTTGGGAAACTATGTGCTTTTGAGCTTGAGGAATTTGGACCTTTTGGAGCTGTGAAGACTGAACCTACTTTTCATGCATCTACATCTACAAGCAAGAAGCAAGACTGGAGAGATTTATATGCAAAATAATTAGAAGATATGAAGATAGAAGATGATGATTTTGAGCAACTTGAAGCACTATTTGCTAGAAGAGTACCGAAAGGACCGGTAGGAAGTAAGTATGAAGGAAAATCACCTTTTAAATGTTTTGCATGTAATAAGATTGGTCATTTTGCATCTAGATGTTCTGAAAGAAATTCAAGATTTGAAGAAATAATTAAAAGATCATTTAAACCTAACCCTAGATATTAGAAAAAGTATAAATTCAAGAAAAACAAACACAAATCAGGCTACATAGTAGATGAGGAAGACATTACTGATTCAGATGATGAACTGACAGAAGAATCTGCTAGTGGAATCAACAATGGGAAAGAATGGGTATTCTTGGCTATCAAGGAAGATGATCCGACACTAGAAGAGAATGTACCCGAGGAGAAGGCACTTGCTGCTAAAATTAAGGATAAGGATAAATGGGTAACTGACAGTGGTTGTTCACATGATATGACTAGAGATAAAGGTAAGTTTCTATATTTGCAAGAATTTGATGGTGGACTAGTTAGATTTGGAGATGACAAGGCATGTATGATCAAAGGAAAAGGAACTATATCATTCGATGGAAAGAACAATACAGACAATGTTTATTATGTTGAAGGTTTGAAGCATAATCTTTTGAGTGTAGGACAATTGGTAGATAAGGGATTTCAATTATAGTTCAAGGATGGAAAATGAAAAATCATTAATAGATCTGG
The DNA here is from genome assembly GCF_030272615.1 of Cryptomeria japonica. Taxonomy (NCBI): domain Eukaryota; kingdom Viridiplantae; phylum Streptophyta; class Pinopsida; order Cupressales; family Cupressaceae; genus Cryptomeria; species Cryptomeria japonica. Next base: position 474,287,825 of record NC_081412.1, read on the forward strand.
CTTGGAGATTGCAACCGGTACATAGACAAAAGGTAACATATTTTTTTTGAACTCCAGTGAGAAGACATGTTTGATTACATAGATTGATGAGAGTTGGCTATGGCATAAAAGGCCGTGTCATGTGAATTTTGATTGCATTGTGAAGATCAGTTCAACTAAGGTTGTTAGAGATATACCTAAGATTATGAAGCCCTATAATCTGGTATGTAAAGAATGTCAAATGGGTAAACAAGTCAAAACCTCTTTTAGGAGTATACAAGATAATGTCAAATGGGTAAACAAGTTAGAACCTCTTTTAGCAGTATACAAGATAAATCAAATGATGTTCTTGATCTTATTCATACTGATTTGTGTGGCCCTACTAGATTTAAAAAATTTCATGGTGATAGATATTTCATGCTAATCATTGATGATTATTCTAGAATGATGTGGGTTACTAAAAGAAAAATCTTAAGCATTTGAAAAGTTTAAAATATTTAAGGCTAAAGTGGAAACTAAGACAGGATTGAAGATTAAATGTTTGAGATCAGATCATGGTGGAGAATTCACATCCATTGAGTATAAATTTTGTGACAATGGTATAAGAAGACAAGTTTCTAATACCCGGACACCTCGGCAGAATGGAGTTGTGGAAAGGAAAAATAGAACTATCTTGGATGTTTCTAGAACAATGATGATGGAAGCAAGTTTACCTCATATCTACTTGAGAGAAGTTGTGAGTACAACGGTTTACACATTCAACATAGTACATATCAAAGGAGAACCTAGTAAGACACCTTATGAATTATGGTTTGGCAATACACCTACAGTTAAGTATTTTAGAAATTTTGGTAGTAAATGTTATATCAGAAGAGATAATACTATTGGGAAATTTGATCCTAGAAGTGATGAAGGCATATTTCTTGATTATTCTAATGAAAGAAAAGCATATAGATGTAATAACAAAAGATTGCAGAGAATAATGAAGAGTGATAATTTTAAAGTAGATGAGTTGAGCAAAAGTCAAATCAAAATTTATGAGAAGGAATCGGAAGAGGAAATGATTATATCTGAACCTGTAGCACCTTTACTAGAATAGAGAGTTGAACCAGTTACTCCGGCAACATCAGAGAATTCTATAGTAACTGAAGAACAAGGAAGAGGAACAGAGAGTCAAAAGACTCCTAGGAGATTGAATCATTCTAAAGATCAAATCATTAGGGATAAGAGCAATGAAGTGATGACAAGAAGAAGACTGGCAACTAATGAGGTGTGTTTAATTTCACAAGTTGAACCGGTATCAGTAATTGAGGCATGTAAAGATGAATTTTGGTTAAAAGCTATGGAAGAACAATTAGATCAGATTGAGAAAAATAGCACATGGACTTTGGTTCCGCACCCTAAAAATAAAAATGTTATAGGAACTAAATTGGTTTGTAGGAATAAATTGAATAAGGATGGTCAAGTTATAAGGATTAAGGCTAGATTGGTTTGTAAAGGATATTATCAGAAGGAATGAATCGATTATGGAGAAACTTTTGCACCAGTAGCTAGGATTGAAGCTGTAAGATTATTTCTTGCCTATGCTGCTTATAAAAACTACAAAGTTTATCAGATGGATGTTAAATGTGCATTCTTTAATGGGGATCTTGATGAGGAATTTTATATTGAGCAACTTGATGGTTTTTCACTATCAGATGATACTGATATGGTTTGCAGGTTAAGGAAAGCTTTATATGGATTGAAACAAGTACCTAGAGCTTGGTATGCAAGGTTGGATAAATATCTTTTGAAGCTTGGTTTTAATAAGGGCGATGCTGACAATAATTTATATTATAAAATCACTAATGATGATATACTGACTGTTGAAGTATTTATTGATGACATTATTTTTGGAGATGAAGATAAATTATGCATAGAATTTTTTAAGAACATGGAGAAAGAATTTGAGATGTCTATGATTGGTGAGATGAAATTTTTCTTAGGTTTGCCGATTACTCAGACTGACAAAGGTATTTTTATCTGTCAAACTAAATATGCTAAGGAATTGTTGAAGAAATTTGGTATGGGAGATTTTAAACCGGTAAGTACACCTATGGTTACAAGTGAGAAATTGACAAGGAAAGATGTTTCTACACCGATAAATCCTACAAGATACAAATCTATGGTTGGAGGTCTACTTTATTTGACTCGGACTAGGGATGTCATAATGAATGTTGTTTGTATTGTTTCAAGATTTCAGAGTGATCCTAGAGAAAATCATGAGATGGCGGTGAAAAGGATTTTTAGATAGTTGCAAGGTACATCAGAATATGGTTTGTAGTATCCTAAGAATAATAACTTTACATTATGTGCATATACAGATGTTGATTGGGTTGGAGATGTTGATGACTGGAAAAGTACTTCCAGTGGAGCTTTCTTTCTTGGAAATAAGTTGGCTTCATGGATCAACAAGAAATAGTCATGTACTTCTTTATCTATTACTGAAGCTGAGTATGTTGTTGTTGCTACTAATTGTACACAAGTTTTATGGATGAAGCAAATGTTGAAGGATATAAAGGTGGATTGTGATGTACCGGTAGTTATTCACTGTGATAACTCTGCTGCTATTGATATATCAAAGAATCCGATATTTCATTCTAAGACAAAGCACATATCTATCAAGTATAAAAATTTTAAGGAGAAGGTGGAAGAAAATAAAGTTAAACTGGTTTATGTGAACACTAAAGAATAGATTGCAGATATTTTCACTACACCTTTATCCAAGGAATCATTTGAGTACCTGAAACACATATTGGGGGTTTCTGCCCCTCCGGTAGAGACTTGATTGATGCGGTTTGGCATCAGTCCAACATGCATTATCAAAGATAATATTCATTCTGGCACTGATGTGGAATGCTGCTTCTCAGGGGGAGTAGTCAGCTTTGAGATTCAGAGGCTTATTTTTTTGCTTTGATATTTTTATCATATTTTTCGCATTGATGTCAAAGGGAGAGAGATACTGATATGAAAAAGAAATTCAGAACATTACAGAAATTATTCAAAGGGGGAGATTTATTAATATTCAGAGCTATATGCAAGAGATTCTTGGTTGTCTTCCATAGGGGGAGAGTTGTTTGGCATTCCTTGGTACTTAGATGTTTTTCACATCTAGTATTGTCATCAATGCCAAAGGGGGAGATTATTGGCCATTTGGTGGAATTGATTGCGTGTTGCATTAATGTTTTGTCATTGATGTCAACACTAGATTTTTGGATACTTTACTGATACCCTTCTGGTCTCAGTAGGTTGAGTAATTTTTGGTTAGCTTGGATCCTACATGATCCAATTGACTCTGGTATAATCTGGGGATGAAATTGGCTTGTTCATAATGCTTATACTCATATTTGATCAGTTGGTTTTGGTCTGGTGATTGGATGCTATCCTACTTACTTGGGAGATTGGTTTCTGGTTCTAGTGAGGGTTTCACCAGCAGAGCTTTTGGTGGAGATCTTTGATGCATTGCATAATTGATGTTGGTGTAGTTTTTGATGGAGTTTCAAGATGTTGTTGGTCATCATATTCGAGTCTTGGTGTTTGGAGATTGTTGTTGAAGCATGTGGAACTATACTTAGTCCCGATTGATCTAGGTTATGGAGTGACATTGATATAACGTGTGGATAGGACCTATTGTTGTATTTCTGGGATATCTTATGTGTTGGATATTATTTGTTTTGGTCTAAGGCCAACATGGTTTGTAATTATGTAATTAGTTTATTGTCTGGTGGCCGACCTGATTTTTTATGGTCGAGGGTTTGTATAAATAAGATGTAAGATAACATTGTAAATCATCATGGTTATTGTAAGAGGTCATGGTCAGGGAATGTAATGTGTGAATAATATAATATCATTCAGGAAGAGAAGTTGGTCGATCAATGGAGATCGAATTGGGTTTGTGTAAGAGGATTTAGTCCTCCGATATTGAGCTTAATTGGAATTGTACTCAGGCATAGGAGATCCTATCTTTTGCAATTCAACAATTCTCTGGATTGTAGTCTGGACTTGTATGTAGTCAGTGAGACTCGTTTTGTGATGAGCAATGTGCTCTAGGCTATTGGCCTTCCTACAAGTGGAGGCCCCTTCATTGTAAATTCACATACTTACTACAAAAGTATTATCTAACTGTGGGTAGGCTTCCCATCGTGGTTTTCCCTTTACCAGGTTTTCCACATACCAATCTTGGTGTTGTGTGGATTGTATTTATTTTTTGTTTATTGTTTATAATAAATTGGATAAATTGCTATTCCGGTATTTTTGTTTTGGGTTTCGGTATTAAAGTTTAAATTGCTAATTCTTCCGATAATCTGTGACAACTGATACACCCCCCCCCCCCCCCCCCCGTCTTAGTTTTCTTCCGGTTATCTGAACTATCTAACAAGATGAATAAAGTGTCCCCTTTTTGACACTTTATTTTTATGTAGTTGCATTGTTAGATGCTGCAAGTTTTCTCGTAGCTGCATATTTTCTTTCTGCTATAGTTATAGTCAAGTGGGACTGTGCAGTTGAATTAGTCAATTGTGCCCACATTTTTCTCCATTCTTTTCCTATATAAAGAGGACCCTCATTTTTACACATTTATCTTTAATATGCTTAGCAAAACTCTGCCAAATTTTTATCTCAATTAAGACTTTGTGCTTTTGATGTAAAAAAGTGGATTCAAGGAAATAAAGATAGCAACCCGCTAGTTTCCAAACTTTGTGTTGGACTGAAGATTGTGATTGTGATTGGAATCATTCTTACGTTTAGTTCTCATAATCGTTCTTTGTGATCTTGAATCTTTTGGTGAAAATGTTAAAGTTTATGAAAGAGCTTTCTAATTGTGGAAATAGACTTTGTGTTGTTTAAATATTTGAGAAATTTTTTGACGTTAAGTGATTAGTATTAGGCTTTGTATTGTTGTTGTTACTTGTAGTTTAAGGAATTGGGAATTTATACTTGAAGACTTTGAGTTGCAAGTTAAATTTCTTATCGTTTGTAATCTTTATCTTAGTAAGATTTACATTCAAGAAAGATTTTGTTCTTCTTGATTGTAAGATTTTGGTGTAATTTGTTGGATTAATTTATTCATTTATTTAAGTATCATAAGTGATACAAAACTATAAAAAGTGGAGGAAAAATACATAAACTCTAAAAAAAAAGAGTTATATGCTTAAAACTTACACACAGATTTTAGTTTCTTGTTAATTAGAGAAGAAATTTCAAAGGGAACCTCCCCTTAATGAGAGGAGAGATTAATTTATTGACATAGTTGTGTGTGAATTATATATTTTGTCATTGGTATGCTAGTGACAAAATATTCACCCAACATTCTTGAATGCAGTACTAGATTTTTGGAAATATTTATTATACTAGTATTCTTAGAAAAGATAGAAATAGGTTCATGAAACAATATTCCAATGTCTTTCAAAGTTTGTTTCATCCATAATACCTAAGTACAACAAGTAGTAGCAACAATATTTAGCTTCAGCAGTACACAAGGATACTAAATCATGTTTCTTACTTGACCAAGAAACCAACAGTTCCAAAGAAAAATGCACCCCCACTTGTACTTTTCCTGTCGTCCACACAATCAGCCCAATTTGCATTGCTATAGGAAATAAGTTAAATTAGATCCTCTAGGATACCATAGACCATAGTGTTTTATTCTTTTTAAGTATTTAAAAATTCTTTTCACAACAACATGTGTCTCTCTGGAATCTTACTGAAATCTAGCCACAAGACAAACAACATGCATGATATTCAATCTAGTAGCAATCAAGTACAATAATCCACCAATCATTCATCTGTATATGCTTTGATCAGTCTTCAGAGATTCAACATCTTTTCTCAACTTACAACCAATACCTATAGAAGTACATACAGGTTTAGTGTTTTTCATTCCAAAATTCTTCAATATATTTAGATTATGAAATAAATATACCATCATCCTTCTGAATAACTTGTAACCAGGGAATATATTGAAATTAGGAAGGGATGAAGATGAGAGGGAGCGGGAGAGGGAAAACAGGTGGAAGAGGGCGGGCAAGGTTTTTGACAATAGACGATTCAGATGAAGGAGACATAGATGGGGATGAGGCTGGCATTGGTATGAGTATCCATTCTATGAACAATGCTTCTATTAGTCTCGTTGCTATTACTCCCTGCATGGACAGGTTTGGGGCCAGCTCTATTTTGTCCCTCTCTGTTATTGCGCCGCTCTTTCCCCTGCGACTGGCCTTTTTTGTGGAAGATGTGTTTGACGTATGTTGTTCTAGGAAATGTATGGTGTTTGCGGAGGGGTGTTTAGGTGGGGTGTAGTCCATCTTTGGGATCCTGCTGGGTTTTCTATCGCGGTTCTTCTTGATGGATCTAATTGTGCTTCTGAAGGGTGCATCCATTTTGTGCTATTTTTTCATCCTAGGTCATGGCCTCTGGTGGGTATGTTGGATGATGGTGATATTCAAGGATTGTAGCTCTTTTCTTGCTCAAAGGTCTATATGGTGTTTGTTTGCTTTTCTGGCTTCTCTATTTGTTTTCTTTCTCACGGGTCATTTGCAGAAATGTGTATTGAGGTGGAGTTGTATCTAGATTTTCTTCCTATATCTAGATGTAGCGAGAAATTTAAGATGGCTGCTCTTTGTTGTCAATCTTTTTGGTCATTTTTGGTTCTGGGGTCCATGTTAAAACCCAACGTTTTGGGTTTGGAGAGCCTGCCAAAACCCCATGGGGTGGATTTAATTGGATTTGAGATTTTAATGTTAAACCTAGTTTTCTTGTTCCAGATGAAGGTTAAGTGAGCCTTATTAAAACCCTTATTTATTTTGTTATTGAGATTTTCTGTTCTCTACTTAGATCTTGGTTATCTTGTATCCCTTTTTGATGAAGTTTTTTCTATTCTGAACTCTACTAGCTCCATGGCACAGTCGTTTTTGCTCATTTATATGCATCTTGGTGTTTCTCTAGTTTTCCTATTGAGGTGGTCTTGTCTTCTATGGAGGGGGAGATGGATGTGGCTGCAGGAGACCTATTTCCTATTGAGGTGGATCTGAATATTGCTATATTTGCCTAGAGGCTTCATACCATCATTGTTGGTTATGCTGAAGGTTTTGGGTACCTTGTTAAAACCATGTCTAGTTGTGGGAGCCTCTTAAAACCCACTCTCAAGGTTAAGGGACCTTGGAAAAACCCTTTGTATTTTTCTTCTATCATGGACAAGCTGGATGCTGACATTTTTCAAGGGCCTAATTTGGCCAGTTTGTGTTTTTGGTTAGGTTTAGGTCTTGCTGTTGGTGAACTAGATACTTTATTACATGTTAAGGGAGCCTGGGAAAACCCTGATATTTGGCTGGGGGTGCCAAATAAACCCTCATTTTTTGTTTCTCAGATCTATAACATGGTTTAGTTCTGCTATTGTTGCCACCCTGGTATGTATTGTCTTTCTTTTGTGTATGGCTACCAGTTGTTTCATTTTGTCTGCTCTTTGTCTTGCAGCATCTTTTGCCAGTACACTTGTATTGTTTTATCCTTCTTGTACGACTGTGGCTTTGCTATTGTTTAGCTTTGCTGTATATGTTTGTAGCCACCCTTTGTTGGTGTTGAATCCATGAAAAATCTAAGGGTTTCACATCCCTTCAAAAACTATTGTACAGGGTTTCTGGTCCCCTCAAAACCTATTTATCCTAATCAAAAACTTGTAACCGAACAAATAAATTCATCTCCTCAATAATAGACATTTCAAACTCTTCTTGCATCTCATCAAAAAAATTCTTACACATACTATAATTTCCTCCAAATATTATATCATCCACATAAACAACTACAATCAAGATGTCATTTCTTACAACCTTAAAATAGAGATTACTATCAATAGTACCACTAATACATTTGGGGTCATATTCCGATGGAGGTTTCCGAAGGACAAGGAGCATTGTGTGAAAATTTGACTTTTTTTTTTTTAAATGCCCGTGTTTGTCGGAATTCCGACGACCTTGGGCATTTTATTAAAAAAAAAAAACACAATGCATTTTCATTTTGAAAGCAAATCTTGCCTCCCTGCCCCCCCCCGTCGGAGCGATCTCTGCACAAGCAAGGTAAGAACTCTTTGTTTTTCAATTTCTTTCTTAACTAATTTTTTCGTAATTTCATTTTCTTTCTTTCCCAGTGTATTGCTGTGTCTGCTTTTTTCGCAATTTCATTTTCTTTCTTTCCCAGTGTATTGCTATGTCTGGTCCCACCCAACATTACCTGTCCTCACCCCCGGATGGCCGATTGAGGAGTAATGTGCTTGGGATGGATTGATCCACACTGACTAGTATAGTTGACAGTAGGGAGGGCTTCTGTTCTCACTCACGGGGTTTCCAGCTACATCCGAAGGGGCTTCTGTTCTCACTCACAGGGTTTCAATGAGAAAGAAAGTAGTTAACCCCGATGGAGCACCCTCGATTCGAGTCCAATAAAATCCCCTCCCCTAATTAACGAGGCCAAAGCCTACCTTCATTTCGCATGGGAAGAGGAGGATGCTAACAGTAGTATAATGAATGGTCCTTGCCCTCCCGATAGAGTAGGATAAGCAATAGCCAGGAGTTGTCTTGTCCTTGTGATAACTCTCATAAAAAAACCCCTTCGATTATGCTTTGATGCTTGGACTTCTATGAAGAATAGGTTGTTGAATTCTTGGTGTATGGGTGTTTGGGCTGTGGATGTTGAGGCTAAATATTGGGCTCGTTTGATGGTGGAGTGGATTTGGTATTGGAATTGGTTGTTGTGGGGATTGTGTGTGGTGTTTGAGTTGGGTCTAGACCTCAGAGTTAGGGTGAGGGTTGAGGAGGGAGGAGAGGATGTGTATGCGAGGGGAATGAGGGAGATTAGTAGTATGAGGTTTAGGGTAGAGATTTGTTGAAATTGGAGAGCTTGAATAGATTTTAGATTGATCATGCTTAGATTTGTTGAAATTGGAGAGCTTGAATAGATTTTCTCTATTTCAAGTTTATGGATCCAAAGATATTTAAATGAATAATGTATGCATGGACAAACATTTCTCTTATATGAGACATGATTGTATATGACAAATTATTTAGGGTGTGTGATTAAAAGTAGTTTACATTTGTTAACACTCTCCCATAAACTTTATTTTATTACACAACTTAACTAAATGAAGAATGCCATCTATGAAAAATAGTTTTATTAGACTCCCATGTATAAATGGAGAACATTTAAGAAAAAAAAACCTTCTCCAAAGTATACAAACGTAATCTTGTTTTAACACCCTTGATTATGTGTTTTCATATCTTTCCTTTCAGAACATTGTCTTTCAAAATGACCAAAATAATTATAATACTAATAGCCTTTCTTTTTCTTTGCTCATCAATTATTCATAAAAATATGTCTTTCATAGTTTCATCAATAAAGGACATGATATTTGACAAGAGAAAAGTACTTTTCATCCAATGATGGATTTCTTCAAAGTTGTCACCACCAATCAACTTTGTAGCGATAACAATCAATATACTATTCACCATTTGGAATGATTAGTGTAATAAAAAATCATAGATTTAACAATAATCTTTATGATCAATGCTACAAGTTTTTAGATTTAACAATGATCCCTACAACCAACACAATTATTTTTTAGATTTACCACCAATCTATGCGATCGAGCTACAATTTTTTTGGATCTAGCAACATTCTTTACAGTCAATGCTACAACTTTTTATATTTATCAATGATCTCTTTGATTAATATTATCTATTTCACATATATAATTACTTCAACTACAAATTTCATGCCTCCATATGTATATAATTCAAATGGCCCTTATAATGGTAAAAATATTATTAATTAAATTTTATAATTTTTAGTAGGATATCTACCCTTGCATGCTTTTGATGCTATAATAGACTTCACTTGTACAAAGAAAGAAGAAAATACAATAGAATGAATGGAGACAAGGATGACTAATATGGCCAAATAGTAAAACTAAAAGGTGTAGACAACATGTTGTTTTCTCTAAATAATATATATTGCAATTAATTTTTTAATTAAACCTTCATAGCTTCTCAAGGTTGATCCTAGGCCAATCATGAATGATTAATATTGCAAGCTTCCTCATATTACAAAATCTAGATAGTCTTTTGAAATTATAACAACTTTATAGAATTATCAAATATGATCATACTAAATTTAGGCTTCCTATTCAAGTTAAAAGGGGGCATTACCTAACTAGTTTGATGATTAGGTCCTATTTATGCCTTATCACTTAAGTTTACTTAGGTTTCACATGGGATACTTATCACTTTACATGTGATCTTATCTTATCACTTTGTTTCTCATATCATAATAATAGTACACTTGTCATAATCTTATGATATCTTACTCCTCATCTTGGCCTATATAACCAAGGGGTTTCCTTTTTAATCTCATTTTTATTTGCATTCATTGATAAAAGATAGCTTATTCTTGTCTGTAAGTGTAGTCATCTAAGGATAGGAAAAATTCACCATTTGCGTAAGAAAGATGGATAAGATAAATGATTTATGTGAAATAGATTCACCTAAGAGAAAGTAGATTCACATAAGGATAGGTGGATTTTCCTAAAGATGAAGAGATAAGACTTAACAAAAAGAGGACTTAGGATGATGACAAGGAGAATTCATTTAAGGATATGGCATATCCACCTAAGGGATAGTGTATTCTCCCTAGAATATGGAAAAATTATTGATTGGTGGAATGACATACTAGATCAAGGAATGATACAAGGGTAGATTCACCTAAATATAGGGTAAATTCAGCTAAAAGGGTACCCATGAGATTGTGGTACTGAGTACCTATCTATGGATGGTGTATTTGGATACAAGTATGATGAAACCATGCTTGTGTATGATGAAACAAAGTCCAGATCTCTATTATAGGTCCAACATAATCTCTATTATTTGAGACACCATTTTATTAGCATATCCAATTAGGGTAATTTACAGGTTTAATTATGGATCATGTTGTCTATTTCCATGCACTATTGAACTTATTTGGATGTCTTGTGATTATTTTAATTTTGAAGTTATAAATAAATTATGTTTGTACCTTTGAAAGGGTAACTCCAATTGATGTTTGGGCAGTTTATTTGAAAACTTATGGTGATTATTGCCCTATGTTATGTAATGGAGTTAGTTTTACACTAAGTAATTAACTAGAAAAATGAATTTGTAATGTTGTACAAGTATGATCAAACCATGCTTGTGTGTTTACATGTTTGTGCATCCTATTGAGAACCAACCTCGCTATTGAGGAACTCAATAAATGTGAGGTTAAGTAGAAGAATGGAAAACTCAAGAAGCTATGGTGACATATTGTGGCACTAGTAGGGATTATCTCTATTGACCACACCTTTCAAAGATAGTATCCCCTAGTTCTCCTCATAGAATGGACCATTGGATGGCTCATAGTTGCTAGAGTATTCAGGTATTTACTTGATTAATTAAACATTATTTGTTTAATTATTTAAGTTCCCTTTATCTCTTTTGCACTTAAGCTAACTTTAGGTGCATATAATTAATTGTTTCAATTAATTATTATGTGCAAACCTAGGTTTTCCCTTTTAGGGTTTCTTGACCTATTAAAGGTTGAGTTCTTTCTTTTCATTGTATGAAGAAGGATTATTATTGACAATACATTTTGAAGATTATTGAGCTCTCATCTTTTGGAGCATATTTTTCCTATGTATTCTTTCCTTCTGTGATTTGCTTCATTGCTTCTCCTTATAACAGGTTTTTCAGCTTGCAGAGACTATTTGGGCTCCTGTGGTGTTGTATTTTCTCAACTCCTATAATAGTGGTATCCTATCCTACATTTATCTTGATGGCATTGCTGATAGTTGGTATGTGGTTCTTGGTACGGGTTTCCTCTTACCCTATTATCTTATTTATATCTTTGTTCCAACATGTGGAGATTGATTTTTGTCATGCTATGATGATTTTCATGTTTGCATGTGTTTTAACATTATGCAAATAGATATGATGTCACACCATACTTATGTTTTGATATAGTGTAGGTGATGGTAGCGATTTGGGTTCAAAGCCACAATTCCACACACACACACACAAATATTTGAAGATGCATTTTATATTATTCCTTCTTAGTGGCGATTAGTGTTGGAAGATTTGCACACATGTAGAGAGGAACTCATGTTAGATACAATAGGTTGTGTTTTATAACATATGAATGTGCCTCATGATGTATACATATAGCTTTGGTGTGTGACATGCATGCACATTTTTCCATAAGACACATTGCTATGTTGCATGTGCCCTATGCATGTCTTCTTTGTGAGGCACGTTGCTATGTGCAATGTGGCCCTAGGTGTGTCTTCTCTATGAGGTGTATTTCCATGATATGTTAGGATTTGTAGTGTGCAGGCCACAAATGCATGCATGAGGGACTATTATTATAGTCATGTTTTTTGGGCATGTAGCCTAGGCATGTCTTCTCCATTAGGTACATGGCCATGCCATGTGGGAGTTTTTGTGTTCATGCCACAAATGCACACATGAGGGACTATTATTGGAGTCATGATGAATCTTCACTCTATTTAGCCACAATTTCTAGTCGTATAGTTATGTAATGTGCACTTTTAAGGATTGTGAAGTTTCTTTCAATTATTGATGATCTCTCATCTTTGTTGCATGGGCCAACAATTTTATTTTATCTTGTTTGAATTAGTTTAATCACTATTGTGAGTTTTCTGTATTGTGTAGTTATTGTGGCTATGTTTGATTTGCTATTGGAATTGAACACATTGATTTGACTTATTATTGGTACTATTTTTTCTTTCTTTCAATATTTATGATCTTTGGTAGTTTAGTGAAACTCTTGCTATTTTTAAATGTTGCCTTATTTGTTGTGATGCAATTCCTCACCAAGATCGACGTAGATAACCTTGGATGAGTGTATATAAGGAATCAAACATTGGGAAAATTTGAGGATAGGGGTAAGTGTTTGTTGTATGGGTAGCTACGATCCACTTGTACATTCTTAGTGATTATTGATAGCTATGTCTTGGAGGCTAATCCCATTAAACAAACAAGGGGGAAGTCATACATAATCATATGGATCCTCCCTAGTTGTGTGTGGATTCAAGACCATCATTTCATATGGTTATTGGTTACTTTGTGAGACCATGGCATCCTCTTAGACAAATGTGTGAGCCTTGTATTGTTATCCCTGCAATGTGGATGAATAAGTGTATGTTAAAATAAATGCTTTTCTTAGAACACTCAAAAATGTCTCTCAGAAATTCTGTAACAGGCAAACTTTTAGTAAGAATTTACAAACACAATGCTCAGAAATTCACACAATCAGCTACATTAAATACGTTCTCTATTAAGTTCAATGTTTTAAGATGAAAAAGAAGAGTTAAATGGTGTTGGTTCGATTTGCAATTTTTGTGAAGCTTTTGCACTGAAGTTTCCATAGCCTGATTTTTTTGCCTGTGAAGAAAGACCATGTCAGATAATATCAGCGAAGAACAAAATAAGGAGACAATTGCTAAATTATGGTCTAACTTGAAAAGAAAAGGTGATGGGAAATGTTATTGTCCCTGCAAAATTTGTAAGGGCTTAAAGACTAGAAGACTTCTAATCAAAACAACTAAGAAACATTGTAGGCAGCATGGTCACATTGAAGGGGGACATGATTATCATCCACTGGTAAGTTGTTCATTATATCGTTTTAACAATTTATATACATAAGAAATCACTTGATAATGAGATCACGATCACGATTTATTTATGTATATCAATTTTATATAGGTGGAGCACCCCGAAGCACATGGTATGGATCAACAAAACCCTGAGAATATGGTTTTCAAAGTGGAGGAACATGGAGGTGTGAATATCGAAGTTGAAGATAATGATCCCATGGAAGATGACGATCATGCACCAGAAAACACAATTGAAGATGATGGTACAAATACATTGATCCATGACACATTTACTACTGGCAGAGCTGATCATGATGATCATGATGACCTTGATATTCATGATTTACCTCTTCTTGAGAAGGCATATGAGCCCCTTTACAAAGGCTCACAAACAACTCTTCTCTCTGCTATATTGTTGTTGGTGAACTTGAAGGTTATGAATGGTTTATCCAACATAACAATCTCACGTATGTTAAGGTGTGTCATACATGTCATTACAGTTAATAAATGGTGAATCATGTAGCATTAATATTCTTTATATTAACACCTCAAACTTTTTTTTTTGTTGTAGATTGATAGGTGAGTTTTTCTTACCACCATCAAATATTCTACCTCGCTCATACCGAGAATTATCTGACATTATGAAAGATATTGGAATGGAGTATCAAACAATAGATGCTTGTCCCAATGATCATATTATATATCATAAACAACATGAATTTGGAACAAAATGCACTGAATGTCATATCAGTAGATATCGAATAGATCAAATAACAAAAAAGGTGTCTTGCAAGGTTCTTCGTTATATTCCCATTATTCCACGTATGCAACGATTATTTAGGTGCACTAGCTTGGCACAATTTATGGATTACCATGCACGCAATAGAAGTCGAGATGACATTATTCGAATGCCTGCAGATGGTTCAACATTTATGGACATAGAGGAAAAGTGGCCACACTTTAAAGAAGAACCTCGTAATCTCAGGCTTTCATTAGCAGTGGATGGTGTCAATCCATTTGGAGAGTTGAGATCTATTTACTTGATGTGGCCTATTTTTTATATCAACAATAATATTCCTCCATGGATGTCAATAAAGAGGGAGCACATAATGTTGGCAATGATTGTTCCAAGTATTTTATCATTTAATAGTCATCTACATTTAATTATAAATATTGCAATAAAATGGTCATAATAATTATGTAATGTTTTTGTTCATTCCACTAGGCAAGTACCAAGTTAAAGATATGAATGTATATATTGAGCCTCTTATCGATGAGTTGCTGGAGTTATGGAATGGTGTGACCATGTATGACTCCTCACTTATGGAAGCTAGAATATAATAGAATTAATCATCAAGGTAATGTCATTCCATCTAATGGTTTATGTTTGGAATTTGAATTTTTCTATCATGTTTTGTTTACTGATGATGTAATTGATGATACTGAAGGTCGTCAAGGCATGGATGGCCACTTTCCAAAGGGACTAAAAAGTTATCCCAGACAATTCAGTAGGTTGCCTTACTATGAGTAGCTACAAATTATGCATTTGTTTGATACAATGCATATTGGAAAGAATATAACAGAGACATTATGGAAAATATTGGATGGAAGGCGTGACAAAGAAAAAATTGTCAAAATTTGTAGTGACATTGTGGAATCCAATCATGCAATGAAAAATGTCATTCAATCAAATAGCAATGGAGATCAGATTAATATAAGTGCCCTTCCTTGGTTATTAACAGAGTAGCAAAGCAATTCTATAAAAGAAGTCATACGAAAAATTTGATTTCCCATAGGATTTGCTTCAAACATAAACAATCTCATATCAAAGAAGAGTGAATTTGGGCCAGGGATGAAAACGCATGATTGGCATACCTTCATTAAGGTAATTTGCATTCTTGTGTATTTACTATATATTTGTATACTGTGCATGTACTTTTCATTGTATTATGTTAGAAAACAATGAAAAGATCATTTTATAATTGTTACAGTACGCTCTACCTCTATCTCTCCCAGACCACTTTGACAATAATATCAAGCAAGTCATATATGATCCTGGAAAATACATGAGGTAAGTAGTGATGTTTGTTCAATTTGTTGTATAGATATTATATTTGCCATTTGTTTTACTTGCTATGCAATATATTGTACATTATTTTGTAAAGTCTCATTTATATATTTTTGCGTCTTCAATCTCTTTTAGGTGGTTGTCATCTAAAGAAATCCACAAGGAAGATATAAAATATTGGAAGAGAAAAATCCCTCATCTAATGTGTGAAATGCAAAAGTGTCTACCTTCAACTTTTTTCAATGCACAAGAACACTACCTCATACACCAAGTTGAGGAGATCGAATTGTGTGGACCTGTGCACACTAGGTCAATGTGGATGGTTGAGAGGCACATTAAATTTTTGAAGGCTTTGGTTCGACAAAGAGCACATCCTAAGGGTTCTATGGTGGAGGGATATATGGTATACCAAACTATGGTGTACATTACTGAATATCTTCCTAAGTTTGTAGCAAAAATCCACGTAGATCGCATTTGGGATCCCAACCCCATTAATAAATTTGAACAGGAGCACTTGATGGGGAAAGGTAGATTGAAGAAAGTGAGAGGTAATTATAAGATGTTACTGTAGTAAATTAATTCTTCATCTTCTAAATAAATCAGTTGTAAGTGGTCTATTAATTATTTGTACAGTTGGTCGGGAGTGGGATGCGCTACATTTGTATATTGCAAACAATCTTGATTGGATGACAGTGTGGATTGAACGATGTCAACATTCTAGTTGCACATTAACATGGGATGGTGTCGCTTCATTGGTTAAAGAAGCTCATCGTAATGGAGATTCCATTGTTACACAAAGGGAAATTGATTTAGCATATGGTTTAAGAGATCAACAAGTACGTATAATTTTATTAATCACCCGTATGTTTATCAACTCATGATGCAATAATTTTAATATGTTAGACATATTGCATGTCAAACACCACAAGGCTATGTGCTGCAATGGTCATAAATTTTGCATCAAACAGTTGGATGACACGAAGAAAACTTATGATTCTGGGATAACTCCAGTCTTTGAGGTGACCAATATTTCATCTAGAAATGACATACATCCTCAAGAGTCTCAAAATCGATACTATGGCATTTTGGATGATATACTTGAGTGTGACTTTAATTCCTTCAAATTAGTTATGTTCGTCATCAAATGGTATAGGCTATGACTGAATAAAAATGATCCTGATAGAACTGTTATCGAACATGATAATGGATTTACAATGGTTAATACAAGGTCATTTGAACGAGTTGGGGATGAGCCCTATGTTCTTCCAAGTCAATGTGAGTAGGTATTTTACTCGGAGGTTCCACATAAACCGGGTTGGTCATTTGTTGTTAGACATGATCCAAGAGGAAGGCTGATAATGTATAATGTGATGGAAGAAGATGATATAGATGATGATCATGATCAACAGTTAGTCGATGATGTTCCTGACGGAAATGTACACGAAGAAGAAGCTGATGATGATGATGATGCTGTTGATGATGACGATGGTGATGGTGATGGTGATGGTGACGGTGATGTTGATGACGATGACGATGACGAACACAATGACGACGATGATGACGACGATGATGACGACGACGATGATGATGATGATGATGATGATGATGATGATGATGATGATGATGATGATGATGATGATGATGATGATGATGATGATGATGATGATGATGGTCATGATGATGAGTTGGATGAAGAATAAGATCAATGACATGAATCAAACGTATGAGATGCGATTATTATATTATCTATTTAATATTGATATCTTGATAGAAATTGATTTGACTTATATGGTTACATAAATAATTCATATGTTTTGAATTCTAATGCCATTACTTAATTAATTCATGATGCACCTCTAGCTATGTGATAGATGGTGATTTAAAATACATATGTGATGGATTACATGCTTATGATGATACATGTGAAATTTTTGAACTTTGTGTTTATTTATGGAATGTGGACTACTTATTAGCTATGTGATGGATGGTGATTTATGATACGTATGTGATGGATTACATTTTTATGATGATACATATGTGATTCTTATGATGCTCAATTACATATATGATGATACATATGTGATGCTTATGATGCTTATGATACTGCAGTATTTATTGTTTATCAAATTACAAATGTAATGCTTATGATGCTCAATTGTTGGTGTAGGAACCTGAATCCCTTTGGCGAGGATCCTACATAGTCTCATGGATCGACAGGTATAAGTCAATACACCTTATAGAAATAATATATTTTTAAAAAATTACAAGAAAAAAAAACTTCCCCAGTTTTTCAAACCTCAACATTAGTAGCAAATCTAATACAGTTATCAACACTTGAGGCCCCAGTTGGACTTACTCAAATTTTAATCTCAACATCAACTTTATGGCCGACTTCTTCATCAATATTACCCTCATTTGCAAAATATCTCTCTCATTACCAACTAACTCTCTCATTTGATGGTGCACAGGTATCACCAAATAGGTATTTGTCAGATGTGTCTTCCTCGAGTGAGGAAAATGCAGGAATAGAAGAGGAAAGTGAGACATGTAGTAGATCTCAAATAGGGAGATCAACTAGAGGTCAAAAGATTAGAAGAAAATTCAATAAATGCATGCAATTTTTTCTTGCTCAAGGGGGGTCATGTTCTTATGATGATGAGACCAAAGGCGACATTGAGGTGCCCTTGAGGTACAAACATCTACTGAAACAATGTGTACCCAAGGAACTTCCTCCAATAAACACTGATTTTTGTGTTAATGAGAGGATATATCGCATAGCACTTTTGTCGTTACATGGTTTGGGCCTATTTTCCATGGACATCATAAAGGTCTCTTACAACAAAGTTGCTGAATTGATGGAGTTTGTTGGACCTTGTTACAATTATAATGATTGGATGTAGATTGTTCAATATAAAAAAAGTATGCATAGGTATGCACTGTCAGCCAATTATATACAACAAAAAGATAATGATCAAAGTAAATGAGTGGCTATATACATTGATGGAAGGCCAAAAGCAATAGGGAATATTGCAGGTTTTATATATTGTACACGATCTGGGTCAACTAATAAGCAACCCAATTGCATATTTGAGGCACGTGAGGGAAATTGTGTGTTTGTATGTGCGATAAAATCAATAAGTGTAGGGGAAGAGTTGCTAATCGGTTACAATTTGACTCGTATAGATACAAACAAAGTTACTATCATGGGGGTGGTATGTACTATATATATACCATTTAAGCCAACTTCCAATTAATGAATCCAATAAACCATTGTATTATTAAGTTTTTTTGCTAAGTCTATTGGTTTCATTTCACTAACGTTTTTATATTTTTTCTTTGTCACAGGGCCACATGGATCCACCACATAGCACAGATAGGGGTGTATGTCCTGACACTTCTACGGAGCAGGTAAACCTCATTGTAATTGTACAAATTAGATAGAAGCAAACTGTTACATTATGATCTTTTCTTGATTGTTTTGAAGTAATTTTGATAGTGTTAATTATATTCTTGTCATAGATGGATGTTTGGGATAAGGGAAAGGAATCTGTAGTACCTCAGCACCTCCATAGGGATGTGGGGCACTCGATAGTGTTATGCGCTGATGACATCACACTTAGCGCAAACCCTATACAATTCGTACAAAAGAATATTAGAAAAATTGGCCAAGAGATTGTTGATTTGGCAACCATAAGCCCTCAAATTGATGAGATAACAGAGAGGGTGCAACTATTGTTGTGGATAGTGGAAAACTTGCAAGTAAGCAGTAATGAAAGCTTTAATCATAACAAAAGTTCAATAATGGTTTATATTTTTTTTCTCTTTTATGTCATTAACTAAAATATGTATGTGTTGTTTTTATAGAAATTTATAAGGCCTCATCATCCTGGTGGTGATGATTAGGGTATTGCGGGTAGTTCAGGTGATGACCATGTTCTATATATTAAAACCACTCCTTTGGACTTGTGAACTTGCTTTTTTAATGTTTTACATATTTAATGTATTACTCTTTAGGTGCTGACATGGGTCCGAGGTCGACCCCAACTATATTGCCAACTGCAATGTCGGCAACATGTAGCATGCAGACATCATCTGTTGCATCGGCTTGTGTTGACCCGCCCACTGGTGGTAGATCCCTCTTTTTCTCTCTCTTTCATTATGTGTTTATTACCCTTGAAGTGTTCTTTCTTGGAGGCATTTCATAGTGGATTCATTTACTGTGGCAGGAGATGCACATGAGGATGCACCAGAGGCGAGTACTGGTGATAACATACCATCATTTCCTAGATCTTCCCGTATTGCTAGTACGGGAACGTTGCAGGCCACATTGGTGGTGAGCGACGAAGAATTGATTCTCTTGAAGATACAGAAGGTTCCAGGTACTTTAAAATTATTATTATATATAGTCTAATTGTAATTTACTTACTGATCACTCATTTTGGAGTAATGATCCCATGTTTTTTTTCTAGGAAATGATATTTTTTATAAAAATCTTAATGACATTACATTGCAGATATTTGGGCCCACCATATGTAAAAGGTGGAACATCATACGTGAACTAACCCTTATCCAATATTTTGATTTCATATCATTGCTAGAATAGTTTTCCTTTTATCCATTTCTTGAACTATATCAAAGGTAGCTTCAATTTCTTTCTAAATCTAACAGGTTTGTTTTTGCTTTAAAGGTGGAATGACCAAGAAAAAAAGTTAAAAGATGAACTCACAAACGATATGGTAGGGTTGTTTGGAAATGACACATTCGACAAGACTAAGCTCCTGGAAAAATATGGCACATATATAAAGTATGTGAGGGACCAATACAAGACACATTTAGAGAAGAATGTAAAGTATGAGCGTCCCCCCATGATTCCAGAGAGGGAGTGGAAGGACCTGATTTTGGATGCAAAGGAGAGAATTGAAAGGAAAAAAGGAAATACACCACCAGACGCCAGAAGAAGGTATGTGATACTATTAAGAATGTGAATATGTACTAATTATTCATTATATTTATATAATCTAACATATTTCAAACTTTTCATAGATTGAGTGACACGTCAAAGGAAACCAAGGCAAGACAAGAAAAGCATGGACAACACAAACTCGGCTCTGGTGGTTATATGAAACTTGCCGCACGAATTGTAAGAATCAGTAAATTAAGTATCACATCAAAATATTTATAAATTGTAAACAATTTTTTTTTAATCAAACAATACAAGAAAAATTCACAATACTAAGCAAAAATGCAGGGCTCTGAATTCAAAAGAGCACGCATAGAAGATGACAAGAGAATTGGCTACCAGCAAGGCTATATAGCCGTGGCTGAACGGCTATGAGAATTGAGTGGGCAAACATGAGATTCTGATGCATCTGTCACAATGGTAATTAAGCTAAATGAAAATTATTTAAAATTGAATACTTAACCAATAATCTATTTGATGTTAAGTTTCAACATAAAGTGACTATATTTTTTTTAAATAAGCAAGCAATGATAACACTGCATGTGACATTGGAATGCAGCATGATAATCGTGGAACAGAACTTGTACATGAAGGTCTAGATGTGCATCCTAGTAGTGGAGGTATTCATTTGCTATTCAAACTTTTTTATGTAATTATTAATACAATTAAACATCTTAAATTGAAAATTAGTGTAGTAATTAATGTAACCTTTATTGTTAATATTTTAGACCATGTAGTCAGTGGTGACCAAGTGGAGCATGATCCGGGTAGACAACATCAGGAATGTGATGTTCCCCAATCAGGTAAAGAGGACCACTATTATTCCTTTAAACAAATTTAATTGCAATTGGTGTATTGATTAATGTAACATTTCATATTTCAACTCCAGAGGATCTAGAGGGTGTTTAGCATGTCGAGGTTGAGGCTAGACAAAATGGTGTGGAAGATGATGTGGCCCCATCAGGTAAAGAGTGTAACGGTTGTGTTCTTTAAATTAATGAAATACTTGTAACAATAATAAAAAAATGTTTTGAATTTAACCAAATTCTTTGTTATTGCAGACGACCCCCCTTTGGTTCAGCATCCTCATCCTTTGTATAGGACTAGGCATACATCAAGAGCATGAGAAGAGGGCAGAACATCCGAAGATGGGGGAAATGATGAAGAAACCGATGTTCCACTTAGTCTTTTCATAGCTTCAAAGAAAAAACAAAGAAAGAAACGATTGTAATCTACCTTATTTGATAATGACTAATTTTTATGTGTTAATGAATGTAATTATGTGCTAATGAATGTTCATGAATGATATGTGTTGATGATTATTGATGAATGTTGTGTTTTAATGAAAGTTAATGAATTTTATGTGTTAATGAACGTTATGTGATAATGAATGAATGTTATATTTTAATAATGGATGAAAGAATGAATGAATGTTAGATGTTAACGGGGAATTTAGAGTGATGTTAAGGGGGGGGGGGAGGGGCCAAATGATCTTCCACCTTCACATGGTTGGCCCTGTTAAGTAGAGAATATTAAACTATTCTCAAAACAAAGCAAAGCTCAATAAGATAACACACTTTTCAATATTTCATTATGTTGCACAGTTAATCTTATTGAATAATGTACGTATATTGAATCTTAATTGCAGGGTCCAAT
Organism: Cryptomeria japonica; assembly: GCF_030272615.1. NCBI lineage: Eukaryota > Viridiplantae > Streptophyta > Pinopsida > Cupressales > Cupressaceae > Cryptomeria > Cryptomeria japonica. The sequence continues at coordinate 474,310,196 of NC_081412.1, forward strand.
AGAGCCAACACAAACAACACCATGGTGCGACTGCAAAAGTTGTGAACATGCCTCATCATGAATAAAGCTGAATTAGCACATTCTCTATAAAATCTCAAATGCTCTATATTTTGGAAGTTTTGAAATTTTTATGGTCATATCGGTCCCCTGCCTAAAATCTTTTTTCCTTGATTCGTTTGTGATACACATTGAGATATTTTTGTTTTCCTTTTATTTATGCATGTCTTAACCATTCTACACATGCTTCCCATTCTTATTTAGATTGTTGTATTTTTACATATGTTTGAATCTGTAGTTCCACGTACATGTTTTCTATGTTCTTTGTAACTATATGAAAAGGTGTAAAATGTGGGTATAGTCCAAAATCTTGATTACCAATAAGCTATTGTTGTTTAATAGTTCTAGTGTTTGTATTAATTGAAACAGTTTAACCCTTTTAACATGTTTCATAGCAAACCTACACTTTGTATGCAATCTTATTGTTACAGTTCAATTACTGAGGTGCTGTGATTTTCAAAAGTATTCCGACGAAAACAAAATTGGTTTTCATTTATGTATTATATTAAAATTTTAGAGTTTCCTCATGAACATTTAAACTTAGAAGGATTTCAAAATTCAATACAAGAGTACTGGACATAATTTATGGAGATAGAACCAAATCTCTCTCCCATGACTTCAGATTGTTTCCATGCTCTCTAGGCTAGTAGCTTTCAAACACAAAACATAGGTCTTATAAATTCTATCCCAACATTAATTAGTTCCTTTCTCTTCTTTTTCATCCTTTTGGAAAGAGAATTGGAAATTGTTAGGAGCGAACATCTTCCTAGGTGATTTGTTAAAATACAATGGGGAACTCAATCAAATTTTAATTCACTTCATTTTAAGTTATTATCACAATTCATTCAATTATACTTACAGAAGGATTATATTTCCAAGGTAAAATATTAGTATCTTTCTTGGGTGATATTAGATAGCAGGGTCTCTTGGCTTAGACAAAATCACCCTCTCATTGTATTCAAAGTAGATGCATAGAAAAGATAGATGCATCAATCGTTAAATCATAAACAAACACAAGCTCAAAAATTGTGTTACCAAGTATGCTTGGAACCTAGCCTATAACTAACTAGTTCATACTAGATATTGTTTGGGTATGGTATTCAATTCTATTAGAATCTACAAAATAAATATTAACCTAGAAATTAATGTAAGTGATAACATTTTTAAAATTGTTAAATATAATTGATAATAAAATCAAAATAGCATAACATAGTTGATTTCATAACATATTTGAAAGGTGAGAGTCCACAAACAGATGTGAAATGTTTAAGTACCGGCCTCCCAATGAAGTGGATCTCATAGACACGAAGAATCCTATATAGAGAATCATTGAGAGCCCTTGAAGAAGAAAATTTGAACTTCAATGAAGCAATACATGATGGAGGAATATCTTGCAAGAGGAAATCAAAGTCATTATGGTGTCATCTAGATCTGAAATGTGGTCTACTTTTCAAAAAAGTAAAGATGCTTGATATGAATGTGTCCTAGTGGGGTGAATCTAGAAGACATATAATCCTATTGCAAAGAATCATGGAAAGTTCTAGAAGAAGCAACTTTTAATTCTGAAGTAGCAACGTGTATAAGAGATGTTCTCATTTGTAGATGGAGTATCAAGAGGAGGATCACTAGTCCATGGACCATGTCATTGTTGTTAAATACCTATTCTTTTGTTCATAGTCACTTGGTGTAGGAATGAATTCAATGAGATAGGGTAGGAGATCCTACATAATGTAATTTTTCACTATCCCTTGTTTCGAGTACAAATGGTTCACTGAATTTATCTTGACAATAGAATGTCAGAATTTAATACCATAATCCATGATGAAAAAATGCTTTTGTATAGGCCTCTCAAAGATTAAGTACATCAAATTGAGACTTTATAAATTGAGTGTATGTATTAGCAATCTCCCAAATTGTTCAATGGTCTCCAAACCTTGTGAATTTTTTATTTTTATTTTAACTCAAATATGTATGGTATAGGCATATCATTGGTTGTGTGATTTTTTTTTTCCTTAAATGCTTCTACGACCAAAAGAGACAAGTTTTAGATGAAAATGGGTTCTTATGGGCCTTTTTGACACAATGGTAGGTTCTTTAGACCTGAAAATGCCCCAACAAGTAGTCGATTGCCTTAAGTTACAAACAAATCCTTGTTTATGAGCATGCTTCTTGATCTCCAATTTTGGTGGAATGAAAGATAATATTGATTTTCTCAAGCCTTTTGGATGCTTTGGAACCACCAAAAAAAAACTACTTTGATCATTGAAATGTTGTAGTGACTTGGATTAAAAAAGAAAACTAAGTCTAAACTTTAGAAGTTAGTTTTTTCTTGTCAAATTGTTTTCAATTTTCAAATCATCCAAGGATGCAAGAGGAGTATATTTTGTTATGACAAGATAAAAAAAAAAACTTAGAATCTTTTGAAACCATTGAAACATGGGGACCCCTTCCCCCCTCCAAAATCCCTATTTTTTCAGGATACAATACTTAGGGGAAACATCCCCTTACCGCACCACTTAGGGATGTCCTAGGGACTCCAAGGAGTCTCTTGACCATCTTGAGGTTGCCTATGAGTCTCCCATGGCCCCCAATTAGAAACTACAATTCTAAACAAAAATGGTGAAATTATTGTGAAATTGTCATCCGTATTAAAGGTTTGGCAATGCCCCCTAACCTTGATGGGGGCTCTGCCCCAAACCCCCCACAAGGGGAACTACCCATTGACCCCAAACCTCTACCCACCATTCTTATTGTTAATGCAATCGTTTCCATTTTTTTTATGTTGACTAGTTTAAACACTTAGTATGCCAAAGTTTCATCTGCAATTCTTATACTTATTCTTAGTTTGTTCCCAAAGTTCCAAAACTCTACCACCATTGTTAATGTTCAAATTTCAATGGGCAGACATGTATGCAACATGTGGAAGTAGAGACAGGGTACGTGAACTGTTTGACAAAATTCCTCCAAGAAATGTGTCTCATGGACTGTGATGGTCGTTGGATATGCAAAATTTGGACTTGTTGAAAATTTTTACAACCTTTGCCAGCATCCTCCCCACCTGTGCCAAAATGGGAACCTTTAAAACAGGGAATGGACATTCATTTAAGCATAAAGGAATATAGCTGAGATCACTGGGATCCACATCTTTTCTTGTGTTTTCATCTATTACATAAAGCCACTGGTTCTACGATTTTATTTATGTCTTTTACATTCAATTTTTCTCAGCTTTCTTCAATTTACAGAAAAAAAAGAAAAAGAATAGGTTAGATGGAGGAAAATATAAATCCATGATTTGGGTTAAATCTAGGTTATTGTTATATAAACAAAACAATGTATCTTTCTGTGGAAAAGTTAAAAGTTAAATCATCTGCACATTTTGACTATTCATGTGGGTGGATTGCCCATGTTAAGCACCGTACTCATCTACTTTAATGGTGTTCTTAAAGATACTTTGTCCCCATGTTCCAGCTTTCAGCTCTGATCTTTTCGTCTATGTTGCTTGGTTTTTTAATTTTTTTGTGAGTGCTTTGTAAAATTTATTTCTATGGTTTGAAGATTTCACAACATTATTATCTTTGCGAATCTTCCAACTCGAGCTTGAAAACTCTGTTCTAGCTGGAAAATCTCTTGGTATTTTATTTTGTTTTAAGATAGAAAATTGAATTTGTAACTAACAAATATTACGGTTTCAATGTTCACAAGTTATCTTTACTATTAAGTTAAGAATTCCCTCAAACTCTAGGATTTTATCAACATTTGAGGTAACACAATCGCTGCACTTTTTTAAACTTTGATGTTTTGTTTCTTAATTTCTGAGGTTAAATTCTGTATTTAAAGCACTATTGTGCAACATGATTGCACAAGATTGATGCTCATAAAAGTTTACATTGTACAGACTTCAGGCAAGTTACTGGAAATGTTTATATATTCATAACATGTCATGGAAATAAACTTCATAGTGCTGAGGTTGACTCACTTATTCTTTCTTATCAATAAGTTGATTATCTATTCTTTCTTATAATAAGTTTTATCTTACCAAAGCTATCATGCATTAATAGATAAGATATCAAGGATAATTACATCTACATCAAGGAAAGTAGTTCAATCAGCATCAGTACTCATAAGAGCAGATCAACTCCTAATATATATATCAGCAATCAGGCAAACAGATCAGATATGAAATTATTGTTTACTACAGGCAATAGTAATCTTACTCCATTTGTGGTATGTAGCATAATAGTACTCTTATGGTTAATTATTCTCATATAGACATAGATAATAATATGCAATGCAATATTATACTTGATACATAACCTCCCCTACATTGGATATGAGAAATAATATTGAATATCTGATTCTTAAATTGCTGCAATCAATCATGAGGGGGTTAATAGGGGAATACAAGGAGGGTAAATTGTGATGAGGTCCTCTTCTAAATACACTACCCCATGGTGGATGACTGATGTGTCTGCCACATGTGGGCCAAGGGTGGCAAAGGTGTATCCTACCCTTGGGCTGAGAAGGGAGGGATGCTCAGGACACCCTATTGTGGTTTCCCCATCAACCTCTACCATTGTGATTAAAGGGGTCTCAACCATAGAAGGGTGGATAAGGTAGCATGGATAGGGAGGGCAGGTACAAGTTTACCCACTAAGCACACCACCTCATATGGATGGTGGACTGCCACATGGGGCCAAGAGGGATGGTATATCCACTCTTGGGCTTAGCATGTGGACAGCTTCGGGTGCCCTATCATGTTTCTCATCCAAGCCCTATTATGGTTTAACTCCAATTATGCATTATAGATATTGTGTAGTTCACATAAAATTGAAATAGTTATGAATATATGCTATCTAAACCTAGTTGAAATGGTTTCTCTATGAATTATACTTTCAATACTTGTCTAACATGATTGCAAGTTTTATCTTGATGAAAACGTTTTATTGATAAAAATCTAAACGAGGTGAAGCACACAAGCTAGAGGAATATGTGGACTGAAGAAACAAACATGTGGATAAATCAAAACATGGCGGAATCCTTGCTGTAGCTTTTGTTCTTTGTAAGCATTCAGAAAAAATATTGAATTTGTGATCTATAATTTACGTGTTTCTCAATTTGGTTGACATCTTCAAAATAGACTCAAAAACTTATTTTTAGTACTATGTGTTATTATACTTACCTTTTAATGTTCTTTAAATAAAGAATGGTTGTAGACAACAATGTTCCTTGCAAATAGAAGAAGCTCGGTTTTTCTTTTGTGACTTTGTCTGTTATGTCTGATTGTCAACAAAATACAGAGACATACTGAAGACGATTATGGTTCATGGTTGTTTTTTTAGTTGAAACCATTATTATGAATTTTATGAATTTTTTTTTTAACATTGACATGGTCAAAGCCTTAACTATGCATACTGTTCTCTTCTGATTATTATCTTACCCCACCTTTTCCATTTTAATTCATTTTAGTTTGATTCAATCTTTTAGTCAAGTTTAATGATAGTTTCTATTATGCCTTTTTTATAACAAAGATTAGATGTAGACATTTGCTTGTCCTTCTATGTTAGTGTGTTCTTACGAGGTCAATTCTTTCTTATCTCAAGAAACCTCATTGACCTACAAATTCTTATACTACGCTACTTACTACCATTGATATCTTAACAAAAGTACACAAACATGTAAGGTAAAACTCTCTCCAGAGAAGCCTAAGAAACAGTGTAACTAAAATGCCTTGACCTCTTGCCAAGCATTCGATAGGTAAAAGTCTTAAATCCTGTCCAAATCATAGGATAGACATTCAAATCCTAAGATCATTAATTCCCCTAATAAATGGATCCATGGTAGAAGCCTATAGAAAATGTGTTCCACAACAGAAAGGCAGATTCAAATTCAATTTTGACATTGCTCCAAAGGACAACCCAGGTATTGCAGGAAGTGGAGGACTCATTATGGATAGTGAATGTAAAGCCCTTCACATTATTAAGCTTTAGCCCTCCACTTTGGCATTAGGGGACTAGAGATAGAAGAACGCTCACTCCTTGTGATCAAAGGAATGCAAAAGAAGGGAGTGACCAGCAAGAGGTTATATAATATTAGAACAGTATCAGTGCTAAGCACAGACATAACTTTTGCACATTTTTATGAATAGGCAAAGTTGGCAAACAAACCAGAGGAACTCCTCGTCTCCAGAGGAACCCTTCAAAGCAATCAAATAATTTACTAATGTCATTACAGAACTATCTGAAAGCAAACACTGGATTTCACTTATAAGATGAATAATTTCAATAATTTGAGCGAACAGTCGTCTGACATCCCATGTTTAAACCTTTCCCGCTAGCATGCAAATATGTAAACTAAGCTCTAAGGACCAGGAAAATAAACAACTATAAGCAATCTGATCTGTACAATAGAAAACTAGGATCATATAGAACCTATGTTTTTGTTGTAATTAATCAGCCCTGACCAAATAAAAGAATGTGATAACATAGAACCTATTGTTTTATGCTCAGAAACGACAATGGAATTCAACTTGCAATACTGTTATTTCCAGAGTTTACAAAAATTCTTCCCGACTTGTTTAGATTCTGATGTTCATGAAATATGCAGGGTTGGGTGTTATTAACAGTACAAGTACATTTTTCTTCACTAAAGCCTCCGGCATGTGACATGGGAAGTGCATACAAAGCTAGTATTTGCAAGCAGGTGGAAGGTGGACAAACTATAATACTCTACACTGGTATGTATGTCATGGCTCTTGGTGTTGGAGGCATTAAGGGCTCTTTGCCTATTCATGGGGTAGAACAATTCGATGAGAATGATGGAAAAGAGAGAAAGCTGATATCAAATTTCTTCAACTGGTTTTTGTACAGCATAAGCATTGCACTTGTATTAGCTTTCTTTCTATCATATACACTATATGCAAAATTAACTCGTTGTCTCAGATCAAATAATAGTTTGTTTGCATGATGACATTTCATAATGTACAATAATGGATTTATGCTTTCATCAGGCTTTAATTATTAGCCACTTTTCTACAAAACCTTCTTTCTGCAATCATTGACATATTTTTAATGTTTATTGTAAAATTTACATAGTGTGGCAAAGTTTTATTTACAGTTGTTATACTTATTCTATACACATCCTTTTATAATTAATTTTTTAAGTTGTATATATATTTGCATCCCACCCCGCCCCCTTCGTCATCCCCCTATTGTCCCCAAACTTAAGCCCTTGGTATGTTAAGATATGAAAGCTCACAATAGTTTCATTTGATATGTTAATCAAGGAAAAACCTACAACATATAGCTTCCAAGATTCCAAATCCATGAGGATCATGAAGAGGTAGAAAACCAAAAAAATAAATTGCTTATCCAAGTTTCCAAATTTGTGACAAGGAAAAAGTAGAATCTCAATCAAAAAAGGAGAATGTGCAACTCATTATCTTATTCTACCTAAGTAAAAATATTACGTAATTAAGCTTTTTAATAGTGGAATATCACACTTAGGATAAAACATATCCAAGGTAAATAAAATATTACATTGATAGGCTTCATTGGTTGCTCTAAAAGTGGTGTCTTATGAATTATGTTCTTGGGTACTAAAGTTTCCAAATTTTGGGCACTCTTGATAGCTTCTTGTAGAGATTGTGATTTGAAGGCTTTAACCAAACCTTTCAATGGTTTCTGTTGATGTGTTTTTAATGCACTATGCAACACAAAATAAAATACTAAGTATTCTATCCTCTCTTGAACAAAATCCTCCCAAGTGATAAACTACGTGATCAAATGGGATGACTCCAAGATTCCAATAGTCAGGTCTTGACTTTATATTGCAGATAGACTCAATGATTGTGATGTGATATCTGTTGGAATCACAAGGGGGACTTACGTTGCTTGGGTCAAGACCTATCCATTCTCATGTTTCATGATTGATTTACACTCCATGATTTAGGTCATCCTTGAGAAACATCTCAACTTAGCCAAATTTTGTTTTTTGTACCCTAATTCTTTAATTTTGACCCCTTACTAGCATTGCCTTAGGTTTTATTGGAATTCTTTCTTCTCTAGCATGGGCACATTTCTAGGGTTCATTCGCACAAATTGCTCTTGATGAGCAAGCTAGTATCATGACCATGACTTAAACAAAATTTTAACTTAGTCAAATTATCTCCTCCAAACTTCTATGAGCTCATCACCTTCATTCTTCATCATTTGGATGTCTTTTGTCATTGGAAGGTAATTCTTGACCACCATACCTCAATCTTGACCTATGCTACCATAAAACCCTAGAACCTAGTCATGTTTACAATTGAGATCTTGGTGACTTGATCACTTAATACAGCTGAATCATGCAGGTCTCATCTAACTCTGACTCCAACACTTAATCAAATCAACCCTAGCAGCCAAGTACTTTGGGAAATATCTTGCAACTTGACAAAATGGGTAATGAATGGAGGAATGGAAGGTGAGACCTATAGAGGTGAGAGAGAGAGAGAGGGTGAGAGGAAGAGATAATTACCTGGAGAGGGTAGAGAAAGAGAAGTAGAGAGGGAGAGAAGAAGAGAGGGATGGAGAAAGAGACCTAGAGAGGGGAGAGAGAAGAGAGATAGTAGAGAGGGATAGAGAAGAGAGATAGAAGAGAGATACCAATGTCAATCTTCTTCTATAAATTTTTTTTTTCTAAAAAATCGGCCTACCATCGGAATTCCGACACCAAACGGTAAAATTTCGACAGAGGAGTGTCGTCGGATGCACAACATCCTCGTCGGAACTCTCTTGGAGGCCGTCGTTGGTGTCGGAATTCCGACAGTAGGCTTAGATTGCGATGGTATTCTTTCGGGGTATGAGCATCCATGGCGGTTGTCGAAAAGGTTGGAGGTGATGTCGGAATTGCGACGACCACAAGGAAAGTCGAAACTTTCGACACAATGTTTTCGATGGCTTTTTTTTTCGGTAGTGTGACGAAATTTCGTCGGAATTACGACTATTTTCCATCAAAATTTTGACCCAAATGTACTAGTGTACCTTTTTGAAATCCTTTCTTTAGCAAATACCTATCAAGACTTGCATACCAAGCTCTAGAATTTGTAGACCATATCTAGAGTATCTAATAGATTGAATCCTTTCGGTTGTTTTATATCTACTTCCTCTTTTAGTTCCCCATTCAGGAATGCAGACTTCACATCCATCTAATACACCTTGAAATCCTTGTGTGCTGCAAAAGATAGAAACATTTTGATAGCTTCCATTCTCACTACAGGATAATAAGTTTCCTCAAAATCTATATCTTCTACCTATGAATAGCCTTTACATACAAGTCTTGCCTTATTTCTAACTGTGTGACCATCTTCATCCAAATTGTTTTGAAATACCCATTTAGTTCCTATCACATTTTTGTTAGCTAATCTTGGGACAAGTTCCCAAGTCTGATTCTTCTCAATCTATTTGAATTCTTCTTCCATTGTTTTCATCCAATGCTAATCACAACAAGCATATTTTATTGTTTTTAGCTTTATTTCTAAAATTAAGCATAACTTCACTTGTTCTTCTACAAATTTACACTTTGTGATAACACCTCTATTATTTTCTCCAATAATTTGTTTCTTTGAGTGATTCTTCTCCATGTACCTTAGAATCTTAGGAGTAGTTTTTGAAGCATCTTCCTTATCATCCTATACTTTTATTTCTTAAGGATTTTCATATTTTGATTTATTGGTACACTCATTAAATTCATATCCTATCTCTATAATTTTATTCTTCAAAGTGTTTTCATCAACCTTCACATTTGTGCTTTCAACAATTCTTCTCAGTCTTTTGTTATTGTTGGATAATGTTGGTTATTGTTGCTACTAGGATATGTTGTTGTCATTGATGTAAACATATTCTTGTGTATTGCTATGGTGATTGTAGATTGGGAAGATCTTATCATCTGGTTTGTAGTGTTGGTTTGTTGATCACTATTTTGTAGATTTCAGTATATCCTTTGGTATCTTCCGGTGTGATCAGATCTTATGCTGAGTTTTTTGGATATTGCTTGGGATGGTCTTGTGTATCTTCATGTTAGATGGATCATGATTTGGTGCTCTGCAAGCTATCTTTCTTCGTGATAGTTGTTGATTTGTTGTGTTCTTGAGCTTTCAAACGTTCACCGATGAAGATTTGATAAGTGATGTTGGTGTAGTTATTCTTGGTGATTCTAACATGCTTGTTGGTGTTTCTTAGTTGTGTCCTATTTATTTTGGTGATTTGCATTGATTGTTGTGTGAACTTTTGGTGGTTTCTATCAATTGGTGATGATTTTCATGTTATGCAGTTTTCCTGGTGGTGTAGAGTGTTGCAATTGATCTTGGTGTGATTTCTAGTGGAGATGGGTATTTCTGAATTTGTTTTAGGACCATGCTATGCTATTTAAATCACTATATTGGTCTGGTGGTCGCTCTTTGTATTGTGTGATATGTAATTTTATAATTGAAGGTTGAGGGTTTAGCTAACCTTGTTATCATGGTTGATGATCTGTATATATAGGTGACATATTCATGTAATTTATGTGTCGATTTTATGTCTACATTATCAAAGAGTTGTTTATGTGTGAACAAGTGATTTATCCTTGGGTGTTGAGTTTGAGGTGAGATTGGTGTTGCAGGGCATACATATGTGCTTATCCAAAATTGTAATTAGACTTTTGGAGATGTTATTCTTTCAGTTCATTTCTTCTAGATTATAGTCTAAATCTTATTGTCAGTTAGTGAGACTTCCCTGAGGGTTGTAGCCTTTCGAGCCATTATATTTGAGTAGTGAGCTCTAGGCAGTGTGCCTGAATGCAGGTGCATTCCCCATTGTAATATTTTCACATACTACCGCAGAGTATCATCTTACTCTGGGTAGGTTCCCACCATGGTTTATCCCTTAACTAGGTTTTCCATGTCCAAACCCTGGTGTTGTGTGTTGTGCTTTCAATTTTCTTATTTTTCTTATTACTACAGTTTATCAGATCTATGTTTTCTGATTAAGTTTACTTATTCTGGTGAAGACTTATTCACCCCCCCCCCCCTCTCAATCTTCCTTCTTGGATGCTGCTAAAAATTGGTATCAGAGCTAGATCTTCTAATAGAAGCTTAACTACTTGAGGAGATCCGATATGGTAGCTCAAGGTGTAATATTTAAGAAGGAAAGTCTAAGGTTTGATGGAAGTAACTATGCCATATGTAAGGACTGGATGGAACTGTACTTGAAATGTCTTGGTGAAGATTATTGAAAGATTACAAATAATGCCTATAATGTTCCTCCGAATTGACTGTCTACTCTTGATGAGATCAAGGAAGATGAACATAATATCAGAGTGAAGGAAGCATTGCTTAGTGCCCTGACTGATTCTAAAATGACAAATGTAATGGGACTTCAGACCACAAATGAGGTTTGGGTAAAGCTTGAGATTATGTATGAAGGGGATAAATAGGTGAAGGTTGCTAACTTGTAGAGTTTGAAAGGAAAATATGAGATTTTAAAGATGGGAGATGATGAGAACATACACTCTTTTATGGCTAAGGTGAATGATCTTGTCCTAGGTATCAAATGTATCAGTGGAACCACTGAGGAAGATGAAATTGTTGCTAAGTTGCTGAGATCTTTTCCTCCTTCCTATAATCATAAGGTTGCTACTATTGATGAGATCTGGAGTGTGACTACAATGACAAGAGATATGCTGGTTGGAAAGTTTGTTGCATTTGAGCTAAGGAAATTTGGAGTCACATGGAAAATATGAGACAACATTTAGAGCATCTACATCTATATCTGATAAGTAGAAATATGATCTTGATGAATACAGAATATCTAGATATGAAAGAGAGAGAGAAGAGAGATGGAAGAGAAAGAAAGAGAGTTGGATGAACTTGACATACTGATTGCCCGAAGATTTCCTAAAGGTGTCGGTATGTATGATGGAAAGTTTCCTTTCAAATGTTTCTCTTGTAATAAGATAGGATATTTATCTTCTATATGTTTGGAGAGAATGGCCAAGTATGAAAGACAAGATAAGTTTGATAAGCATGATAGGAATGATAGATATGGCAAGCATGAGAAGTATGATAAGCCTTACAAGCCTAAGTGGAAGTATAGAAATCAGAAGAACTATTACTATGTTGTTCATGAGGGTATTATAGATGAAGAATATGAAGGAGATGAAGTTGTATTCCTTTCTAGCAAGGAAGATGGACTTGTACCTGTTGATTCCACTAGTTGTACTATTGAGGAGAAATCCCTAGTTGCTAAAGTTGAATAGAAATATGAATGGGTATTTGACAGTGGTTTTTCACATTATATGACGGGTAATAAAAGCAAATAATTGAGTATGGAAAGGTATGATGGTGGAATAATTATATTTGGAGATGGCAAAGCTTATGTGATCTGTGGGAGAGGTTCTATTTCCTTTTATGGTAAGCATAACATTGATGATGTCTTGAATGTTGAAGGTTTGAGATATAATATTTTGAGTGGTGGATAGATGGTTGACAAATTTTATGATCTACAATTCAAGGATGGAAAATGCAAGATCTTAAATGCCTTTGGTATAGAGATTACATCTGGAACTAAGACTGAAGGTAACATTTTTCATTTGAATGCTATTGAGAAAATTTGTTTGATTGTTAGATTGATGAGAGTTGGTTGTGGCATAGGAGAGTGTGTCATGTAAATTTTGTTTCAATGACTAAGATCTATTCTACACATGTTAGAGATCCGTCTAAGATTGTTAAGCATGCTAATCCTGTATGTAAGAAATGTCAGTTGGGTAAGGAAACAAGAATTTCTTTCAAAAGAAAACAATATACATTAGAAGGGGTGCTAGATCTTGTACATATTGACCTATGTGGACCTAAAAATATTACAAGTGTGCAGGGTGATAGATATTTTATGCTACTAATTTATGATTATTCTAGGATGATGTGGGTTGTCATTTTGAAGGAGAAATCAAAAGCGTTTGATAAATTCAAGATATTTAAAGCAAAGGTGGGGATTGAGTCTGGATTAAAGGTGAAGTGTCTGAGATCTAATAGAGGTGGATAATTTTGTTCCGGTGAGTTCAATTCATTCTGTGAGAAGCATGGGATTAGAAGACAATTATCTACTCCTAGAACTCCTCAGCAAAATGGAGTTGTTGAGAGGAAGAACAGAACACTTTTGGATGTTGCAAGGACTATGCTGATTGAAGGAAATGTTTCAAAGATCTACTAGAGAGAATATATTAGTAATTTTGTTTATACATTCAATAGAGTTCACATCAAAGGAGATAATGGTAAGACCCCTTATGAGCTATGCTTTGGTCATGTTCCTACTGTAAGATATTTCAGAGTATTTGGTAGCAAATATTATATAAAAAGAGATGGGCATATAGGAAATTTTGATGTTAGAAATGATGAAGGAATCTTCTTGGGATATTCAACAATGAGAAAATCCTACTGGTGCTACAATAAGAGACTAAGGAAGATAGTGGAGAGTGCAAATGTGAAGATGGATGAGAACGTTGGAAAAGAGATTAGAACATGTGGTTATGATGATGGACAACATATTGTTTTAACTCCTATTCAGACTAAAGATCCTAAGGAGAATGATCTGGTAGAGACAGTCAACCTGGATGTTGTTGCTGCTGGTGAAGAAGTGCAACAACCTGATAATCAGAACAATCAGAAGAATCTGAGTTATGTTAGACTAAATCATTCTAAAAATAAGATAATTGGTGATAACAACAAAGGTTTAATGACTAGAAGAACGTTAGCTGTTGAAGAAGTATGTTTGAGTTCTAAAGTTGAACCTAACTAATTGCTAAAGAAGTTTGGATTAGATGACTCCAAACCGGTTGGAACTCCTATGGTGACTGTTGTAAATTATCTAAGAATGATGAATCTCCGAAAGCTAATCAAAGTTTGTACAAATCTATGGCTAGTGGACTATTTTATCTTACTCTGACTAGGATGGACATTATGCATGTATGGTTGCTAGATATCAAGATAATCTAAAAGTGAGTCATGTCACTGTTGTGAAGAGGATATTCAGATACTTGAAGAGAATTGTGGATTATGGTTTATGGTATCCGAGGAATGATGATTTCATGTTATGTGCCTACACTGATGCTGATTGTGTTGATGATGTTGATGATCGAAAGAGAACTATCGATGGAGCATTATTTTTGGGTAAGAAGTTTCTTTTATGGGATAGCAAGAAATGAGATTCAGTGTCCTTATCGACTGCTGAAGCTGAGTACATTGTTGCTACTAATAATTGCACTCAGGTAGTTTGGATGAAGCAAATGCTAAAGGATATCAGACTTATTTATGATGAGCCTACTGTCATATACTATGATAATTCCAGTGCTATCAACATGTCAAAGAATCTGGTGCAACATTCAAAGACTAAGCATGTGTCAATCAAATACCATTGCTTGAGAGAGCAAGTTAGTGAAGAGAAGGTGAAGATGGAGTATGTATCTTCAAAGGAACAAATAGCTGATATTTTCACTAAGCCTTTGCTTGCAGATACATTTGTTTATTTGAGAGACAAGTTAGGGGTATCCACCACTCCTAATGAGAACTATATGCATTGAGTTGCATCAATCTAGTGGACTTCATAATCTTATCCTTTTTTTTCTGGATTCGTGTGTTAGTGTTGCTCCTCTGGTGGAGTAGTCTGTGTTTCGGGGAGAGAGGTTCATGTTTTTGTTTTGGAGAGAGTAAGTTTGGTTTCCTGTTTTGAGATCTTTGGCATTGCTGTCAAAGGGGGAGAGCGATCATGTAAAAAAATTTTTCTATATCCTTCTTAGGGGGAGTTTGCAAGAGATATCTTCTTTTCTTTATATTGATTTTTTTTCACATCCATATGTTGTCATCAATGCCAAAGGGGGAGATTGTTGGATATTGTGGGTTATTGTTGCTACTAAGATATGTTTTTGTCATTGATGTTAACATATTCTTGTGTATTTCTTTGCTAATTGCAAATTGGGAAGATCTTATCATCTGGTTTGAAGTGTGGGTTTGGTGATCATTGTTTTACAAAGTTTAGTATATCCTCCGGTATATTCTGGTGTGATCAGATCTTGTGCTAATTTTTTGGAATATTGCTTGGGATGGTCTTGTGTATCTTCATTTCAGATGAATCATGATTCGGTTCTCCGCAAGTTATCTTCCTTCATGATAGTTGTTGATTGGTTTTGTTCTTGAGCTTTCAGACGTTGACCGATGAAGATTTCATAAGTGGTGTTCGTGCAATTGTTCCTGATGATTCTAACATGCTTATTGTTGTTTCTTAGTCATGCCCTATGTTTTTTGGTGATCTGCATTGATCGTTGTGCAATCTTTTGGTGGTTTTTATCAACCGGTAATGATTTTCATGTTATGTGATTTTCTTGGTGGTGTAGTGTGTTGCAGTTGATCTTGGCATGATTTCCGGTGGAGATGGGAATTTGGGAATTTGTTTGAGGACCATGTTATGCTATATAAATCATTATATTGGTCCAGTGGTCAATCTTTGTATTGTGTGATATAATTTCATAATTGAGGGTTGAGGGCTTAGCTGACCTTGTTATCAGGATGATTTGTATATATAGGTGATATATTCATGTAATTTAGGTGTCAATGTTATGTCTACATTATCAGAGAGAGGTTTATGTGCGACCAAGTGATTTATCATTCGATGTTGAGTTTGAGGTGAGATTGGTGTTGTAGGGCAAACATATGTACTTAACCAGAACTGTAACCAGGCATTTGGAGATTATATTCTTTCAATTCATTTATTTTGGATTGTAGTTCGAATCTTATTGTAAGTCAGTGAGACTTCCCTGAGGGTTTTAGCCTTCTAGGGAATTATATTTGAGCAGTGAACTCTAGGGAGTGTGCTTGAATGCATGTGCATTCCCCATTATAATATTTCACATACTACGATAGATTATCATCTTACTGTGGGTAGGTTCCCACCATGGTTTTTCCTTTAATTAGGTTTTCCATGTCAAAATCCTGGTGTTGTGTGTTGTTCTTTCAATTTTCTTATCTATCTAATTACTGTAGTTTATCATATTTCTATTTTGTGATTAATTTTTTTATTCCAATGAAGGCTGATTCATCCCCCCCTCTCAGTCTTCCTTCTCGATTGCTGCTAACAGTTATAACATTTGTAAGTTTTTCTTTTAGTACAGTAGCCAAGGAATATACCTTCATCAAATCTTCTGTCAAAATTTCCCAAATTTTGGTCATCTCTTCTGATATAGCATTTACTTTCAAATACACTGAAATATTTCATAGACAGTGTCCTTCCATGCCAAGTTTCATAAGATGTCTTCCCATGATTTCTTCTAATCTACACTCTATTAAGTGTGTATACTAATGTATGTATTGTTTCCTTCTATTATATTTCTAGTAGAGTTGATTCATTCATCATTGTTCTAGCAACCTCTTGAATTGTTTTGTTCATCTATTAAACTACACCATTCTATTGTGGCATCCTAGGAGTAGACAAGTGTCTTCTTATCCCATGATTCTCACAAAAGGTATTGAATTCATCAAAAGAAAAATCTCCTCCTCTGTCAGACCTCAAGAGTTTGATATTTTTATCTATCTCATTTTCAACCATGACCTTGAATTTCTTAAACTTTTATAGGGCTTCAAATTTTTCTCTTGAGAAACTAACCCAAGTGATTCTAGAGTAATCATCAATTAAGAGAATGAAGTACCTATCACCTTGTCAACTTCTCATTCTGGTTGGACCACAAAGATCAGTATGCACTAATTCCAACAGTCTTATAGAAGCGTGTTCCTTAACTTTGAAATACCTACTTGTTTATTATATAACTTGACATTCTTTCCAAATAGCATGAGCACGATTTGTAATCTTTGACAAATCCCTCATAGCTTAAATTAAACTAATCCTTACCAGATTATCAAAATTAATATGATTCATCCTTTGATGCCATAACCAACTCTCATTAATCTATGCCATCAAGCAGTATCCACCAACAATCCTCAACTAATATACATTTCCATCTATCCTCTTTCCTACTACAATCACAGTTTTGGACCTTTTTTAGATCTTGTACCCATCATCGTGAAAAACAATATTCTATCCATTTCAACATATTTTACCAACACTCAAATGGTTATGATTCAATCCTTTAACATAGAAAATATTTTTTGTATTATGTATACCATCAAAACTAGTTGAACAAATTTCAACTATCCTAGCTGTCTGATCATCTCCAATTCTAACAACTCCTCCATCAAATTTTTCAAGCTTTACAAACTTACTATTGTCTCTAATCATATGATTTGAATATCCACTATCAATAATCCACTCATCTTTATCTCTTCTAGCATGAAAATAAGATACAACAGTACCTTTTATTTTAGTAGCATCTTCCAAAGCTTTTTCCTTCACAATTTTGCCAAGGTTAGAAAACCAAGATTCTTCCTTTACTACCAAGAAAAAATATTCACTTTCTTCTTCATAATAATATTCATCAGGAGAATTATTTGCATCTTATTTAACATAATAATCTTTCTTATTGAAATTTCCTTTGAGTTCCTTATTCTTTCAAGATTTGGAATTCTGACAGGACATCTAGAAGTATAATGACCTATCTTTCCACAAATAAAACATTTAAAGGGAAATTTACCTTTGTACTTTTTGGTTCCTTTCTTCATACTTCTCACAAATTTTTCCTCAATCTCATCAAATTTATCTTCATTATATTCCTCATCTTTTGCTTATTTAGTAGCCTTGAATGCAGTTTAGTTGTTCTTGCGCTAGTAGTACCAAATTCTCTCATCTTAAAAACAAGTAGAGATCCATACAAGTATTCTCTAGTATACAGATTCTGATTCTGTGATTCTTCTATTGCTAAAACCTTAGAGCTATAGGGTTTAGTAAGAGTTCCAAGTACCTTTTTCACAATTTTAGCTTCTAGTAAGTTACCTCCAAGACTATTGATCTCATTTAAAACATCATCTATCTTCTGCAGGTGGCTAGTTATATTGGCTTCTTCATCCATCCACAAGCTTTCATATTTAGTTTTAGCATTCTTTAACTCAGCTTGTTTAACAATATCATCTTCATGATAAGTCTTCTAATTTATCGTAAACTTCATAAGCAGATTCCAAATATTCAACTTGTGTTAATCCAATCTTAGAAAGAGCACTAAAGATGGAAAACCTTTCCTTTTCATTGTCTTCAAATTCCTTGAGCTCATCTGAAGTGTTCAACCCAGTCTGTAGTTTAGAGTACTTTTGTGTAATAGATTTCCATACTTCGTAACCAAGAGAAATCGAGTAAACTTGCATCTTCACTTTATAAAATTTATAGTCAAATCCATCAAACATAAGGATTGTAAGTTTCCATGCCATCAAGATCTCATCAAGTGGTTAAGCTCTTCTCCAAGGATCCAAAGCTTTGATTCCAATTTTTTAATGTTCTAACACACAAGACAACTGAGGGGGGGAGTAATCAATTATATAAATAAATCTTAAAGATCTATTCCCTTAAATCAAATCTGCAACAATTTAACCTTAACACTTAATCCACAAAAGGATATGAGTAAGAAAACATAGCACACCATACACAATGAAACACTGGATTTTACGCGGAAAACCCTATTAAGGGAAAAATCATAGAGAAATATATTCTCAATATATGAACACTTGTTAGGGTGACACTAGTTAAGGTGATTTTTAAAAGGAAATACTTATTTCCAGAGGCTCACTACCGAAGGGCTCACTACCTGAAGGAAAGAGAGTTAAAACTTTGGGAACCAATAAAACTTACTTAAAAGGATAAAATAACCTCATTCTGATATTGAAAGAGAATTTTTTAAGACACAACAACTAAACCATCTTATCATATCAATTCTAAGTGAATTGAAAGAGAATTTTAGTGAGGTTAGATGTAGTAATCAATGGTGTATCATTTTGTGAATGTGACAAGGAGAATTGAAGAGAAATGTCATGCATATTAAGTGAAATGGATTTCTAAGAATATAAGTTGTATTTCATGATTGAAAAGTGGTTAAATAGTAATTCTCATTGATGATCAATATGCTTATGCATTTATACCTTGATTGTGTAGTATCTCGTACATCTCATCTTGTGATATAATTCAGTATACTTGTGAAATATTATGTGAAGTAAATCAATATGTGGAAGTTTTTGTGGGCATCATTAAAAAACATGTGTAGTGACATGTGAAGTAAACCAGTAAATATGATGTCTCCCAAGTAGGCAACCTTGTCCACTTAACTTGGGTAAGCGTGAGATGGACTTCATGAGTGATCCATCAAGGAGAACACTTCTTGAGAACTTTATATATGAATGTGATGGTTGATGCATGTTCATGTTAGTATATGTGATGTATCCCAAGCTAGTGACCTTGTTCATGTGGCTTGGATAAGGGTAAGATGGACATTAAGAGCAATTCACCAAATAGAACTCTTCATGAACAGTTTTGAGTATGTTCTAAATGTCAATATGATGGTGGAATTTTTTATGGTATTCATCATGTTAGTGGTTGTGTTTCATGATGTTATTGTGTTGGTAGTGCTCTAAGATGATGTCCCATCTGCTAGGTTAAAAGCACACCATGTAACTAGGGATTGAGAGGTAGGACTACAATTGAATTCTTATGAAAATTTATTGGTTATAATAATTTGAAGGCCATTGTCCATGAGTAATCCTCCCCATGAAGAGCCACACTTGTTGAATCAATGAAATTGCTTGGGTGATGTACTATGGTGATGTATCATCCGCCATGTGATACACACTATACAAATCTAGGGGTTCAGAGGTAAGGCCTACATTTAAGTCTTATGGGCATTGAGTCATGTAAGACTTCAACATATAGTGTCCATTGTGTCTCTCTTGAGGGGTTGAGAGATAGGACCTAAATTGAAGTCTTATGAATATTGGGTCATGTAAGACTTCAATGTATGTTGTCCATGAGTACTCCCCCTCTTAGAGAGCCACATTTGTTGGCTAATAGTGGAAACTTAATCCTTGATGTGTTTAGCCATGGGTTGAGGATGGATCCTAGTATGGTAGTGATACTTGGATAATAAGGTGATGGAGAACAATTGTATTGGATTTTCAAATGCATGGCATTATGAATTCACTATTGATCCTATCTCAGGTTGTGTGGGGCCATTGTTTCTTATATTTTATGTTGTAGTGACCACCATCATATGACATTCTATTATTATTTTGTGGCTCGAGAACCACCATTTTGATTTTTTGGATTGAGATCCACCATTATATATTCATGAGCTCTATGTGGTTTGAGACCATCATTTCCCCTCCTCCCCCTTAGGTTACTTGATTGAAGTCACAAAGTGATCATGTTATGGAAAAAAAAATTATGCTATTTTGAAGTCATATTTTGATTCTTTTATGATTTTTAATTGATTGATGTAGCCAATATATTTGAAATTCTTTGAGTTATTTATTAAATGTATTTTGGAATTGTCCTCTCTACCTCAAGGACTAGTTATTGTGACATTTCATTTACAATTTCTTTGAATTTTTGTTTGATGACCATCATTAAAAATTTATTTTCATTTTTGTATTTCATTAATTAATGCCATTTAAGTTTAAAAATTTCTTTTTTGGAGGATTTATCAAATGTTTCTTGCTACTGGCATGTGTATAGTGACATAAAATATGTAAATTGTTTTTGTTCAAAATAAATTGGTTTTAAATGGACCTGAAACTAAGAGTTTTACAAAAACTGGCCATCAGCCAACCAAACAGAAACCAACAACAAAAAATGGGAAAACCCCAGACCGAGCTCAAAAGCAAAAAGATACAACGGGCAACAAAATAAAGTACCGACAAACACTCAATTAAGAGAGTGTACCAACTCCTTGTTCTTCTAGATGGTAACCTTTTTGATTTCCTCCAACTGCTCTATAATGAACCTGGAGGTACCCTTATTGTTGCTTCTACTTCTGGTCCTAGAACTAGGGCTCATAGTTGTTGAAATGTGGCGACTGATCAGCAAAGTACTATACACTCAGCATGTATCCTTGATGAAAACTGACATTGTAATTAAACCCTAAAAAGGCCGACTTTCTTTTTGCCCTAAAAATGCATGTTATAAGCGGTTGGGATGCTTAAGGCTTTGTAATGTTGATGTACTATTTTTGCTGGATAATAAGAAGGATTGGACAACTGTGTATGGTGGACATAACCCATTTTGGGTGAACCACGTTAAATCTCTGTGTTATCTGTGTCCTATTTTATTTCTTTATCTTTTCTATTTAAATCTGCATATAATTGTTAGTTCATATTTACTTCGGATCTTCTTGAAACCCTAACAATTGTATCAGAGCGAGGTTTTCTGTAAATTGGTAGGACTTTCATATTTGAGTGGGAGCAATGGAGAATTCAAAATTCAAGGTCAAAAAGTTTAACAGCCAGAATTATTAGTTATGGAAAATGCAGATGGAGGATTACCTGTATCAAAAGGATTTGTGGTGGCCATTAGAAGGAAAAGAAAAGAAAGCGATCACAATGTCAGATGAAGAATGGGACATTTTAGATAGAAAGGCACTGGGATCCATTCGATTGTGCCTTGCACCATTTGTAGCTTTCAATATAACAGAAGCAAAAATGGCTATAGATTTGATGGCGACATTGGCTAAGCTGTATGAGAAACCCTCAGCTTCGAATAAGGTATTTCTTATGAAGCGTTTGTTTAATTTGAAAATGAGTGAGGGAGGATCTGTAGTGGAGCACTTAAATAAATTTATATAATTACCAGTCAATTATCTTCGATAAAAATTACCTTTGCAGAAGAGGTTAGGGCTCTCTTGATTTTATGTTCTTTGCCAGAAAGCTGGAATAGCTTGGTTATGGTTGTAAGTAACTTTGTCTTTGGTAAAAATACTTTGGTATTTGAAGATATTGTTGGTGTTATCCTAAGCGAGGAAATGCGAAGGAAAAGCACAGGTGAGACTCCAACATCATCGAGTAGTGTTTTGAATGTGGAGAATAGAGGAAGATCAAAGGAAAGAGGAAAAGACCCTTGGAATGAGAAGTCACGAGGGAAGTCAAAGAAAGGATGCTCTCAATCTAGAGGAAAGAAAGATTGCTGGTACTATGGAAAGCCTGGTCATCTAAAGAAAGACTGTTGGTCTCAGAAAAACAAAGAAGGAGACAAAAATGAAAATGACAGTAAGGAAGCTAATATTGCAAGTAATACTTTACAAGATGCTTTAATCTTATGTTTGGATAATGTTAATGATTCCTGGGTAATAGATTTTGGGGCTTCATTTCATGCTACACCCCATAGAAAATATTTTCTAGATTATGTTCAAGGTGATTTTGGACAGATATATTTGGGTGATGATGAGCCCTGTCAAATTGTTGGAAAAGGAAAGATAAAGATCAAGTTGCAGAATGGAAATGACTGGTTTCTGCAGGAGGTAAGACATGTTCCTAACTTAAGAAGAAATTTAATTTCTACAGGGAAACTAGGTAGTGAAGGTTCCATAGTTACCTTCTTAGACAGTATCTGGAAGGTCAGTAAAGGATCATTAGTAGTAGCTAAAGGTGTGAAGGTAGGCACATTATATCTGTGTACTGGTAACACTTACTCTACCTTAGCTGCTACAGATAAAGTTACTGCAGGGACAACAACAATAGATGTTGCAAGAACAGATTCAATAATGTGGCACCATAGGCTTGGGCAAATCAGTGAGAAAGGGATGAAAATCCTTCACTCCAAAAATCTATTGCCAGGACTAAAGAAGATTGATTTAGAGTTCTGTGAAAACTATGTTTATGGCTGGTTTATGCAAGAGGTAAGACATGTTCCTAACTTAGGAAGAAATTTAATTTCTACAGGGCAACTAGGTAGTAAAGGTTCCATAGTTACCTTCTCAGACAGTTTCTGGAAATGACTGGTTTCTGCAGGAAGTAAGACATGTTCCTAACTTAAGAGAAAATGACTGGTTTTTGCAGGAGGTAAGACATGTTCCTAACTTAAGAAGAAATTTAATTTCTACAGGGCAACTAGGTAGTGAAGGTTCCATAGTTACCTTCTCAGACAGTATCTGGAAGGTCAGTAAAGGATCATTAGTAGTAGCTAAAGGTGCAAAGGTAGGCACATTATATCTATGTACTGGTAACACTTACTCTACCTTAGCTGCTACAGATAAAGTTACTGCAGGGACAACAACAATAGATGTTGCAAGAACAGATTCAATAATGTGGCACCATAGGCTTGGGCAAATGAGTGAGAAAGGGATGAAAATCCTTCACTCCAAAAATCTATTGCCAGGACTAAAGAAGATTGATTTAGAGTTATGTGAAAACTGTGTTTATGGCAAACAAAAAAGAGTCAGATTTCTCAAGGTTGGGAAAGAGAAGAAGAGTGAGAAGTTAGAGCTTGTGCATTCAG
Organism: Cryptomeria japonica; assembly: GCF_030272615.1. Lineage (NCBI taxonomy): Eukaryota > Viridiplantae > Streptophyta > Pinopsida > Cupressales > Cupressaceae > Cryptomeria > Cryptomeria japonica. Next base: position 474,333,670 of record NC_081412.1, read on the forward strand.
ATGTATGGGGACTGGCTTAGGTTTGGTGGCTCTTGTTATTATGTTATTTTTATTAATGACTCAACCAGAAAAACATGGGTATATTTCCTAAAGCAAAAATCAGATGTTTTTGAAACTTTTAAGAAATGGAAAGCTTTGGTTGAGAATGAGACAGGAAAAAGGTTGAAGTGTCTCAGATCGAATAATGGAGGTGAGTATTACAGCAAGGCATTTGAAGATTACTGCTCCTTAAATGGGATTAGAAAGCAGAAGACAGTTCCAAGAACTCCACAGAAAATGGTGCATCAGAGAGAATGAATAGGACTATCATGGAATGCGTGAGGACCATGAGATTGAATGCTGGATTACCCTTACATTTTTTCTCAGATGTTGTACATACTACTATCTATTTGATAAATAAAGGACCTTCAACCCCTTTGGATGGTGGTATTCCAGAGGAGGCATGGACTAGTAAAAAGGTAAATTATTCTTTTCTGAAAACCTTTGGTTGTGAAGCTTTTGTCCATGTTGATAAAGAAAATAGAACCAAGCTTGATGCTAAATCTTAGAAATGTACCTTCATTGGATATGGGATAGATGAATATGGCTATCGGTTATGGGATTTTTAAAATAAGAAAATAACTAGAAGTAGAGATGTTATATTCAATGAGAAAGTTATGTATAAAGAACAGATGCAGGAAAAGAAGCATGAACAGGACAAGCAAGAATATGTGGTGTTGGATGAGATTCCTGAAAATGAAATGCCACAGGTGCCTGATGTTCAACAACAACAGAATGTCCCACAAACTCCTACAAGGGTTAGAAGTTCTACGAGGTCAAGTAGACCCCTTGAAAGATTTTCTCCTTCTTTGTATTCTATATTATTAACTGATTCTGGTGAACCAGAAGAATATGAAGAAGCAATGCAGTTGGATGCCAAACAACAGTGGGAGCTAGGCATGAAAGAGGAGATGGACTCCTTGATGAAAAATAAGACTGGGACCTAGTCCCTTTACCTGTAGAAAAAAGAGCCTTGCCTAACAAATGGGTTTATCGGCTAAAGGAGGAGGAAGGAGGTCAGAAAAGATATAAGGCAAGACTTGTGGTAAAAGGTTTTGCACAGAAAAAGGGTATAGATTATGATGAAATATTTTCTCTAGTTGTAAAAATGACTTCAATTAGAACTGTACTTAGTCTTCTGGCAGTAGATGATTTACACCTTGAACAATTAGATGTGAAAACAACTTTTCTCCATCGAGATTTGGAGGAGGAAATTTACATGTTGCAACCATAGGGATATGAGGTCAAAGGTAAGGAGAACTTGGTGTGTAGGTTGAAGAAAAGTTTGTATGGCCTAAAGCAAGCACCCTGACAATGGTATTTAAAATTTGATAGTTTCATGGCTGAACACGGTTATCATAGATGTCATTCTGATCTTTGTGTATATTTTAAGAGATTTGATAATGGCAGTTATATTATCCTGTTGCTTTATGTTGATGACATGCTTGTTGCTGGGTCTAACATGCAACAGATAAATGATCTTAAACAGAAATTAGCCAGGTCATTTTCTATGAAGGATTTGCGTGCAGCTAAGCAAATTCTCGGTATGAGGATTACATGGGACAAGAAAAATAGAACCTTGAATTTGTCCCAAAGTGAGTATATAAAGAAGGTGTTGAAAAGATTTAACATGTAGGATGCAAAAGCAGTTAGTACACCTTTGGCTAGGCATTTTAAATTGACTAAGGAGATGTGCCCAAAGGCACAAGAAGAGGTTAATAAAATGTCTAACATCCCATATTAATCAGCTATTGGCAGTCTGATGTATGCAATGGTATGCACAAGGCCAGATATTACACATGCAGTGGGAGTTGTGAGCAGGTTTATGAGTAATCCGGGTATGGAACATTGAAATGCTGTGAAATGGATTCTTCGGTATTTGAAAGGAACTACTACGAAGGCATTATGTTTCAAAGGATCTAATGCTACTCAGAGTGGATTTGTTGACTCTGATCTGGCAGGTGATATTGATTCACAGAGGAGCACTACAAGGTATGTTTTTACTATAGGGGGAACTGCAGTCAGTTGGATTTCTAGGCTGCAAAAGGTTGTTGCACTTTCAACCACTGAAGTTGAGTATGTTACTGCTTCAGAATCCAGCAAGGAGATGATTTGGCTACAATGTTTTCTGGAGGAATTGGGTAAAACAGAGGAGGATCGCCCATTGTATACTAATAGCTAGAGTGCCATTCATCTTGCGAAAAACAATACTTTTCATTCAAGGAAAAAGCACATTCAGCTTAGGTACCACTTCATTCGGATTGTTTTGGAGGAGGGTCAATTACGGCTTGAGAAGATTCACACAAGTGAGAATCCTATCGATATGTTCACGAAGGCAGTTCCATAGGAGAAGCTGATTTCTTCATCAGTTTCTGTTGGTCTTCTTGATTGATAATTATGGAATGTATATCAGTCGAGTCCCAGTGTTTTTTATCCAGCGGATGTTGCATGTACAATGGTGTTGTGTAGTATCAGTCTCCAAGTGGGAGATTGTTCGGTGTGGAGCCTGATCAGTCTCCAAATGGGAGATTGTTGAAATGTGGCGACCAATCAGCAAAGTAGTGGAGATTGATGAAAACAGACATTGTAATTAAACCCTAAAAAGGCCGACTTCCTTAATCCCCTCTTTGAGGGTATCAATCTCCTTCATTACCCACTTCCAGTAGTTCTCCTGGCTTCTAGTCACTTCCATCACCAGATTCATCAGAGTACTTTCCTTTTGTAAGCCACTATCCACATCTTTAGAAATAGTCGCCTACTTCTCCTTTAGGACATGAAGAGGAATGTCCAATTTGATTTCCTAGTCCAAGGTCTTGGGACCATAGTCTTTAGCAACCAACTTCTTCTTTTTGGAATAAGGCTCAGTTTGAGAAACCATCTTGTTTCTCGATTTATATTTACTTGTAGCCCATCTGAGGGGTTCTTGCTGCTATGGGTTCCAGAAGTGACCAACATCTCACCCTCTTCAACCAGCTTATAATCAGGGTCAATAAGAGGTTTGGCGCTCCCACTATCCTCCATCTCCATATCCATATCAAAGACATCTTGAACATCAGTATTAGTGATTTGGCCTTTCTTAGAGAGAGAGGGAACAACTTCATGGGCTTTGGCATACTCCATAATAAGGACAATAAGCCCTTCATGGAGGACTGGATTATTGGGATTCTCAGCATGTTTTTCTAAACTATTCTCCAAAGAAGAAACCAGATAGAATATAATCGAAATAACTTTGCCATGCCTAAAGTTATTTAAGATGGTAAAATGATAAGAAATTATACTAACATATTTGCCATCAAGTATAATGTACCTCATAATGAATTCAGTCATATCCGCCTAGGGAGCCATTAGCTCCTTTCTGTTGTAGCCACCATCTGCCATTTTATTAACTCTTAAACACTCCTTATCTTTAGAAAAATATTTGCGATGTCTTCCCCCCCCTATTTTTCTGTCTCTATAAAACCTTATGTCATTCATAGCCAAAATCATAACTATAGCCACCAAGGTTTCATCCACCTGAAATTCAGCACCAATATCCCTCAAAACCCCTTTCTTCCACCCGTTGACAAACATTTTCATGAGTAGAGGAGAAGGGCCATGGAGTCTTTCCAAGAAGGGAACCATCCCCCCATCTATAATTTCCCTCCACACCTCCTTATTTTTCTTCCCTTTATCAAAAGTAGACTGTTCTTGCCTATTCTTATCCCCACCCATAATGGTCTGGGTCGCTAAACAAAAGTAGGAAATGGGCCACACAAGATAAGTCTCCAGACAGAAGCAGGACAGGGGCCACACAAGAAGACATAAAATCTAGGTACAAGGGAAGTTTCTAGACCTTCGAATAGGGAAATCGAAAGGAAACCATTTCCCCAAAAACTTAATCAAATCATGATTGTTCTTCATTAATTACCACAAGTAGATGGTATCATCATATGCTAGGTCACACAATTTTTTTGGGAAAGAGTCCCGATTGCTCCACTATTTTTCCGCCATGTAGCCCACCGCTATATTGGCCAATAAATCCACCACATTATTGCCTTCCCAAAATACGTGTGAGATTTTGAATTCATCCAATTATTTAATCATATCACAACAATCTTTGATCAAGTTGGCAATAGTCCAGCTAGGATCCGTATGCCATTCAAATAGTTGATAATGTCAAGAGAGTCAGATTCCAGCTAGACCTTTCTAAATCCTTCCTTTTTAGCCATGTGTATCCCTAAATGGGCAGCATTGGGCTCCGCAAAATGGTTGGACTGGGTGCCCACAGGAAGCACCACTACAGAAACTAGAAGATCCATATGATTTCTAACCACTCCCCCACACCCAGCCGACCTAGGATTCCCTTTAGCTACCCCGTCTACATTGATTTTGATCCATCCCATAGGGGGGGATGCCATAGAACATTAGGTCTGCACTATTTATTTTTGTGCATAGGAATGGAGATATTCTAGCCAATTTGCCACCATTTGATAGTACCCCACTCATCCTAGAGAGTAGGGAGGGGATGGTCATTCCTTCTACTAGGGCAAGAGTGAAGAAAATCTCCTTGATAGAATTTCTAATTCTAATAGCCACAAGAAGCGTAGGAGATTCCAAATCTCTAAAAACTCTATTGTTTCTTTCTTTTCAAATACCGCAAGCAATAAGAGGAAGAGACATATTCTAGAGGACTCTCAAAGCCTAATTGTTGAAGGGACACTTCGATTCAAACCACATCCTTTTAATAGAATCAGAGAAGACCCAATTAGTGTTCTACATATCAAGGAAGAAACTCCAGATATCCATGACAAAAGAGAAATGCAACAAATAGATGACCAACATTTTCTACCGCTTCTTTGCATAGGAAGCATCTGTTAATAGTAGGAAGACCTCTTTTGCAAAGTTTGTCAAGGGTAGAAATATTACTCTACATGAAAACCAAAAAAAAGATGTTAATTTTTGGAGTTAAAAGCTTATTCCAGACACCAGCCCAGAAGGGGTAGGGAGAGAAACTTCTAGAGATGAACTTGTAGGCATCAACAACCTTGAATTTCCTTGAAGAGGAGAAATTCCAAAACACTTCATCCTCCACCTGAGAGTGAGGGATATGAATACAGTTTAACCAAGGTTGCAAAGGTATCAAAGCATCATCCATAGATTTGAGATCTAACCAGACTCCATCTCTAATATAATCAGCCACCCAGGAGCCAATTTTCTAAGACATAATTCTTTGAAAGGAGGAGCCCAAACAGAATCTAAAAGGGGGGCATCACCAATCCACCAGTCTTCCCAAAATCTGATTTTAGTTCCTCTCCCTAACACCCATCTACAACCATGCAAGATAATATTGGTGGAACCAAATAAATTTCCCCATAAATCAGAGACTGAGTTGGGGAGGTCATAAGATTCCATCATGTTTTGGATACCCTAGATGTGGTATTTATGTTTGAAAATGTTAATCCATTCATTATTCTCTTTAAGACATCTCCATAATTACTTGGTCGTCAAGGCTTTATTAAAATCTCTTAGATTTCTAATGTCCATCCCCCCCATGGACTTGGGAAGGGAAACTTGTTTCCAAGACACAAGATACAACCTATTCTTAATTTCAATCCATGTCCATAGATATTTTTTTTGAATTCTTTCCAGTCTATTAGCAATTTTGATGGGAATTTTGAATTAACTCATAGCATACACCGGGAGGCTTTGAAGTGTAGCTTTGAGCAGCTGGAGCTTACCAGCCTGGCTTAACAAAGCATCTTTCCACCCAACCAGCTTATTCTTGAATCTATCGATAAGATTTTCCCAAAAGGAATTTGGGGTTGGACCATGGCAGAGGGGAAGACCTAAATAAGAGTCGGGCAGAACCCCAACTTTACAACCCAAAATCATGGCAATCTTCATTTTCCTGTGATCTGAGGTGTTCAAGAAAAAAATGGAACTTTTAGCCAGGCTAATTTTTTGTCCATTACCTTTCTCATAAGTATCTAGAGTCTTTTTTAAATTCTTAGCTTCTTTAACCGAACTTTCCCCCATCAAAAAAGTATCATCCATGAATTGTTGGTGAGAATAAATAGAGGCTTGAGAAGGAGGTTGTAAGCCCAAAAGATTACCTTTAATAACTTCCCTTTAGATAATATTAGTGAGAGCTTCACTCATCAGAATGAAAAGGAAAGGAGATAAAGGATCCCCCTATCTAATGCCCCTCGACACAGAGAAGAAGCCAAAGGCAGCACCATTGATCAAGACTGAAAATTTGGGAGTGGACACACATTGGTCAATAATCTGGATTAAGTTATCTCCAAATCCAAATGCCCTAAGGATTCTGAGAAGAAAATTCCAATTGACTCTATCAAAATCTTTCAACAGATCCAATTTTTTTTAAAAACTAGGTTTTTTTATTAATAGATAAGGAGTGAATGTTCTCATGCACCACAATTATGGAATCCAAAATTTGCCTCCCAGGAACAAACCCATTTTGGTGTTTTGAAATGAAAGAGGGGAGGTATTTCTTAAGCCTGAGCACCAAGATCTTGGTGAAAATTTTATCGATAGAGTTGCATAGACTAATAGGTCTAAAATCCTGAAAAAGAACATGCATCGGGTTTCTTCGGAATGAACACAAAGAAGGTGGCATTTAGCTCCTTTAGAAGAGAGCGGGACCCAAAAAACTCTTGCGTTGTGATGACCACATCAGAGCCTAAGATCTGCCAAAACTTTTGAAAGAAGAACAAAGAGAAACCATCAGGGCTAGGGACTTTGTTACCTTCAAAAAATAAGACCGCATTGCAAACTTCATCCTGAGTGGGGATTCTGGTTAGCTCCATGTTCATATCCTGAGAGACAATGTTGGTAACTTCCTGCAAGATCTCATCTTGGGCCAAAGCATTAGGAGGGTCATCAATCGATAAGAGATTAGTGAAGTAACTGATGGCTTCCTGGCAAATCTCTTCATGCTTATTAATCCATCACTGACCAACCTAAAATTTATTGATTCTATTAGCAGCCCTATGCTTGAGGGTTGTCATATGAAAAAACAGTATTTTTGTCACCACTTTTAAGCTAGAAGGTTCTAGATCTCTTCTTCAAGAATTCATCCTCTTTGGAAATAATATCATGTAGTTTAGTTAAAATCTCAATTTCTTTGTTCGAGATGTCATTATCAAACCCCAAATCTTGGATATGCTTCTGAACCTCCTCAAGATCTTCCTTGAGCTTATCTCTAATTTTGAAAATATTACCAAAGAGGACTTATTCCAATGTTGAATATTGGACTTGACATTGGATAACTTCTTGGCAATACAAAACATGGTTGTACCCTGGATATCAATATTCCACTACTCCAGAATTTTATCATGGATGTCAGGGGCCATCAACCACATTTTCTCAAATCTAAAGGGGTGCACCTTTCTTCCAAACAATGAAATCACCAAAAGACAAATAGGGAAGTGATCAGATCATAATCGGGTCAAGGCATTGAGTTTACAAGAAGCATTTTATATCCAATCGGGAGAGACAAGGCCCCAATCCAACTTAACCTGTATGAGGTCCTCCCCACTGTGTCTGTTAGACCAAGTGAATTTAGCCCTAATAAGATCCAGGTCCAACAGGCTCAAAGAATTAATCATATCAGCTAAGTCTTGTCTATTGTCAATAGAAATAGGCATGCCTCCAGATTTCTCCAAGTTTGAGAGAGGGGTGTTTAAATAATCCAGAAGAATCCATTTCTCATTAGGGAAAAGCGATCTAGCATGACAAATGGAAAACTAGAGAACTTTCCTAGCAGTTCTCCCATTAGGAGCATAGATGTTGGAAATAATCTAAGAGGATCCATCTTTAAGATTATAGAATCTAGTAGCAATGTGATTAGGAGAAGAGAGAACCACCTTACCACATAATAGTCTCGAATTCCAAAGAGTGGCAATACCACCAGAAGCACCATCCGCATGAACACAGTGAACACCACAATCTCCAAAAATCACCAATTTAATCTATTCCACTTTACAACCAGGCATTTTAGTCTCTTGAAGGAGGAAAATATCCGGCTTATGATCCCTAGCCAAGTTGGATAGCAAATCATGCTTATGGGGATGATTCAATCCCTTTATAATCCACAAAATAATTTTTATTTAGTAAGAGAGGGGGATCCCATCTCTGTTTTTGGTAATGCTCTCTGGGCTCCATCCACAATGGAATCCCGACTCTTCCTATCTCTACTAACTGCATTGGGTGGCCTCCCCACCCCCTAAGAATCTGACCCACAATCTACTTTTTATCTATTTCTAGTTGAAACCCCCCTAAAGGTCGAAGTAGATTGGCGAATAGGGATATTCCTTCTTCTATTTTGGGATTTGACCTCAATAAAAGGATGGGAGTTCTCTTGGGATGATTCTAGTGTGAGAGAAACCTGGGGTTTCGCCTTGACAAATTTACCCATTTGAATGACCAGTTGAATGGGAATATCAAGGATAGTCCCATTAGTATTTAAAGTATTCCCTTCTTCATAGGGAGCATTCACAACAGGGGATTCCCAAACATTCTCCTCCAAGAGCAGAGGGTTAGGAGTAGAGACCACAAGTACATTTGAAGTAAAACCTCCTCCAGACATGACCCCATCTTTTGCAATTGGGGGAGGGATAGAGGGATCAATAGATCCATTTGAATCATTACACAATCCTTCTAGAGGAGGATCTTAGAGGGCAGGGCATTCGTCTTCTCTAAGAGTGGCTAGTCATTCCTCTTTATCCATTCCTTCTTTGTCTTAGATGGACACTACCTAGCCCAATGACCCATTTTTTTATGGTGGAAACACACAAAAGGGATGGATTCATACTCCACTTTCTACACCCATCTGTCCAACTTAGAGAAAAGATCAATCTCGAATGGCAGGTTGGTAGATTGTTTGAAAATGACACACAATATGGCATAAACAAGGCATCTTTTAGCTATAGTCATTGGGTAAACTGAAATTAGCTCTGCAAAACATGCTGTAATTCCTGCAAAAAACTCTTCTCCCTAGAACTCCATGGGTAAACCTGGCAATATGACCCAGAATGGGGCTTCATTACATTCCCAATCTTTGGGATTAAATCCTGGTTCCCACTTTTTTAGGGCCAGCGAGGATTTGTCCAGCATCCAGGGACAACCCACCAAAATAGATTGAAGATCTTCCTCACAAGTGAGTGAAAAAGAGAAGAAACCACCAGCCATAGCAACAACATCAATTTGACCCTTACCCTTCCATTTTCTATACACCTAGGCTCTAACAGCCTCAATGTTGGGATGTTGTCCTACAAACTTACCCACCAAGACTAAGTTCATTTAAGCCATATTCTAATCCACCATACAGTCTAGGATAGAGATGGAGCAAGCACCAGACTCTAGGTCAACTTTATGCGAAACTAGCGAAATGGCCTTACCCTTAAGCTTATACCCAAATAATGAAGCCCATTTCTTATTGCACTTCGTAGATAGAATCTTAAAAAAGATCTCCGCAGTATTGGGGACCTCAACACCACCGGATTTTTTGGAGAAGATAGATTTACCATTGGTTGTATTCTGCAGGGTACCACCATCCCATGTATCATTTGAAGCCCCATCCGTGGGATCAGGATCCGATTCAGCAATGGGATGAGTCATGGGGAAACCCATGGACCCCCATCACCTGGGAAACCTAGACAAGGGACATTCAAATTCAAACCTAAAGAACTGAAACTCCCACTCCTGCTCCTGTTCCACTGTTGGGACGAGTTGCTTATTTTTTGAATATCTCATTGATTATATGATTGTCACAATCTTTTGTGAAATATGTAAATTGTTATACTCGTGTGGGGCCCATGATAAGTTCTATGGGGGAGTAGATGGATAAGGAATTATTATATATGGGTAAATGAGACTAGTATGGGATGGTTACAAACCATTTCCCCTAGATCTATGTGATGATTGTATTAACAGGATTACTCAGGGAGGACCTGATCACAATTATTTATGTGATCATATTCTCAAAGGATAATTTTGGGTACTAAACATCCTCATTCCTTTGTGTGCATCTTGTGATGTGAGTCAAGTGAGTCCTTTTTCTGATCATCTGTGTTTTGGTAATGTTGTTGACTTTTCAAATGAGAAATCAAGTATTATAGAATGACAATTACAAAGGAAATGAAATATCTACTTAAATATGATGGCTACATGATGTCCTCATGATATAAAGTAATGCATTTCTTCTTATTAATGATCTAGCTTATATTATGACATTATTGATAGATAACAATATTTGAGTAATGAGTTGTTAGTGATAACATTGTGATTGTGATTGAAACCATTTTGTTGTATCTTGTTCTTCTTTTCTATGTAAGAAATTGCTATCCATATTAAAGTCTTGATTACTTCAATTCTACGTGTTGCATGTATGATAACCCAAGAAGAATGTGATGTTACTCTAACTTTTAGGAAATGCCTTGGGGATGTTTATTTAGTAATGTCATTTCTAGTAGACAACACTACAATACTTATAGCACATATGAAAGAATATTTTTGACTCCACCACTTTAATTTTCCTAGCTAAAGGGGTGGTTGCATATCTCAAGTTCCTAACTTCCAGGAGGAAGTTTAGTCTTAGGGGGGAGGATGTGACGCCCACCTATAGATAGACATAGATGATTTATATTTGATGCTACATTGAGTTGGGTTGCTTTCAAGTCAGATTATTTAGGTAATTATTTTATGAAGAAAATTTGACTATGTGAATGTATAAAAGAGTTTGGTCATGCTTATATACAATTTTATTTTATGCTTAAAAATAAATTTGAAAAATACAAAGATCATGTAGTTGATATACGGTAATTTTTTGAATCAAGGAGCACTGAGAGGGGGGTAAATTAGTGTTCTACCAATAAATAAATTTCAAACTTATTCTCAAAACACTAGAAGAAATTGCAAGAAAGTAAAATGAAAGAACACAAGATAATCAACCACAAAATCATCAGACCAAGATTTTTATGTGGAAACCCAGAAAGGGAAAAATCATGGTGAGATTGGAACCCACAATATTCATATATTGTGATCAAGAATACACAAATATTACATAAGGGGAATGCACGTGCATTCAGGTGCACTACCTAGAAACAAAGGTTCAATTACAATATGGAAGTCACACTAACTTACAGATCATTTACAATGATAACTATAATTATTTAACTCAAAAATAGCATTGAACAATGCTTGGATGAGTTTCGGTTAAGTGCAAAAAATTTTACTATAACTGCTTTGCAACTGTGCCCTGGTCTACTTCTCAGTCGGCTACCAGATCAAGAATGTGCATGTCAAACTATGCCAAAAAAGTTTGTTGATCACTACTCGCTTATATCACACCTCAAAAAGATCTTCTACATCAGTCATATATATCCACAATCACAAAATGAAACATTCATCAAGTCGGCCATCCATATTATGCAATGGAATGTGTAACCAAGTGTCGGCTTAGACCAGGTCTCTAAAATATATGTGGATCAACCAAATGATGTCAAAATGATTTTTACAAGTTGGCCCTATCAGCCCAACCAGCCCATGCACGAATCTATCCACCAAAATCACCGTAAAGATTCCGGACTAAAAGTGTTCTGCTTTCCTGAAGTACCGGTGACAAATTACCGAAACACTCACTCTACCAATTACAAAAATCCATAACTACAGGATAGGATTTCCATTAAGAGTTTCCATCAATGACAACCTTAATCCATTATCCATGCATTGGTATCCACCGGATGAGTGTCAATTGCCAACAGTAATAACCTATAATGACCAAATATTTAAAATGATAATGTATGGTGATTTTATATCATGAATGAAGTTAATTGAAAGGCTTGGTGTTATATGATGACTCTAACTTCATGCTACTTTGGCAATGATGCTATGTTGTACTGAGAATTTTGACTAAGTGTGATTAGACCTTAGACTTGAAAGAAGTGATTTGTGGAAACAAAACTTGTGGTGTTGAGGTAAGTACTTTTCTTACCTTGCCTTGTTTTGTTATTTGATAGAAGGAAAAGAGGGAAGGGATTGAACATCATTTGTATTTAATCACCCTAGGATTATTACTCAAGTAATAAGAATTTGTAAGATTAATTTCACATAGATTTATCAATTAGTTAAATTGATTTTGGTTGATTTATATTGAATTATATATTCTCCTACACAAAGGGTGTATCCACCTTAACGTGTGACAACATTAGTATTATAACAAAAAAGACTACTATATTGAACAACTATCCCTTCTTATTAGATATGCTTATGTCAAAAGGAAATGATAAACTTAAACCCTATCTAATGTAATAATTTAGGCATATTTTAGAGACCCTAAATCATTATTTTATAAATGAATGAGTTGTCATAAATAATCATATGTTAATCTAGAATGATAAGGTGAAATCGAATAACATGAGAGAACCTTGAGTATAATCCCTTAATGGATATTTCATGTCACAAATTAGATTATTATATTATCTAGTGGAATCAAGGAATAATTATTCTACTTTATACATGTATATCCATGACAATGGGGTATTATCTTAGGCAAGTTATTTATGCTTATTGCTTCATTACATAATCTTAAAAAAGTGGTGATCTCAACATAATGTTACTTTAAACTATAGCATTAGCAAATAGACCGATTATGGCCTTTAGTGAGTAAATTAGGTGGGTGAGACCTAGTTTGTGAGTCTTTGCCTAGAGTGCATGAGAAAATGTTTAAATTATGCACATATTTCTTCCTTAAATTGTAAAATATTTTAATAACGACCATCTTCATCCTTGCTTATGCTTTAATGATCCATTAGTAAAGGTTCTTTTTTGAAGGAATAATGTATAGAATAAGTCTCCATCTCAAGGTTATTAGGATTTAAAATCCATTAATCATTTTATGTATAAAATGATTAATTTATAATAATAGAAACTTTTCAATAAAAAAATTTGAAATATGTCCAAGGGGTTGAGCTTAGTTGGTTAAAGCATTGAGTTCTCAATGTGGAGACCCATGTTCAACTCCCATGAGGGACACCTTTGTGTAGAATTCTAAGTTGTGACTCTTGGTCTTCCATTGTTGTTTAAAAGTGGATTTCTAAGTTGTGACCCTTGGTCTTCCTAGTTTGGTGCTCGAAAGGTACGGATTCAATATTAGTACCTCATCCACGCATGTGAACAACTCAACAAAACACTCTAAGAAATGTTGTCTCATAGTGGCCTTGATTGCAGCCGGTTGAAAGGTAAAAGGTGAACTGTTTGACAAGACATCTCCCAGAGATATTTGTTTCCTACGCAAAATGTGGAGGCATCATCCACGCATGTGAACAACTCAACAAAACACCCTAAGATATGTTGTATCAACAAATCCATTGCCTGCGTATCCTGTGATGTAGCACTATATTTGTGGGACAGTCTAGTATTTTTCAACTTCATTTTGTTTGAATCTGGCAATCATGGTAGCCCATGAGACCATAGTCAGAGAGAGTTTTGTTTAAGCATTCTTTAAGGTCAGATTTGATGTATTTTTTTATTACATAATCTATTTATTCTCTCTGTCTCTCAGTATTTACTTATAACTAAAATGCTATGATAAATTATGATAAGTACCTATTTATTGTTTGGAATCTGTATAAGTAATGGGTATGGAGAAAATAAAAATTCCATTAAAAACTTCAGTTAAGTTTCGATCAAACCTACAAGCTCAAAAACTAACAACACAAACCTAATATTCTCTATTCATCTCACGATCTTTAGAAAAATTAGTAAAGAAAAAAATTAGGTGGGCTTTTCACAATAGAGTTTGTTGTCTTATAATTTTTTTTTTCTGCTTCTCCTACTTTAGTCCCTGCAAAACCAGGAAGATTTTCTTGATCTATAAAAGAGATCTTGGATGTATAACTTAACAAAAACAAGAGTATAGAGGGAATACGAAAGAACAATGTTTGCCCTTTACAAAAAGAACTGAGACACCTGTAAATTTTCTTCCGTATGGCAGATTCCTTCATTAAAAAGAGAATTTGTTGAGTTGAAATTGGGTTACTATAACAATTTATAAATATCTTCATTAAAAAGAGAATTTGTTGAGTTGAAATTGGGTTACTATAACAATTTATAAATATACTCCTCACTTTACTGTTCTGAATAGCAGATTTCAATTATTGTTTCCACTACCCTTTCGATGCCTCACTTTTACTACCCTACGAACGCCGGTCGTTACATTCTAATTTCTCATGTGTCAGTTAAGACGTCAAATTTATTTGCCAGGTATCTGTTTACACAAATTTTTCAATTCATACACTCATTGTAGATGCCTCTCTAAATAGAAAGAGTAAGAAATTATGTGCTAAGCATTTGTATTTTGTCTTTGATCTAAGCAAAGGCCGTCCTCAAAACATTCTGTATATATATACTTAAATGTTTGAATAAAGAAAAGGTCCTCAAAACATGGTTGTATGGTAACATATCAAATGTATTTTGAATACCATCATTCTCCTAGTTGATAGGTAAAAATTAGGGAATTGTGGATAGTGTGGGAAAAATATTGTTTGAATAGAAAAGATTTGTGGATGAAGGAATAATTCAAATTTAAGATTTTAAGCATGTTGAAAAATGTATTTTATAATAGGGTATAAAATAGGTATAGACATAAAGGGAATTATTAATATAAGGGTTTTTATTTATATTGATGTTTTCAAATCTGTATATATTATTCTTAGTTACATCATATTTTTTAAACTATTTTTTTCTTTCTGTCTTTTCACTTTTTAATATTTAGAACAACAATATTTTAGTTATTATTATATTAAAATTATTTAGTTTAGTTAGTTTAGGGTTATTTTCATGTAATTTAATATTTTTATGATTTATAAGTGGAATAGAAATAGATATTATTATAATATATCCTATTATTTCTAATACAACCTCATTTATGAAAATACAATACATTAAATTACTATTTCTAAGACAAGACATAATTTTTATCTACAAAATACATAATTTTAAGTTACAACTATAAATCAAATCAGATTACATTACTATTTCTATTTCTAAATTATATAACAACAATTCTTGTTTTTACCATTAACATTATAAGATAATAATAGTCCAAAAATATTATAATCTTAGATACTTATCTTATTATCTTCTATTACAATATTAAAAATCACTATGTAACACATGCAAATTTCACCATTACCATATAAAATTGTCTCTAAAACATCCAAATGCCCTAGATAGTCAAGCGTTTGACAGTTTTAGGGTTCATATATCAGGCTAAAACTTTAACACAATAAAACATATTATTGTCTCCAAACATCCAAATAAAACATAATAAGCATGTAGCTACTAGATATGAGAGAATGAAAGGTCTCTTGTGGGATTAAAATCAAGTGTAAGAACAGCAATATCCGACTCCCTCACCACATTGTCCGATTCCGCAGCAACATTCACCCACATATACACCATCAATTTCACACTCATCATCGCTGCCGCAAGTTCTAACACTGCACACAATAGGAACCTCCGCTTCTACTATTCCTGACATAATTCCCACTGCCAATGCTATTGCTATTATTAACGCAACGCAAAACAATTTCTTTGGCATTTCTTTTTCTGTTCTCATGAGTGGAATGAGAGATCATCGAATCCAATTTATAGAGTGGAATCGCAAGGCCTTCGCCGTCTGTTTGTTTGGATTGCCTAAATCCATCGATTTCTACGCCATTCTGTGTAATATCGATGAGACCAATTTATTTCTACGCCATTCTCTATAAAATTATTTATCGGGTAAACCCTGCCTAAGCCGCCTCTTATATTCTTCCAGATTTCATCTAATTTAAAACAGTGGGCAATACGGTATTTATGAATATTCGGCACTCTTATAATTTTAATACTCCTCCTTCGCCTTTGGACTGCTCACTATGCAATGCTCAATTTCTGCGCATTATTGATCTGTGCCAAAAATTCCTTTCCTCTTCGAGATATTAACAAGATTTTATGAATAAATGTATTATATATATTTGCTACTAATATAATTTTATTTCTTTATGGTTTTGGCAATGATCCTCTGAATTAACATCTCATCACCCATTTCTATTTGAATGTTTTTACGTGTGAAAATTTTATATAAACTATAGAAAAGTTGTGTGGAAGCTCCGCTGGTCCGCAAGATGTTTTGGGCATATCTAAAAGAATAGATTCAACATTCTCCAAGTATATGAAAACCTAAAACATTAAAAACAAATTTCACAGACGAAAAAAACATACTAAGCTACACTACACATTTCTAAATAATAGTATTTTTAATCTATATTATTTCTATATTTAAATTTTGCATATATTTATCTTTTATTTAAAGAAAGGGTTAGGAATGGCACTAATTAATTATAATTATTAGTGTTCGTCAAGACTTTATTGAGCAATAAATTTAATAAATTATATATGTTTTGTGTTTCTAATCAATTGAATTTAGTTCATTTCAAATGAAACCTATTTATGTTTCTTATTTAGTCCAATATTACTGTACACATTTTATGCAATGTACAATATGTACTGATTCTTCTTATCCCTATTTCAATGTATGTATGTAGTTGTCCTCTAAACACATCATAAGAGAATCTTATGTATCTCATTTATTTATATTTATAATGTTGAAATTAGCATATTTATATTATTTCCCATTTACTTTTGTAGTCACTTTTCTTACATGTCATAATACATGTACATGATAAAATAGTACATTCTCATGTGAAATATCAATCACATTTTCCTAATTTTTAGCCACTTTTATCCACACATATCTCTAAATGCATATAAGCCTATCTTATCACAATGTGCATATATCTTCATAGACCTGGTCTATGCTTCCTCATTTTGAAAACGTCTACCAGGGCTATTGCATCAGCGATGTGCCAAAGCTCCCAATTCGGCATAGGAGAGGAGGATGCAGGCTAAAGGATGAGTAGTCAGGCTTCACAACTACCAATGACATTGTCTTGAAAGTATCTAACGCCTTTCTGAAAAATATCACTCTACCCACGTTAGGCATATCCTATGATCGCTGCAGTCTTTGAGATAATGTCTAGAGAGGAGAGGGAGGGAGTGCCGGTTGGAGTAGATGTTTGGAATGAAATTGCTGTGTATGAAAAGAGAAGGAACCCATAAGATTCTCTTCCTGCTTCTCCTTAAGAGAATACAACTCCTCCCACACCTGGCCATTCCCATCTAAAGAACTTCCTGATGGGGTCTCTGTGATGGCCTTCCTAGCGCTACCATCTGAGCTCTTCTCCATGCACGAGACTCTCTCTGTCTCTTGACAAAGCCACGCCATCTGCAGAGACCTCCAAAGCTTTACCAAGGCCAACATCATCTATAGAAACAACTTCTGATTGTGTACCACTGAAAACTCCCAACATCTCCGAAAACATGGCGACCATGAGACTCACACCTTCTTGCTTCCCCTGGAAGTTAGAGGGAAAACAATTTGCCTCTGCCTCAATTCTATATCTATAGCAGACCGACTCTTTCTCTGCCCCGCATGGTCTAAATTGTGCTCTGCATCCTTCTGTTGAAGACCCCATTCGTCCAAATCCTCATGGCCAGATTTTGAAGCTAATTGTCCACTCCAGGCTCTTTTCTTTAAATTCGTAAGTTCTGCTCTAAGTTTCTCAACTTCACGAGCCATTGAAATTAAATTCTTCTGGATTGCATCTTTCATAAAAAATCAATCGATCTATGAGAAACATGTTCACTACTACATATAGGGGAGGTTTAAGACGTTAATTTAAGACAAAAATTAGTTTTGTCTTGAATACATATTTTATGTTTAATTTATATTTTTAATTATTTCATTGTCTCAAATTAAGACAATAAAAAACTTTCCCCAAAAATAATACCTCTTTTTCCCTCTTTTTTTCTCTCTCAACTCATATGTCTCTGCTTCCCCAACGGCAGGGGCATCGGCATGCGGTTATCAATGACGGGAAGGATTAGGATGGGTTTAGTTTTATCTGCAAACTCTGCCCATATTTTCCCATCGTCTTCACTGACAGGAAACTGCAAATTGAGCAGGGTTTTCCATCTCCGCCCTTCGTGCCAAACACATTGTCCCGATCTGGTTTTCCATTGGTTTAGAGATCTTGAACAAAATCTTATTCTTGTACATCAGCATCGGCATGGCCCCAGATAACTACCCAATACTGGCATTAGATTTTTCTAATCTTCAGCTGGTTTTTTCTCTCATTTTAGAGAAATTTCTTCTTTGGTAGGGTTCTGCACATTTCATTAGGCTTTCTTTGTAGATATTTCCATTCATGCTTTGTGTGATTATCTTTGTTGGAGGGCTGTGGAAGAGTTGTCTTCACTAAACGGTGACGGAAGAGTTAAAGACTCGTGTCTGTGCTAAATAGGTTTTAACTACTGCATCCAAATCTTCAATGAAAAACTATTTACCTATACACATAAAACGTAACTAACAAAGATCAGTATATAGATCATTTACTTAAACATAGCGCTAAACAAAGACCTCAAATTGAATCATTTTATTATCATAACAGCTGCAATCGTAATAGTATTCTTTATAGAATTAAATCAATCGATTAAACTATTATATCAACTGGGTCATTGGAAGCTTGGGGACATCTCAAGCCGTCAAGGCTGGAGTAACAGGATACAGAACTTTTACCGTCACAGCTACCCTTTCTCTCCCTAACTGATTCCCTTTTTCCTCCCATGGCTCAAATGGTAAGAGTGGGTGATGGCAGTGATCGGCTCCTACCCTCCCCTGTAACTTTGTGCCTGGTTCATATTCGGTATATTATCTTATCTGATTGCCCACCCCCCGATCTTGAAATGAAAGCGCTGCCGATCCCATTAAGTTTGGGGTAGACACTGTGCATCATTATTTCTTGTATACATACAGATAAATCCTATTAATTTTATAGTCAGGGTAATAATTTGTTGATGATTCATGCTAGGCAGGGTATTCCCCCCATCGCCCTCACCCAGAAAGAGACTACTCGCTCAAAGGTTTGAAAATGGTGCCAATGGCCCAATATTCGATGCATTTTACTCTGTTTCAATTCTCGGAAGTGTATTCTGCGTTGTTTTTCTGGGATCATTGCAGCGTATGTATTTGTGTATGTGATGTCATTAATTGAGGTTTTGTATTGTAATAAAAAATAAAAAAGATTCTGAAAAACAAATAACAAAATCAACTTGGGAGTACTATAAATAGAGGGGTCGTCTCATTTGTTTCAGACCATCGAGAATCGTACACCGCAAATGGGCTGTTAAATATCGACAGTTGCAATGTGCTGAGGTATGATTATATGCATATGCTTTATGTAAAGATGATTGTGGTTTCTGGTTCTGTAAGTCAGACTTTTCTTTAAATTTTCTAAACAGATTTTGGTTTTCTTTGTTGAATGAGATGTGGAGGTGCTACTGGCTACTTAGCTCTGATTTTTTATTAAGTATCCATGTTTTGGTTTTTAATGAACTTCTGAGATACCCAGTTGAAGGAATTGAAGTTTTATCGTGGTATCTGATTTCACAAGGCATGATTGAGATTGTCAGTAATGGGAATGAATGGCATACTTTTAATGTGAACGAGTTTAACTTTTTTGCCTCTTATAAGAACATGAGATACTGAAAATGGGGTAAGCTAGACCAAGAGGACCTTTAGCTATGGAAGCTCCCGACAATATGATTAGCCATTGAAGGAGCTATTTCTTTTCCTTTTTGTTAAAGTGTCTGTGTGTGTGTGCGCGTGCGCATGTGTGCACTTCAGATAGCCAGAACTAAGAATTATTTGGATACAACATTCGAATTATCAATAATTCAATAAAATCTACTAGCTAGCTAGCAGAAAATTGTGGGTCTTTTGTGCATTGCATTTTATTGGTCATACTTGCTAGTTTTTTTTCTGTGCTCAAAGCCTGGAAAGCAAAATGATATAGAGAAGTTATAAATTAAAAAATGAAGGAAGAATTTAGTTGCTGAGTTGTCTTGTTTGCAGTCTACCATTTTAGAAGAGGCTCCTAGAATACAGATTTTGTTTTTTGATAGATTTTGGTTTTCTTTTTTTAGATAAACAAATTGATAATTTACGTTAGATTTGGAGATTTCACCTTATTCAGAATCCTTCTACATACCTGAGTGCCACATAGAAAGCTGTTGTGTATGCTAATTTCCTAAATAAACAAAGATAAAAACATGAAGCTTCTTACAATCCATGACATAAACTGTAAAGCATCTAGTAGGAAATTGTATATAGTTGTATTTACATTTCTACTTTCTTTAGAATCTTCGTAATGTCTTTGCTCAGCATGAATAGGATAATTGACCCATTTTGCATGCCTCATCCAAGATTCCTTTCTTCCTTTGGTCTTCAATCAGAGAATGCTTGTGTGTGTCACCATGCTTTTTGCAATATTCATTTCTTTGTCAGATCTTCTACACAACCTCCCTTTTCTCATGAGAAGCATTGGATAGAGAAAGGGAGGATATCTACAGAGAATGTTCCTAAGAGTTGGAACATCGCTAATCAGGGGGCTGGTAGCAATATTATCTTGGATGCACATTGTGGCCACAATAAGTGTTTGAGAGAAACCTCTCATAAGATAGTATCTTGAATGTTAGGTTAACCATTTATGCAAACTACCCATGATTTTTGAATAAATATTCTAAAGCAGCAAGGTTTTGGTCACTTTTTCCGTGAAGTCATTATTGATTTACCTCACGATGAGTTGTTTGGTGTCTTTAAGTTTCCTTCACACATAGAGAAACATTGATCTTTACTCCAATGCCCATGTTTTACTAGTTTAAAATGTGTTGATTTTGGATGAAACTTTTCATCCAGTAAACTATTAGACTTTTACACCTTGCTATATGATCAGTGGGATGGCCATGTGATGCAAGGTTCAACTCTCTTTAGCAACTAATTCTATTTTAATCCTTATGATCCAGTCTTATGGTTCCTTATCTTGTGAAAGATAGCTCAGATGATCTATTAGTTTCAAATGGCACTCACCCGTAAAGCAAACACTTGGGACTGCATTTCTGCAGTGTTAGACAAGATTCACTAAATCGGGATAGTAAATAATACTAGGCATCAGAAACCCTCTAAGGAATTACCTGTTACCTTGCATGTGATTCTTCTCAAGTTACTCAATAATCATAACATCACTAGTGCTCTGAACCCTTCCTTTATAAATTCATAGAAACACCACTTTATGCTGTAAGGACTGGTATCTCAAATTCAATAAATAATAAGCTGTAACCAAAATTGTTTTATGAACACATATGCAGCCGGAACAGATTGGACTCAACCAATTTGAAAAATGGGCTACTTGGACCTACTTTAAACTCCTCTGGTTATGCTCATTATGCCTCGGGTTGTTGACTTCGCCCCTACCTTGTGCTTGTTATTTAATTACAAGCGTTCCAACATATATTTGGCCTGAAAAGCTAAAATGTCATGATGTTAGTTACTAGGAAAAATGATTTATATCTTAGTCCACAGTCTGGAGAAACTGCCAAAGAACTATCTTGAAGCTGATTAAACAAATTAAGGAAATTAGATACTACTTAAATATGCATCCACTGATGGGCAAGATTATCATAGACCTCAGTTCAAGCACCACATGTCAGTAGAAATGGTGTGGTCCACACTTTCCTATGTTCATCAAGTTTAAATAACTTTAGGGAACAACAAAAACATATTCTTACCGTTGAAGCTAAACATATTGTAACAAAATAAAATAAATAAATAAAAAATGTTTTTAAACACCAGTTATATGTAATAATAAATAATAAATATTAAAATAAAAGAGTAAAATTCAGATTTCAGCAGCAAGTTAGGTCCCCAGTGTTCTATATTGATGAAGATCTACAAGATTATTCTTCATTTTTGCTTCATCCGATTGGAGTTGTATGTGTTCATTTGAAGCTCAAATCTGAGTGCACAATCAGGGATGGAAAACCCTTGACTGCATCCTTTGAGGTTAGGACGAAAACAGCATCCTCTCACTGGTCAGTTGCATGCAGGAATTGGAGGTTAATCTAAAATTTGCAAATCTGTGTGATTTGGGTGGGTGATACCTGCTGAAACAAATCAGACAACTCCAACAAGCCACTGCTCATTACCAGGTCAACTAATTCATTGCACAGCAGTGAAAATAAACTGTTGCAGTGGAGTTGGAAAGATGAAAAATTGCTTTATCATCTATGTTAGATCTGAGTGGATGGTTGAGGTTTCTCAGAAGTGCTTGTGAGAGTCACGCTAGCTGGAAAGATGTTCATAGCTAAGAGTATTCTTGACTTGGGCTGCAATTGGGAGATCACACATCATTCTTATCAATCACAGGCCATTCAACTCATTGCAATCACTCATTTATTGTAATGTCCCCTTTCTGAAATAGAATGTAATAATAAATAATTAGAAAGATTAGTAAAATAAGGTATGTCTTCAGTATTTTTGATATGTGACAATAGTCTTGTGAAATCTCCTTGTATTATCTTTATAAATGATAACAACATTAAAGCCCACTATATTCTTCGTTATACTGATCGTTGATTAGTAACTAGTTGACTAAGACATACAAGATCATGACTCTACCATTGATTACATTGATCACATACGGTCAACATAACTAGTGTTAGATACATAATCTGATATATTCAAGAAGCCATCCCATATCATCACCAAGACAACAGGGAAAATTAGATATTGAGACAGTAAATACAAGGATGATATACATATTCATATAGGTGTAACCTCTCTTTCCCTAATCAATCATGTCTATACTAAATGTTAATTCCTACTTGGTGTTTGACATAGGTAGACTTCTACACAACACAGCACTTTAAATATTTTCTGTGTAGGTTATATATTTGACAACTGAAAGTTGTAGGATTGTAGAGAGTAGACTTACGTGGAGAACTTTAGATGTTTAACAGGTGAAAACTGCCAGACTATGTTAATTAGTGCCATACTCCTACCACTTCAACATGAATTTTGCAGGGTTTATAATTTGTATTTTCTTAATACTATATCTAACATATGTTTGCACTTGGCTAGAATGTTCTTTCTACTTCTCAACCTATTTCTCCTCCCCCCTCGTATTCCTCAACATGTTGGTAGGGAGCCTAATCTTATTGAGAAACTTCATCCTACTGTATCTAATATCTCCCCTTTTGATTTCATTCAAACTTCACCTACATGCCATTCATATCTCCACTTATGATTTTATTCAAACTTCACCTACATTAATAAGTATAGGATAAAGTATACCTTAATTGATAATGGATCAGGTTTTAATTTTGTAACATAAACTTGTTACATTAAATCAATATGGATACCTCCCTCATTCAACTTTATTGTCTCTCTATTCATGGCTTTGATTATGTTGGCAACATTTGTTAGGTTGATGTAGCCAATTTAGAACAAAAATGAAATCATTAATAAAAACACAAAGAGATACTAGAATGGACCAATTTTTACTTCACTATTCTTCTCTTCCAATCTATTTCTACAAATGCAAAAAAATTACAATAACAAGTAATCCAAAATTACCCTTTTTTGGTAGTTTTTGACAACTTTCAGTACTTACCATTCTTTGGTAATTTTCAAACTTATTGAAAAAATGATGAGAAATTTATAAATATCTAAAAATCATAACTTTGATGCAAATTGCCAACTTTCTAAACTAATAAGAAACATCAGTTTAAAAATAACTAAAAAATCAACCTTCTAAAATCTAAAATAACTAAAAAATCAACCTTCTAAAATCTAAAATAACTAAAAAATCAGCTTTCTAAATTCTTTGAAAAAATGGAAAATGCTCTTTTTGAAGCCCCTACATTATTCTCCTTTGGTTGAAAAGAACGCATAAGTTTCTATCCTCAAATTGTTGCCACTTGCGTTGATGCAACTTCTTCAACTCCAAGTCTATAATTTGGGTGCTATCTACTCGCAATGGTCTATTCCACTATACCAAATATCTATTATGTTAACCTTGTAGAATGTGAATTGTCTTCATTCCCACTATTTTTCCTTTTGGCTCTTCTTCCACATGCATTTCATCTTTAATAAAATTGAAAAAATTAAATTTTACCTCATTCTCCTCCACTGTTACTGCAAAATCATCATCTTCATTTCGAGTTGTACTATGATGTTTAAAATCTTGAACATACCCTAAAGGAACTAATTTGGGTATTTTTTCAGCTTCTTCTCTGCGCATCATCAAGGCATAACAGAAACTTGTTACCTTCAATTCTAAGGCATAACAAAAACGTGTTACCTTCAATTCTTTGACTGGTTCTCTTGTAGACATTAAACTAGTAATTTTGTGTTCATCCTTAAGAGGCAATACAATCACTTTCGAACCATCCTTCCAAAATTTATATGTATTTTTTTGGCCATCATGCAATGCCTTCTAGTCATATTACCATGGTCTTCCCAATAACACATGGAATGCATCCATTGGAATGACATCACGCCATACTTCATCTTTGTAAGTTTTTCCTATAGATAACTTAACCAAGCACCTCTTATTAATAACAACTTCATTTCCCTTTTTAAACCATGAAATACCATAAGGATAGGGATGATTTTCACATTAAAAGTTTATTTTATGTACCATTTCTCTAGAAATCATTTTCTCACAACTATCACTATCAACAATAACATGACATACATTTCCACCTTAAGTGCAACCAGTTTGAAAAGTATTTATTCAAATCCAAGAACCTTCACAAGTTCTTATTTATTACCAAACAATAACTTATCTATTTTATTGGCTTTAATTTTTTAATAAGAGAGGAACAATTTATCCTCATAGAGTCAAATGGTTATAGGTGGTTGCATTCAAAAGTAGTCAAGTTAAAATTTTACATGTCTAGACAAGGGTTTGAAAGTACTCAAGTATACATAGTATGTACTAGTCCAAGTTAAAATGGAAATTTGGATCACTTATAGACTATAGAAGGGACTAATTTAATGGAGGAGAGACATGGATGACCCAACTTCACACAAAATTGGTCTAAGGTAGGAATTATGGTAAAGATCACACCCAATATTTTAGGTCCAACCTAGATACAAAGCGTTATGGAACCAATAGAAGGATAAATGAAACCATCATGCATGTTAATCAAGACTTCAATTTTTTCATTATTATTTGATACAATTAATATGTGTAAAGTAACTCTTCTACAACAAAATTTACCATGTATACTAGATTAATGAATACCTCACATGTAGGTTTGTCATTAATTATTGTGGTATTTTAAAAAAGTCCATCGGGTTGATGCTGAGAGTTATCTCTCTGGATGAAGATAATGTGAGATTCAAGATTAGGATTAGGTTTTTCTTTGTTATGGAAAGCATATATCATTTTAATTATTCTTTCAAGTTGGTAAGTTAGGGAATAAAGATCTCTAGAAGAGGAATTTAGTTTGACAAAATCTATTGAATGGAAAAGTAATGCATTGGTAAAATTTTACAAGTTTTCATTAGGAAGTTGTATGGATTTACTCTCTTTATTATGTATACCAAACACCTATATGATATTAGGGTCAATAAGGTCTTGGAGCTCATGTCTTAGATGCATACGTCACTCAATATCATATCAAGAAGTACCATGATAGTAACAAAAGGCCTTTAGGTTAATGATAGAGTTACGATTTTGGAAGCATCTTTGAGATTTTTTGGAGTAGGTCTACTTAAGTTATATTTTAGAAATTTAATAATAATACAATGTAAGGATTAAAAAATCTAGGAAATATTTTTATTATTTGGTCTAGATGAAAAGTGGGTTGAAATAGGAGGTGTTACAAGTGCTACTTGTTCCTAAATACAATTAGAAGGAGTATTTATTTTAATAAATATTTTACTTTTGTTCTTAAATTTTGTTGATAAGATGAAGGAAACACATCTAACTGGTAAACTAGATTCATCTTGACTAACTAATAGTTAATAATCAAGACGGGTTGTCCATAATTATGTAAATGAATTAAATTTCATGAACAACATCTAATCTTAAATTCTTGACCATAGGTTTCTAATGGAAAACCTTTATAAATCAACATCTAGAAGAGAGTATCAAATTTATGAATAAATATTTTGATTTCCACCTAGAAAATCTATTATTTTTCCTTTACTCCTTATTCACAATGTGCCAAATCAATTAAAGTTACTTGAGGTCCACTATTGTTTTAAAAATATTGTATTAATTGATTAACAAGTTGTGAATAAGATTTAATTAAATTTTTATGTAATTATAAAAAAAAAACCAAGGCCATTCCTTTCAATGAACAATGAAAGTGTTTTACAACAAGAACATTCTAAAGAATGGAATCACTGTATAAAGTGCTAAAAGTGAATGCATGAGTGTTAGGGTCTTATTTCCCATTATATCTCTCAAGATTTGGTTTCTCAATGTTTTAGGTAATGGGAGTCTTTAGAATGGTGTATGAAGGTAGAGTACAAGTGTAATATTATGGAAGGGTCAGTTGAGGTTGATTTTTTCTTACCTTGTCTAGCTTTTGTTGTAATGAAGAAATATATTGCAATAGCTTGTTAATTATGAAGTTGGAAGGTGAATTAATTTGTGAAAGCTTGGAATTTAAAGGTCAAGTGAAATTAATGGTAGGTGGTGGAACATTGTGGTAGGTAAGATGTGGAGCGGATTTCTTAATGGTATGGTAAGGATTTTGAGAAAAAAAGAGAGAGTAGAGGAGTGTGGGAAATAAGTATATTGATAATAAGGATTCAAACACATAACCCCAAAAATAATGTTAGTGGCATTACCATTTTATGTGCAACAATAGACATGATGAAATATGTGAATGTGGGAATAGAAGATACTATGATGGGTATCAATAGTGACATCCCTATTCGGTTTTGAGAATATATATATATATATATATATATATATATATATATATATATATATATATATATATATATATATATTTATATATATATATATATATATATATATATATATATATATATATATATTTATATATATATATATATATATATATATATATATATATATATATATATATATCCAAGTATGTCTATGTAACTGGCCATGATGTTAGTGATTTGATCTACTATGTGAGAGACACTACATATAATATCCACAACATGTGAGTCGCCATGTATTGATCTTCTTAGATTCTCAATTAGAGCGCTAATCTCTCCATTCAAGTATTTTGTATTCTTAAATTGTTGGAATCCTTATAATTCCTTGTTGATCTTCTTTACTTGTTCATCAAACTCTTGAACCATAGGGTTATACACATCATGAGAATCATGACAGTAGTTGTTTACATGTATTATATGTAATGCCTACCACAAAACCCTATAGAAACTAACATATAATCTAGGAAAAGATGGAAATAAATGTCAAGTCCCCTCTTTAGCTTTGTCTAGCAGAGACATGTGAGTTAGCTTATTATGGGGTCTTGTAGGCTGACAGTGATGGATAGAGACTCAGTGTGGTTATACAATGTTTGGGACTTGGTGTTCTACCAGTAGTTGATCAGTTTGGAGCAATTCCTTATTTTTAGGAGGTAGTTCCTACATTTATGGAGGATATCCCTACTATTTAGGAGGTTATGACCATACCCAGGGTTGGGTCTCCTTGAGATTATTCCTTGGGTTCAGTTTCAGAGGATTTGGCTTCATTTCCTAGTTTCTAGGAGCATCCCTAGATTTTAGGGATGAGATTGCCAGTGGATCTTTGATTTTCGACTTCAGTCACAGATAGGTGGCAGGTTGACTTTCTCGTTTGTGGTGTCATTTGAGCATTTTGCAGCTATTCGGGTTATATTTCTAATATTTCCTAAGTTAGATTTTATTATTGAAATAAGGCTATGTTTATAGCCATTTTGGAGTAATAAGGGGTTTTTGGCCTCATCTGGATGCATAACCCTTGGTGTAATAGCTCATCTGAAAGGTCTTGGACTTTTCTAAATATTTCTCTCTTGACTCAGATCCTTTCGGTGAATGGATTTCTTTATATTTGAAAAAGGGTCGTTTTCTATGCACTTGGCAACTTAAAATGAGAAATATAACATTTTAACCCTAAACGCCACATTGAGTCACTTTTATGGTTCGAGCTAAGTGGGAAGGTATTATAAGGAAGTTGAGACCTAATTCTTCATTATCTTCTACACATTTTACATCTTGGATTTGAGATTTTGGCTCTAGAAGAGCTTTTCAGCATCTGGGACGCCAACCCCAATGCCTTGCCTATTTGGGATGTAGCCCCCAAATACAGTGGTTTGGATTTGCTTGCAGCTATTAGCATCTTGGAGATTGTACAACTCAATTTTTGGAGGTTTCAGTGATTCTGACAGAGTTTAGCATGGTGTTTAAGGGTTTCTATCCAGTTGGGTGTACTTGGTAGCCGTACGGCTATACCTGGCAGCCACTTTCCTTCCCACGTGCAGCACTTGGGGGGCTGGAATCTTGCCGTAGCTTCATTCCTGGTTATATTACTCTTTCAGCATCCAGGTTGGGTTCATTCTTGATTGTAATCTTCCTGAAATTATTGGAAATCTTCATCTGGTTAAATATTTAATTTTATATTCAGAAATCTGCCTTGAATCAAATTTGTTTTGGCTGTATATGAACTTCATTTTCAGTACTTTGTTCATGTACTTTTACTTCATTTATTACTTGTTGAAAAATCATCAAAACACAAAAAGAATCCAACCCTTCTGCAACCTTTGTCTATTTCTGAAAGAAAATATTAATAAATAGGAAAAATCAATTTAAAATAATACAAATTACAGCAGATCAGTAAAAGAGATCCATCAGGGATCTTTTAGTGGTATCAGAGCTATCATCCTGCTAGCCTATAGGGTTTGTGTGGAATTTTCACACCAGGGTTACACTTTATTCTATGCATCTGGGTAGAGAGGAGATACACAGGTATTATACACACAGGGTAGCTCAACAAAAGCGTCAGAGTGGAATTGAATAGGTACCCAATATGGCAGATGAATAACTGGGTGCTAGACAAAACCGAATTGAGGATGAAGAATGGAAGATGATGAGAACTCTCATCACTACACAGCCCAGGATAGTCCAGACACTTGACAGATTACAGGAAACCTTGGCATGAATGGAGTTGGATAGACATAGGGGTAGACATGGGCGAAGTAGATCAGTTTCAGTGGCAAGCAGTCAACATAGCCATCAGTCCCATTCATCAGTTGGGAGCTCCCTTCATTCCTCTAGGCGGGAACGCCATCGTACACCTGCTATGGATAGACCTTTGCTTCCTCAGTTTGTACTAGGTGAACAACCAGTACAGGTAGATCCACCAGAGGTTGGGTTCCAGGAGTCAGTTTTGGCAGCCATAGCTGAGTGGAGAGCCCTACCCCCAGAGGTTAGGGATGTTTTCCCTCTTCCCCAGTATTGTGCACAACGTAGAGATACAACTAGGATCAGAGGAGATCGTGGTTATAGACCACCACAACAGTAGAACTATGACCTCAATAGAGCTACTAGGAAGATCACATTGGCTACATATGATGGCTCTGGTGATACGAGTGTACGAGCTTGGGTGCACAAGCTAGACATATATCTATCCTTGAGGCCCATGCCTGAGCGTGAGGCTATTCAGTTTGTTGTGTTGCATTTAGATGGGATTGCCTATGATTGGTGGCACCATGGATTGGTCACCCAGGATCACGCCTTAGTGCGTTCCTATGTCGAGTTCACTGAACGACTCATTACACGGTTTGATCGTAAGGATACAGAGCTCTACTATAGAGAGTTGGCACATCTTAGATAGACTGGGCATGCAGAAGCTTATATTAATGAGTTCTAGCATATTGCGGTTATGGTACCTGATATGCCCTAGAGGCGAAGTGTGATGTTATTTATTGAGGGATTGCAGGATAGACTTAAGGGATTGGTACATGCTTTCCAGCCGGCCACTCTTAAGGAGGCCATTGATGTGACATTGAGATTGGATACTATTCCCACTTCTTATCAGGTAGATAAGAAGCCATTCAGGGACTCCCGGCCTGCACAAAATGCCAATACTTCATAGAATAAAGGAGGGTCATCATCTAGACCTCCTTGGATGAATCAGGAGACGAGGAGCGAATTGAGAAGGAAAAAGCTATGCTTTTCCTGCAAGGAACCTTGGGAACCAAGACACCGTTGTATGGGTAAAGGAAAGGTTCATTTGATTGAGGTGACAGCTGAGTTAGGGGATGAGGAGGTACCCGACACTGACACTGAGGATAGCATGGAGGATGTTGAGCAGGTGCAGACACAGTTGGAGTTAGATACCCCTGAGCCTTTGGCGACAACCAAAGTAACTATGGCTACCCTCTCTAGTTCTCCTAAATTTCGTGCCTTTCGGTTGAAAGGTACACTGAAGGGAAAGCAGGTCATGAGCTTGGTAGACACAGGTGCCATGCATAACGTTATTGATCAGAAGTTAGTGGAGAGGCGTGGATTATAGTATGAGGATTTTGGTGGTTTTGGAGTGAAGGTGGCAGATGGTGCAGTTTTGGGCTATACTAAATGGATTCCACAACTTAGTATTTAGATGGGGGATTATACTCTGACCGATGATTTTTATGTGCTTCCATTAGAGGAATATGATGTGGTCTTGGGCATGCAGTGGTTACAAGGTATTGGGCATTACATTATTGATCACCACCGTATGCAGTTAGAGTTCCTTTCTGGGGGGAAGAAGACTATCTTGAGGGAAACTTCAGATGGTGGACCTAAGGAGGTGTCTTCTCGCAAGATGGAGACTATTATTAGACATAATGATGTGATTTGGGCTACACATTGTTTGGTGAAGTCCAAAACACCTACACCTCAAGATGGCAGGGCATTTCATGTTGATATTCAGTCAGTGATGGACCGTCATGGGAGAGTATTTGGTGACATACCTTCTGGAGTGCCTCTAGGTAGAGGTTTTGATCATGGTATAGAGATGGAGGATGGAGCGAAGCTAGTGATTACTACCCCATATCATCATCCTAGAGCCTATAAGGATGAGATTGAGAAGACTATTCATGAGTTGTTGGATATGGGTTTCATTCGGCCTAGTTCTAGCCCCTTTGCTTCTTCTGTAGTGCTTGTTAAGAAGAAGGATGGGACTCTACAGATGTGTATAGATTACAGAGCCTTGAACAAGAAGACAATCAAGAATAGATACCCTATTCCACGCATTGATGAGTTGTTGGATGAGCTTCATGGAGCTATCCACTTCTCTAAGATTGATCTTCATTCAGGTTACCATCAGATACGTGTACAAGCAGAGGATGTACACAAGACTGCCTTCCATTGTCACTATGGGCACTTTGAGTTTCTGGTAATTCCTTTTGGCCTTACCAATGCACTAGCCACTTTCCAGTCCTGTATGAACCATATCTTCAACAAGCAGTTGAGGAAGTCGGTTCTAGTGTTCTTTGACGACATATTGATTTACAATCATACTTGGGAGGACCATCTTAGACATGTTGAGGAGGTACTTAGCATTATGGAGAGCTAGTCTCTATTTGTGAAGTTATCCAAATGTGAGTTTGGACTTAGGGAGGTTTTATATTTGGTCCATGTGATCAGTGCTGATGGGGTGAAGGTGCATGAGGAGAAGATTCAGGCGATTTGGGATTGGCCCTGCCCTTAGAACATTACTGAGTTATGTGGGTTCTTTGGTTTATGTGCTTATTACAGAAGATTTGTGAGAGGTTTCTCTCAGTTGGCAGCACCTTTGATAGACCTCACAAAGAAAGGGGCATTTAGATGGACAGAACAGGCACAGGGAGTCTTTAATAGACTCAAGGAGGTTATGAGCACTTGTCTAGTTTTGGCATTACTTGATTTCTCGTAGCCATTTGTCCTAGAGTGTGATGCTTTAGGTCTAGGCATAGGAGTTGTGTTGATGTAGAACAGACATCCCATTACCTATGAGAGCCAGAAGCTACAAGATAATGAGAGGTTGTACTCTACCTATGATAAGGAAATGTTGGCTATTATGCATGCTTTAGCCAAATTTAGACAGTATCTTGTTGGCAGCAAATTTGTGGTAAGAACCAACCACAACAGTTTGAAATATTTCCTAGATCAGACAGAGCTCAATGATTGACAACAAAAATGGGTGAGAAAGATTCAGGCTTATGATTTCGATATCAAATTCATAAAGGGGAAGAATAATACTATGGCTGATGCACTCTCTAGGAAACCCTCACTTGTTGCCCTATGTTCATTGAGTGAGATTTCAGCAGATTCGAAGGCTCAACTTTTGGTTGAGTATTCCAAAAATCAGCATGCTTGTGAGGTCATGGATGGTTTGATAGTGGATGACATATAGAGTGTGGTAGATGACATTATCTATTACAAGGGCAGGGTTTATCTTGTTACGGGTTCACAGTTGAAGGAACAAATTTTGCATGATTTCCATGATACTCCTATGGTAGGACATCTAGGGTATGTTAAGACTTACAGAGTGGTTCGGGAGAGATTCTCTTGGAAGGGTCTCAAAGATGATGTTTTGCGGCATGTCTATGAGTGTATGACTTGTCAGCAGAACAAGTCAGAGCATACTTATCCTGTTGGGTTGTTACAACCCTTGCCTATACCGGAACAGAAGTGGACTAGGATTTCTATGGACTTCATTACAGGTCTTCCTTGGGTGCAAGGGAAGGATTGTATCTATGTGGTCATGGATAGGCTTACAAAATATGCCCCACTTCTTTCCCATTGTAGTTGATTTTACAGCATCTCAGGTGTCTGAGCTATTTTTCAGAGAGGTGTTTAGACTCCATGGTCTTCCCAAGACCATAGTGAGTGACAGGGACAACAGATTCATGAGTTCCTTTTGGCAGGAACTTTTTAGGCTAGCAGGCATTGAGTTGACACCTAGTACTAGTTACCACCCTCAAACAGATGGACATACCAAAATAGTCAATAAGTGGGTTGAGGGATATTTACGTAACTATGTGTCAGAGTAGTAGAAGGCATGGGTATGTTGCTTGTATTTGGGCGAGTATTGTTATAATACTACGCACCACATGTCCATTGGTATGACGCCTTTCAGAGCTCTCTACGGCTATGAGTCATTGTCCTTCATTGATTTAGCTCCGAGTGATAGTAGAGTTCCTTTGGCTCAGGATTGGTTATAGGAGAACCAGGATATCATGAGATCTCTCAGGGACAATTTACAGCATGTGCATAATCAGTAAAAGATATACGTTGATCGACATAGGATTGAGAGAGCATTTGAGGTGGATGACATGGTTTTCTTATGCTTACAACCATACCGACAAAGCACCCTTAAAGGGGGGGAAGCTGAGAAGCTGAAACCGCATTTTTATGGACCATACAGGGTACTCAGGCGAGTTGAAGAGGTTGCTTATGAGGTTGAGTTACAGGGTGTTCACCATATGTCCATTGGTATGACGCCTTTCCAAGCTCTCTACGGTTGTGAGGCGTTGTCCTTCATTGATTTAGCTCTGAGTGGCAGTAGAGTTCCTTTGGCTCAGGATTGGTTATAGGAGAACCAGGATATCATGAGATCTCTCAGGGACAATTTATAGCATGCACAAAATTAGTAAAAGATATACATTGATCGACATAGGATTGAGAGAGCATTTGAGGTGGATGACATGGTCTTCTTGTGCTTACAACCATACTGACAAAGCATCCTTAAAGGCGGGGAAGCTGAGAAGCTCAAACCACATTTTTATGGACCATACAGGGTACTCAGGCGAGTTGAAGAGGTTGCTTATGAGGTTGAGTTACAACCTAGTAGTAAAATTCATAATGTGTTTCATGTATCTTGCCTAAAAAAGGTCCTTGGACAGCATATTACAGTTTCACCCAATTTGCCTCCAATGGATGAGGAAGGTAAATTGACTTTGGTTCTTGAGGAGATTCTTCAGGTGAGGGAATGACAGTTGAGAAGTATGGTGATTCGTGAGTATTTGATACGTTGGAGAGATCTCCCTATAAAGGATGCCACTTCGAAGGGTGAGGCCATTTTACAACATCCAGCATTACAGTTGCTTGTGGGAAAGCATCTTTGAGAGGGGAGAACTATCATGTCCCTTCTTTAGCTTTGTCTAGCAGAGACATGTGAGTCAGCTTATTATGGGGTCTTGTAGGCTAACAGTGATGGATAGAGACTCAGTGTGGTTATACAATGTTTGGGACTTGGTGTTATGGCAGTAGTTGATCAGTTTGGAGTAGTTCCTTATTTTTTAGGAGGTAGTTCCTACGTTTATGGAGGATATCCCTACTATTTAGGAGGTTATGACCATACCCAGAGTTGGGTCTCCTTGAGATTATTCCTTGGGTTCAGTTTCAGAGGATTTGGGTTTGTTTTCTAGTTTCCAGGAGCATCCCTAGATTTTAGGGATGAGATTGCCAGTGGATCCTTGATTTCTGACTTCACTCACAGATAGGTGGCAGGTTGACTTTCTGGTTTATGGTGTCATGTGAGCATTTTGCAGCTATTTGGGTTATATTTTTAATATTTCCTAAGTTAGTGTTTATTATTTAAATAAGGCTATGTTTATAGCCATTTTGGAGTAATCAGGGGTTTTTGGCCTCATCTGGATTTGTATCTCTTGGTGTAATAGCTCGTTGGAAAGGTCTTGGACTTTTCTAAATATTTCTCTCTTGACTCAAATCCTTTTGGTGAACGGATTTCTTTATATTTGAAAAAGGGTCATTTTCTATGCACTTGGCAACTGAAAAATGAGAAATATAACATTTTAACCCTAAACGCCACACTGAGTCACTTTTAGGGTTCGAGCTAAGTGGGAAGGTGTTATAAGGAAGTTGAGACCTAATTCTTCATTATCTTCTACACATTTTACATCTTGGATTTGAGATTTTGGCTCTAGAAGAGCTTTTCAGCATCTGGGACGCCAACCCTAATGCCTTCCCTGTTTGGGACGTAGCCCCCAATACAGTGGTTTGGATTTGCTTGTAGCTATTAGCATCTTGGAGATTGTATGACACACTTTCTAGAGGTTTCAGTGATTCTGACAGAGTTCAGCATGGGGTTTGGGGGTTTCTATCTAGTTGGGTGTACTTGGCAGCCGTATGGCTGTACTTGGCAGCCACTTTCCTTCCCACGTGTAGCACTTGGGGGGCTGGAATCTTGCCGTACCTTCATTCCTGGTTATATTACTCTTTCAACATCCAGGTTGGGTTCATTCCTGATTGTAATCTTCCTAAAATTATTGGAAATCTTCATCTGGTTAAATATTTGATTTTATATTTAGAAATCTGCATTGAATGGAATTTGTTTTGGTTGTATATGAACTTCATTTTTAGTACTTTGTTCATGTACTTGTACTTCATTTATTACTTGTTGAAAAATTATCAAAACATAAAAAGAATCCAACCCTTCTGCAACTTCTGTCTATTTCTAAAAGAAAATATTAATAAATGGGAAAAATCAATTTATAATAATAAAAATTACAGCAGATTAGCAAAAGAGATCCATCAGGGATCTTTCAATAAATTTTTTTTAAAGATAACAACAACATATTACACTACACTAATTCCATAATTCCATAATTAAATAATTAATTACATACATAAATTGAATATATCAATGAAGTGCATGAATGGAAACAACTATATGAAAAGTTAACATTATTAACTTCATTACAACATTAAATAAGGTAATAAGCAACATCAATAAATGTTCAATGTCCATATAAAATGTACACCAATGTCCATATAAAATGAACACCAATGTCTCCTTATCAACATTACATAGATCATCATAAGACTACATATAGCATCATGTACAAGTATCCTATCACAAATATACATCATCTGCTACAAATTGAAAATTGTGAAGTACAACTACTCCATCATACAAGATCTAGAGAAATAGAATTAATCAACATGCTGCACAAACATCCAATGGAAGAAAAGGTATCAACCACTCAACCATGTGCAACCATAAGGAACCACCCCCTATGCCTGGAGAATGATATAAGGATCCACACAAACTAAGCTTAGACTGACACCTAACTCCTAAAGAACATAATAAAATAACATAACAAAGATATGTTAACACAAGACATAGCCTCAAATAAAACAAAGAGTAAAGCCATCAACTTCCATAAAAAGAAGGCTAAGACCAAGGATACACATGTAGGGGAAAGTGTCATTGCATATTATCATCAAGGTTTCCCTAGCAATCTCTCTGGATCCTAGCGCCAAGAGACACCCATGTGGAACCAGCTCAAGCTCTCATGAAGACAAGGGAGTATAGTCATGCCATCAAGGCCTTCCCAATCTCATCCTAAGTCTATACTAGAACTCTAGAGCACGAGTGGTGGATCACAATAATTTTTTATGTTATTAATGTGAAAACTACACAGATCCTAAATAGATTAATTAAGGTTTTTGCTTCTTTACAAATAACTTCAAACAAGATTCCCTAGCAACCACACATAGGCCCTGGCACTCATTTGGAAGCCACTTCCCCTAATAATCTTGTATTATCTAGGGTAGAAAACCAATCATCAAAATATCTCATAATAATCTATAATGCATGATCCAATGGTTCCCATAATACAAACTGAACCATTACAAAAGTCTGATTTTCTCAACACAACATAATTCCAAGAGAGCATAGCTTATGCAATATCAAGAATATCACAAATTCCATCCAAAGGACAAATGAATCATTTCTAGGAAAACATCACAATAATCTCAAGTCCAAAAATCAAGTCTTTCGTTTGACATAGATTGGCAAAAACAATTCAAAATTCCAAAAATTATCAATATATCAAAATTCACTAGATTAGTACCTCTGATCAATGTTTTAGCACATTTACTTAATAAAAAAAATACTTTTACAATTACTTTCAGTGCTTATACAACTTAGCATAGCACATACAAAATATGTTTTAGTACCTTTGAAACACAGTTTAGCACATACAATGCACAATATAGTGCATTTAATAAATGGAATGGCACAAATGAAATATATAATAGCGCATTTACAAAATGGCAAAATACGACATCAAGAAGGATAAATTCTGAAATCAAAATTTCCAAATTGGCGGAAGTCCACGTGTTGGAAAACGTGCTCTTAGAAATGGGGGCCCGTATTTGCTTTGGGCCCCTAAGGCAAAAAGTAACGGGGGCCCGAAGTGAAACTAAACGGACCCCCATTTTATTCTCAAATGAGCGCCCACTTGAAAATGAAATGGGGTCCCATTTTTAAATCCAATATTACCCATTTTTTTTCGTGCGTATTTTGTCATTTTTGGACAATAAAGGTAATTTTAGGAACAGGCCCCCATTTTGTGGAAGTTGATTCCACAATCTGCCACTTGCCTCGGGATTAGGTCTGAGATGGGCCTGGGATGGCCACACCTAAGACATGGACCTGCAAATTCAAATCTCCATGATTGAAAGCACAAATATGAACTTCTCAAATAGTTTATGTGCCTCTAATTAGATAATTTTAATACAAAATTAAAACCCATTTCATATTATACTCTCTAGATTCTAAATATGTAAATTTATTTAAAAATTAATTATTTTAACTATTTTTCATTTAATTTATACTAGATCGGGTCCATAAACTTGAAATATTAACTAATTTTGTTAATTTAATAACTTTTTTATTTTAATGGATTTTGAAAAAAAAGTATATGTCATCAATCTACACAAAATTCTTTTCTATTTAAAAAAAATCAAAAAATGTTAACTTTATGTCAAATTTTTAAAAAGATAATTACGGTAATTAAAAAATTAATAAAAACAAATATTTTGAAAACAAATATAGAAAAATATGCTCATTAATCTTCAGTGTGTTACAAACCATTTCCCAAAATGGTTTGAGAAAATAATTTTAATTGTGTCAAAAAGTGTGGGTCGTACACATGCATGGTATGGTCCTAAAATAGGAATTTTTAAAACATAGTTTTTAGAACTCCATTCAAAAAGTTATTTTTTATTATGTGGGTATTAAAATAAATTACATATTTGGAAAATAGACTCAGAGGGATATCTTTTATATTACTCACTTTTTCCAAGATTCAATCTCCAAGTGTTTCAAAATTTAAGCTCAAGTGAGATGAAACCTGAAAATCAAGGAAAACACTTTCACTTTTTGGCCAAAAATTGGACTCATTTCATTGCACTGTCCCCCAAGATAACTCCAAATCAACACTCAGAATGATTCGAGAAGAAAGCAACACTATCATAGAAGAACAAATGAGTATCTTACAAAAGAGAAAGTGAATTCAAGGCAAGAATTTCAGGATATAGGAAAATTACATATCTGAAAACAAACCCCAATGAACACCAATTACAGAATAATCATTTCTCACACCTAAAGGAGTGATACTTATATAAGGCACATAGATAAACTCTCAACATACAATATACCCATAATTTGAAAGCAAGGTCCAGAAATAAACTATAGAGGGCGATTCTTTCTAATAAACAAAAGTACACACACGCAAAACTAATCTCATCAACAATCTGAAATTTTCCCCATACATATTAATTATAATTTTGATTATATATTTTTTCCAATTTTTTCCCAAAACACCAGAAAATAAGTGCAAACATGAAGAAGACAGTCTTTCCATTCTTAAAATAAAGATATAAAATAAACTTCAGGAAATAAAAATCTCCGACTTGGAATATAGAAGAAAGTTCTAAATTGGAGTAATAATTGAAGACACAACCACAATCTAGAAATCCACAATGAATAAATAAATCTTCCAATACGCTATTCGCAATGAAGAAATGCAAAGAAAATATCTTCGGAATGTAAAAGCAAATCTCCTCTCAAATTCACCAAAATTATTCAAAGCCACAATAATGGCAATAACCTCTTCCAAAATATCACACACCTCTAAAATCCAACCAATGCTAAGAATAATGCAAAAACTCTCTTAAAAATTCTTGAAAAATCCTAAATAAAAGTTAAAAGAAAAATTCTAAAAATAATAATTGTAATTCACAAAAATATTGCATGCATAAAAACTCAATCCAAAATTTGATGCAAAGCATAAGGCTCACTCTAGTTCCACCTTCAAAAAGAAAAATAAAATAATTAAAAATAATAATTACTAAATAAAGGATCCCAATTAATCAATAAAGCAAATTAAAATAAAATGAAAGAATAAATAATTAATTAACAATTTTAAATATAAAATCTCCAAATAAAATAATCGATTAAAATCTCAATTAAATAATAAAATAAATAAATGAGTAATTTAATAAATTAAATTTCCAGAAACGCTCCAACAATAATTTCTAATTAAAATAATTTATTTAATAAATATTAATCTCACAATGAATATTATTTATTATAACATTATTAAAATTAATTACCACAATATAACCAACCCATATAATAATTAAATAAACATCACATGACAACTTAACCAAAATACTATCACAATGGAAATTTTGTTTTGGTTGTGGCACTCCCCTTGGGCTCACAGTCCAATCACTGAGTCGAACCCATAGGAGCTTTCCAGGTAATCTATCTTGCAAATAAAATGAACTTAAAAAAATCTAGATTGAAGGTGATTCAAATAACATTATTGAGTGCCTTCTTGGAAAATCCTCCCCTTTCGTGGACTATAATAAGTTGGATAGAAGAAGCTAAATCTCTCTTCTCCAAATATGATGAGGTTAGAATTTCCCATGCCTTTAGGGAAGCTAAAAAGGTGGTTGACTATTTCACCAATGAAGGGGTCAAGCACATGGGCC
Organism: Cryptomeria japonica; assembly: GCF_030272615.1. Lineage (NCBI taxonomy): Eukaryota > Viridiplantae > Streptophyta > Pinopsida > Cupressales > Cupressaceae > Cryptomeria > Cryptomeria japonica. The sequence goes on from NC_081412.1 coordinate 474,373,466, forward strand.
GACGGACGTCACGGGCCTATAGTGAACTGGGAGTTAACATTAGATCCTTAATCAACTATGATGTCACTCATGGGAAAAAAAAAAATTTAATTATGATGAAGCAAAGTAGAGATTGGTATTGTGTCATCATTTGATATGGTGGTGGCACCTTAATTATCTCTATGGGTTGCGAGGGCTGGCATGTATTGTGGGTGCTTTGGTTTTTTTGGTGGCTCTCTATTCTGTTCATTTGCTCTATGATCAACCAAAGAAAATTTTGTGAGAAGATGGGGGGAAGCAGAAAGAGGGTTGAGCCAAACAATTGTGAAAAGCACAAAAAAAAATTGAATGTCTCGAGGCATATTGAGAGGGGGGGCTGAGTCCTTTCCTCGAGAAGCTCCATGGTGCTAACCCAGAAATTATAGTATTTTGCTAAAAAGTGGAAGGATGAAGGAATTGTTCTCTCTAGGAGGAAGGTAAAGATAGATGAGAATTTCATTGGGGAAATCATTGGGCTCTCCACAAAGGGGGTGAATTTATTTCGTGACAAAAAAAATTTAGATGAAGCAATCATCAAATTTCTCAAAACTGATGAGGAAAGGCAAGTGCTGGTCAAAATTTCTAATAGTTATTTTGATGTTGGGAAGGTAAAGACGCTATGGAGGGAGGTGCTCAGAGTTATCAAGAAATACATCATGGTGGATGGCAGATTTACTAGAGTTTACGACTGCCATTTTTCCCTCCTCAATCATTTTTGACGCAAGGTGAGGATTTCATTTCCTTACTACTTGTTTTTCTCTTTGAAACATAGTATTAAGAAACATCGAAAAATCCCGAGGAAGTATCATGTCTTGCATGCTGGCCTTATTCAGTTAATCCATGAGAATTTTGAAAATATGTCGGTCCTGTCTAACCCCATTTTGGCTCCGATCTTAGAAGGATATAATACTGATATTAGTATGTCTGAGGACAAAGGTGAATGGGCCACTGAATGGGAAGAGGAAGAGTCTCCCTCCTCCAATAATGTGTCGAAGAAAACCCCACAGAGCAAGCCTTCACATAAAAAATTTACCTCTATGAAAACCCTCATTGGCACTTCTCAGAAAGCTAAAAAGAAGGAGAAGGCCCCCCCAAGGAAAATTTCTTATTTTGAGGATTCTCTGGTGGATTCCTCTACTACCCCAGATTCCACTGATGGCTCCTATACATATTACCCTCCCACTAATAGAGAAAATAGGCCCAGATTCCCTAGAGATCTCAAACCTAAAGGCCACTACTTCAAGTCTGGTCGGGAATTTCCTTATGACATACTGGAAATAGCCAGAAATGGAGCTATTGAATTCTTTAGGATTGTTAAGTGGGGTTTTCATGAGATAAAGGACCTTAAAATAAAGAAAAGGACTGTCTCTACTAAGTTGGATGATATGTAAGCTAATAGGGTTCCTTAGAATGTAGTTGGGGTTTGGTGGATTGAGGAAGAGAAGATGTCAATGGACGAGTTCCTTCAAATAACAATTGAGCTCATCAATAAGATGAAGAAGGCAAACGAGAAAAATATTAAGCATTTGGAAGGGGAAATTGGCAAAATTTGGGAAACTATAAACACCATCATGAAGCATAGCCATAAAATCATGAAGAATTTTGCTACTACTATGAGCACCTTGGTGGATAAGCTAGGAAAAACCTAGTAGGGGATCTTGTTCATGGACTTGGAAGTTGACAAAGACAGAAGCCAAAAAGAGGATTTTGACGCCTTGAAGAGAACTAGAGCCAACCTAAAGAGAAAAGTGGATTCTTCGCCTCAGAAGATCTAGGAGTTGAAGAAGGTGACTCGAGAGATGATTAACCTTGAAGCTGAGATTGCTGATACCTTAAAGTCCTTAGGTTATCTTTGTCTGTCTAGTGTTGGCATTTTCCTGACTTCAAGTTTGTTGTTTCTATCCTTTTTTTGTTTGTTTTGCGGCTTTCCTTTCTTAATGAGCTTTGTTTGAATATTTTTATCTAGCTTGTAAACTCTGTGGTTTCAGGTCCCTATAAAACCCATTTTTTCCTTAATCAAAATCTTAACCAAAATACTAGAACTGAAAAGGTATCAACCAGGCCTAGAATGTGATAGGACATTATATCATTCTTTGTTTTCAACTTGTCATTAGGATTTGAGACACGCTTAGAGTTGTGAAGCTAGGTCAAGTTGATGTCTAGCACCTACAATCCTTCATAACATCAAATGTCTATGCACAACACACACACACACACACACATGTATACATGTATACACATATACACATATATATTATATATAAATACATACATATATTTATATATAATATATGTATATGTATATGTATATGTATATGTATATGTATATGTATATGTATATGTATATGTATATGTAGATATATATGTATATGTATAGATATACATATACATATACATATACATATATATATATATATACATGCATACATATGTATATATATAAATATATACATACATATATGTATATATATATACACACATACACACACACACATATATATACACACACACACATATATATACATATGTACATATATATATATGCACACTAGTGAAAAGAGAATTGCAATGCCACACCCCGCTGACAATGAGTGGTATGACATCATCTCTTCCACAAATATAGATACGTCATAATGAATACACATCAACAATAACATCAAGATCATCATCATGTCCATTGTAATCATGAATTAATGTTAACACATACCATGATAACATTATAACTAAACATAAACCATTGAATACACATAAATATCCAAACATTAATCTCAACATCAGCATAGTCCATAATGTATCATCTACCAACATGTAATAACTATCATCCACTAGAATCATCAAACAAAAAGAAAGCCATAACATCCACTGAGAGTATCATAAATGTGTTCTCAACAAGTCCATTAATGTCTAACAATGCATCAAAATAAAAGTGTATCGAAGAGGGACACTACATTATAAGCATGGTGGGGGTTGGATTAAGGTATTTTTACCCTCTTGCGTGTCATAATGGGACTAAGTCAACATGAAAATCCTTATCAACACATATATTGTAGTCAAACCACAAGAATCCATAAGTTAATAACTTCCTCCTAAAGGAATCTCAAATATAGAAAAATACGTTATGAAATTCATAAATAAGTACAATCTTAGAAAATGGACATGTTCTCTTTGAAATGAATAGAAAGAAGAAAGATAGAAGATGAAAGAAAGGTTTTAGTTTTTTGTTTCCACATAAAATTTATTACAAATGTAATGTAATAAAAGTTATGCAATCAATTAACCACCTAATCAAGTGCAAGTACATAAGAAATAATATTTAGAATTAATTTCATCTAGATCAAAAGTATATGGAAGCTTAAGACATGTCAAGTTCACAAAAATGAAATAATGGGAAATGAGATCCTTAGAATAATCAAATGTAATATAAAAGATCACAAATCCTTTCATAATATTGGAAAACGAACAAGCCTAAGTACTATACTCAATATAGAGCTAAGCATTGGGATTTTAACCATTTTTTGTAAAACAATGAGACAATATAAAGTGTTAATATGAAATAGTATAAAAATAGAAAAATAACTATATTTAATAGTTTTTAGAAGATACAAAATGAAAATACCAATGTTGATGTATATTTGAGATGAGGATATAGTAGTAATTTGTAACTAAAATTTGAAGTAAACTTTCCTAGGTAAAAGAATTGATCAGCCTAGTCTTGAGGTGACAAAGGCTTCAAGGGAATATCATAAATGAAATTTGGAAGCTTTATGCACCTATCTCCCAAAAATATGGGTCACTATATTAGGACATGGGTGTAGAGTGCCCTAGTGTAAGGGTTATTTTCCTTCTATAGTCTTAACATTTTCTATCTCTATCTTCTTTGTTCACCTATAGCTTTCTCACTATCAAATTTGTACCTACATAGACAAAATAGGGAAAAATTATTGTTTTGTATAGGAGCTTGGCTAAGTCAAATCTCATGTTAGTTCCCTAACTTCCATACCGAATAATGATGTGATAGGAGTGTGTGTGCTCACAAGGGAAGAGGCTAAACAAATGATAAAATACTGAAATGACATGATATTAGCTCAAGTATGAAAGACTCTCATGGAGTATCACACAAGAGTTGATGTGATGCTCATGAACTTCCACAATATTTTTAGTGCCCTCTTTCAATATGAAAATACATAAAATCTATGATCATGATAGTAGTAGAAAACTTGGATACTTGAATTATTTTCTCCTAGAACACATGTTTGTTCTTGAATGATTTGACTTGCTCACTTAAGAATGTTGTTTTCTTATTTGAATATGCCATACTTTGAGATGTGAGGAGTTGTGTAAATATGCAACTTATACCTTTTTGAAATAACAATTTATGGTAGGCCAACAAAGAAAGGTTGATTCATGCAAATTGCAATGACAATTTTCATCCTTAAAAAATTGATCATATTTTGTTAATATAGGGGAATTGGGCACCCTAGTCCTAGGAAAATGTGATAGCTAAAAGTAAGAGAATTGGAGAATAAACCAACTTTTTTTAAAAATCCTCAAATCAAGGATAATTATGCATGAATTAGGCACACACACCAAAATGGGTTCTAAACCTAGTGTGAAATTATTGAGGTCAATAATTTATGACACTACAACTGGGTAAGTGCACCAAGATGGTGAATAGAAAAGTGGCCACATGCAAAAAAAATGAAAATTTTCATAACATGTGCGTGTTCTGGAAATTCAAATATATGCCTAGCCAAAAACAATTAAAAAAACAAAAAGTTCCTCAAAACCCATACGGGTTTTGAGGAACATTATATTTTATAATAAAAAATCAAAAGTTCCTCAAAACCCATACTGGTTTTGAGGAACATTATATTTTATAATAAAAAAAACAAAATTTCCTCAAAACCCATACAACATTATACATTTTAGAAACCCGCGGGTTATGCAAAACTAGAAGTTTTTTGTCTTAGTTTTGCATAACCCGTACGAGTTATATAGAACTAGAAACCAAATAGGAAGTGGGGGGAGAGAGAGAGATAGGAAGAGGGGGGAGAGAGAGAGAGAGAGAGAGAGAGAGAGAGAGAGAGAGAGAGAGAGAGAGAGAGAGAGAGAGAGAGAGAGAGAGTAGGAAGAGAGGGATGGAATAGGATAAGGAGAGGGGGAGGGAGAGATAAGGGGATAGGGAGAGAGAGAGAGAGAGAGAGAGAGAGTAGGATAACAAGAGGGGGAGGGAGAGAGAGAGACATATAGAGAAGGGGATAGGAAGAGAGGGAGAGAGATAGCGAAATAAAGAGAAGGGAGAGAGAGAGAGAGAGAGAGAGAGAGAGAGAGAGAGAGAGAGAGAGAGAGAGAGAGAGAGAGAGAGAGAGAGAGAGAGGGGGGATGGAGGGAGAGGGAGAGAGGGAAAAGGAGAGGGGGAAAGGGGGAGAGAGAGAGAGAGAGAGAGAGAGAGAGAGAGATTGGGAAAAGGAGAGGGGGAGAGGGAGAGAGAGTTAAAGAGGGAGAGAGATAGGGATAGGAAGAGAGACAGACAGAGACAAAAACAGAGACAGAGAGAGACAGAGAGATAATAGGATAAGGAAAGGGGGTTGGAGGGAGAGGGAGAGAGAGGGAGATTGGGAAAAGGAGAGGTGGAAAGGGAGATGGGGGAGAAGGAGGGGGAGGGGGGAGAAAGAGAGAGAAGGGGGAGGGGGTGAGAATAGGATAGGATAACAAGAGAGAGAGAGAGAGAGAGAGAGAGAGAGAGAGAGAGAGAGAGAGAGTGGAATAGAGAGAGAGAGCAGGAGGAGGCGAGGGTGAGAGACATGAGGTAGAGTGAGAACGAGAAGGAGAAAAGGGTGAGAGACTCGACAAAGAGAGAAGTGTGAGGGGGAGAGAGATGAGATAGAACTCAAGGAGGATAATTAGGGATTAGAATAGACAAATACAGTGATGGGGAAGGAAGATGAGAGAGAGAGAAAAATAAGGGAGACATGCATGTATACAAACATATATACATATAGCTATATTAATATATGCATATAGATATGCATATATACATACATAAACACATATTATATGTGTATGTCTATACATATGTGTAGTAAATGCTAAGTTTACAAGCATACTTTATTATGTCTTCATAACTTGTACAGGTTTTGTGAAACACAAAATAATGGTTTTAGTTCTACATAACCTGTACGGGTTATGTATAACTATGAATAGTTCTTTTTTTTTTCCAAAACCCGTGCAGGTTATGAAGAACTGTGAATAGTACTTTTTGCTTTTCAAAACCAGTGCAGGTTATGAAGAACTGTGAATAGTACTTTTTGTTTTTCAAAACTCGTGTAGGTTTTGGCTTGGTAAGAGGGTTGGAAAATGACCCTAAGGCTTGCAAGCCCATTTCCCCCCATTTTTGTCCCTTTACATGTTTTTTCATCTTCCAACATGATTTCTCGACTTTGTCATCATCAAGTTTACAAATGATCAAGTGGGTATCTCTAAAATTACAACCATAATCTCACACATCTTCTTTGTTTTCTAACTATATAATTTTTTCTATTTTTGGAAAACATTAGCATAGTAAACTTTAATTTTCTTTACCAGTGCCTTGACAGTCCTCACAGACATATGTCTACCATTTTTTTTATAACTTTTTATATACATGACCAAATTCAAAATAAATTACATATTATTATTCTACACTAGATTCTATACACTTTTTAAAAAAAAAAATTCATTTTTGATTATTTTGATGCATGTTATACCTAGTGCACGAACAAGTACCAAATTTTCAAGATGCGGTCACTTCAAAAAATCATAAAAAAAAATACTCAACGGAAAATTACAAAAAAATACACAACTTCTATATCTCACTCTTACCTATCATCCTACAAAAGGGTTTTTCAAACTAGTAAATCTAACTAAAATTTTGTGCAGTGCATGAAAACAGCTATGTTATATTTTTCTAAAAAAATCAGGAACATTTTTTTGTACATGAAAGGTTTGACCCTTGTAATCTTATCCAATTTTAAAAAAACTTTAGTAGTTTAGAAACTAGATTTAGAGCATTACAATTCTTATTCTTTTCTCAACTCCTATTTTTTAGTGCATGACCTTCAAATATCTCTTTGAAGTTCAGGTTTACCCATTTTTAGGAAAAAAAAAAAAAAAGAAGAAAGTGGCCACTTATACCCCACTTTTTGTTCACCATCTTGGTGCACTTACCCAACTATAAGTTTTTAATAAAACTACTTAGATTATCTTTTAAGTATTGTGTATTATTTTATTATAGGCATGCCAATTTAATTACTATTCCCAAAGATCCCCCTATCCCCTTCACACTCTAACTTGATTAAAAGTCTGAAAATCATAAAAAAAAATCAAAAACTATAGTTCCAAGAAAAATAGAAAAACTTAATGTTCCACTAAGGGGTTTTTAAAAAAAAATCTACACACTCTATCTTCTAATTTGTGGAACTTCTATCTTTTCAAACACTTTATATTAATTTTTTGTCCCATATGTTTTCCTCCCCTTGTATAATTAAACTACTTTCTTATGTATCTAGTAACATACCCACATGCATTCTAGGTGGAGGTAGCAAATTTTGTATGTATTTTATAGGTATAAATGCACTAGTAGCATTTTTTAGTTGAAAATTTTGTTACATATATTTTATTATTTTGAAGACAAATGCATACTTATGTCTCTCTTCTATGGTGGAGTGTTTACTTGGAAGGGTTTACCTATGTAACCTACTATCCTATTATGATCAAATAAAGTGAGAGAGAGACCAAACCCTTACATAGAAACCAAATGACATGAAAGTAACATAACTATGTTGTGTTTGATTTACATATTTATCCATAGAAATATATTAATGCATAGTTAATATTGTATTAATAAAAACCACATTCACATAATTTTTAGAGCCTATTAATACTGGAACAATTAATATCACCCCTAAAGGTAATGATCCATGTCAAATTAATAGTAGGAAGTTTATCACCTCATTCTACATTTAATATATTATTTTACTAAAATTATTGCATTGAGAATGTGAAAGGTTTTTCCTAATGTCATTTTTTAGTCTTAATATAGATTTGTTAGAGGTAAGGATATTCTAATAATTTGGTTATCAACTATAAAGGGATGGATTGGGTCAACGTTTCTATAAAAAGTGTATGTATTAATATTCTTGATTTTGGGAAATCATATGATACAATTGAGTGGCCTTTTAGTTTTCTAATGCTTCAGACTATTAGATTTAGATAGTTTTTTACATAATGATTAGAGTCATGTTCAGGCATGCTAGAGAACATATTTGCAAAAATTATGATTGATCTAATTATTTTTCTCTCCATAAGCCTATATAGGAAAGATCCCCTATTTCTCATAAACTATTCATGGTTGATACTAAGGATTGACATTATATACTTAGGAATGTATATTTGGGCCCACTAGTTAAGGTTTTATCTATATTATCTAGGGATTTTATAGTCAATCTTTAGTTTTTAGATGATACTTATATTATTATTATTTTTTAGGCAAAAGTGGACGAGCCACAAATATATATTATAATTATAATAGACTAGTTCAATAGCTCCTAGAGGAAAGAACTAGCTAAGAAAACCTCCATTGGTCACTCAAGATTACAATGCATAGAAGGAGGCCAACACTAAGAGTGAAGGCTGCATATCTAGCTAAATAGAAGTATGGAACATCCAAAGAAGCCTAAAATTTACCTAAGTAACACTAAAAATATCAGTGTATCCAAGGACTAACCCAGTCTAATCATTACAATTCAATACTAGTCATGAATTAAACAACCTAAGTAGTCCATTCTGAGACCATAGTAAAAGCACCAAATATTCTACAAATCTAACATAATGAATATTTACATATATTTGCACCCTGCTTCATACTTATCAAGATTGGGCTATCAAACAAAAATGAGGATAGGCAATAAATGTAACCCAAAAATTGTATGAACACCAATATTACTCCTCCATAGGCTATGAGCCTGACCATAAGCCATCTCCAACATTTAATGCAGCAAAGGAAGTTATCAGGCCTTCAATCGGTGAACAATGGATCTCATTAACTTGGTCAAATGAGAAGAGACGAGGCAGAGAGACTCGGTTAACCTGCATTGAAGCTTCATTACCCACAAGAACTAGCAGAGAGAGAGTAGAGGGCTCCGTTTGCCCATGTTTGTGGCCTAAGATCGCTAGGATGTATTTTTCAGAAGATTCAGCTTTTTAGGTTTGAACTTAAGCCTCTACCTACATTGTGAACAACTATTTGGAAAGGTCTTACATTTTTCAAGGAGAGAGATCACTTTCTATTATCAAAGATTAGGGGAAATTCATCATGACTAAGCAAGAACTGCCTGGGGAATAAACCACCAACTTTTGCTTGACAATTCCATAGACCATACTAACAGTTAGCTTCCAAAAGTTGGTTATCATAAAAAAAATCTTCTCAAATCATTTTATGAACGATATTTTTAAGGGAACCCATGACTATAAAACATTAACTACATTGGAAAGGAAGATAGAAACTAGTTGGAAGGGAAAAATAGACCTTTTCTCCTATGGATAAAGGAATTCTTCATCGATAATCCTTTCAATGTTGCATTTGCAATGTTAACAGGAGATGTTGAAGGCGATTCCCAATTGGTCCTCGGCGATATGATCCTCAAACGACATCTCCCAAGCAATGAATTTCAAGGGCACTCTGAAATTTCTCGGAGAAAACTCCATTATGCATCAAAACAGGGAAAGCTACAGAAGAAAAAACAAGCAAGTGAAGTATCAACACTCGGTAAAAAGCAATGGCTATCTTGAGATTCACATTCCCTTCCAAAATCATTACAAATCTTTATATGATGTGAAATGATTAACAAGTCTGAGCGACATGCTTGAAGCTGGTTTTATTAATTATACTGCAAAGTAGAAAGAGATGCCACATGTGTGAGATCAAATGAGGAAATATCTTTGATCTCACGAGGCTCATAGTATAAGACACCATTGTACTGCCAACATGGACGATGAATGAAAGAATGACAAACACCATTTCGGCCACCATCATATTGCCAACAAGGAAGAAGGGTGAAGAATCAATCAACACGATGTAATAAATGTAATTCCCCGACAGGAACCCTAAAGGAAAACAACACAACTAGGCAACTAAAGGGTGAAATAATTTTTTTTAAAAGACTAAGTACACTAACCATAAACATTGCATGTTTAATAACACAACATAAGTCTAACATATGATTTCGTAAGGGTTACCAATGAAGATTAATTCGTAGATTATATTAACACCATAGTTAATCAAATTAATTAGATAAATTGAATGCTTAAGTTTAAAGCTACACATACATCTAATTTCCACAATGAAGAAATAAAAGTATTCCAATGTATCCAATTCCCATAAAAAATTTAAACATAAGATCAAAGCAATAACATTCATTCCACTGACATAATATTACAATATCCATACATACATGGCTTCCCATAATGCCACAGATTACAAAGTTACAATATCAAGGTTACATAAAAGTCTGATACAATGACCACAAGGTCTCAACTGAACAATGATCTCGAATCATAGCTGGTATATGATCCACGAACAAAGAAACACTAGTGAAGCCTTTCCTCACCTGAAGATACAATCCAAAACATCTAATGGGAAGTGGCACTACCACCCAACCATGTGATCCCAAAATGGAACCACCCCACCGTGCTAGGAGATAGTAGAAAACCTTCAAGGAAGCAAAGTAAGACAAGTACGAAAGGACTACAAGACTCCACAAACATCCATGTGACTCAACTCACAAAACACTAGTGACTCTAAGGAGAGAGTGTCATCGCATGTCTTACGGTGGATACCATGGTACAGCCTCCATGGGTCTCGGCCCCCATCCTGGGTTTCTCCTAGTAACCTCTCCTGAGCCTCCGGTTACAACTAAGTCTCATGCAGACCCTACCAATCCTTTCGTGAAGACAAGGTGGTAAGTTTTCCATTCCAGGTCTTCTCGTAACATTATGAGCCCTTTACAAGCACTCACCTATGCACGAGGTACATTATCTTAATTAATATTATTCTACCCACCCCCTAATCAATTATTAGGTTATCACTTTTTAACTAACTTCCGACGGGTTATCCTATCATCCACTTTGGGTACGACCCCCTCTCGAAAGCCACTCTTTCTCGTAGGACACTAATAGGAAAGACCTCTCTACAAGAACTCTATGGCGAAACAAACAACCATAACTAATCCTGACAAAGCATAGGTGAAGGATACACAATCACTAACCCAAGATTGACCATTTGGACAAAACAGACAATGGTTCATATCAACAAGGTTATACAACAACACCTGACCAAGGAGAAATAATAACATAGGACACATTGACAACTCAACCATAATTGCAATGAAATTAAGCTTGACTGCAAACACCATTTACACAAGATCCTAATACAGGCAATCTTTTCTCAAAACAGCCAAAAGCATAAATAACTTGCAATTAAAGATTTTCCAGATGATAATATAATACAACTATTCAATACAGAGAAATCAATTTGCCATTTGTCCAATAAATTAAAATAGAAATAATTCTCCTAATGTATTTTCAACATAATTATCAATTATAAAAATTACAAGCTTTTTCTAAAACATTCACAACTAAAAACTGATTTTATAACTATGATATAATTGTATGCATACCTGTATATATACATCATATATATATAATAAACTTACAATTATATAGAACATCTCATAACCAATATATAATTTCCACCAAAATGAAAACACACGTAATATATATATATATATATATATATATATATATATATATATATAAAATTTAACACAAATTATTCTGTTTACTAAACCCCTAGCACAAAACCCGAAATAACCATATCGCAGTACGCATAGGGTTTACATGAATAATAAAAAAAACATTTAAGTTTCGGCCCTACCACGGTAGCCCATGCTACCGTAGGTAGCAGCTGCTACTGTCGGCAGCACTGCTACCGTCAGTAGTACTATGTATTGCCGCCGGTAGCAGATGCTACCATAGGTAGCCGCTACCATGGTTTTTAATATATATATATATATATATATATTTTTTTTTTATTTTTTTTTAAATCCCTTTTTAATAATAATTTTTTTTTTAAAACATAAAAATAAATTCCAAATCCATACCAACCATTTAACAAAATTTACATAGGAACAAATTTTTCCTATCCAAATCAAATTCATTCACGGGATTTTATTTCAATTACTTTTTTTTAATTTAGATAGTCCAATAAATTTAATTCACAATTAAATTTATTTCTAAAGAAATCACAGAGATTTATTTAAAGGACTATCAGAACAATTCAAACCAGAGACAATAATTTTCCCAATGTTCTCAAAATTAAATTACTCACATCTACTAGAAAATTAACATCAAGCAAGGATAAAAAAACCCTGATTTAACCAGAAGAGGGTTTTGAATCTGACAATTAAGTTACACACACATCATTCAGAAAAAAATAGAAATATTTTCTAAAAACCCACAATTAAGAAGTCATCCAGCCTAGTATAGCTTTCCTGGAAGAAATCTGTAGAAGAGCCCTAATCTTTTCAATAAGCTTCCAATAAATTTCTTCACCTAAATTCTTGACCTGATTTCCTATCTATCTAAAATAAAGACCTTTTCCCTATTTAAACTAAAATTCTAGGTTCTATAGCTTTTTTTCTCATAAACCTAAATTTAGAATAAAAGTAATTTTATTTTATTTTCTAATTTTATAACAAAAGATAAACTAATATGCAATAATTAAAAATCATTATTCTTTCTTTTCTTTTTTCATGCAAATTAATTAATTTTCTAAATAAAGAATTAAAGCAAACCTTTAATTCTAATTAATTCTTTTATTCATTTATGCATTTATTCTTTTATTTAAAATTCTAGGAAACAATAAATATAATTAATCTAATTTATTTTTCCATTTAAATAAAAATATATTTCTAATATCATGCAACTTGCAATTTAATTTATTAATCTCTTTTAATTAACTAAATTTATAAACTCAATGCATAAACAATTCAACTATGAGATAATTCCATAAACTTAATTAATTAATTAATTAAATCCACTAAAACATTCAAATTAAACAAATCTCAAGCAATTACCCATAAAAAGATCAAACAACAAAATACGAAGGCCGAACAAACTGACAAGACGACCAACTAACGACACTCACACAAGTGTAACTAAGTAAAATAGGGTCAACTACTATCTCCTCCACTTCCATCAGAAAATATAAGGCACGCTCAGACCTATGAAGCCAGGTAGAGACAATACCCCATACCTACCCAGTACTTGTACCTGCAATAATTTGCATCACCGAACCACACATGCATATATACAATATAGAAAACACAGCATACACACTGATGAAGGAGAATCGCAACGTTCCCTGTCTCACCGAAGTGAGTGAAGAAAAATCATCCCCTTGCATCCAATACACTCGCAGACACACAATATATAATTCCACATTGCATAAATAAAGTAAAATGTCAATACATAGCAATAATCCATAAAATGTCATAAATCACAAGTACTGAAATACTGCAAATAAATTATACATCTCATCTCTAGATAAAACATAATGTCATACAAATCTGAATAACATATCATGGTAATGTATCCATTGAAAGTAAACAATAATAAAATATGAGTCTAATGAGATGGCATGTGTCTATAGGTTCATGAGACAAAATTTCAATCTTTAAATCAAGATGCCGCGAATTTAGAATCATCATTATTTGCTCACTTGAGAAAAACCAAAAAGTAAATTCATTCTGCAGAAATCTTGAATAATGAAATGAAAAGTGTGCCATTCATTTAAATATTTTTCCTTTTATCATTGACAATGCTTTCTAGTTGAGGAAGATTTTCCAAATTGAAATTTGGAAGTGAAGAGTCCACTTCCACCTTGTCACAACCCAAATTTTCTAATACATCTGTCGCTCTATTACCTTGAATACGTGAGAAATACAACATCCCTCAAATGAATCTAGTAACAACCATGCTTGATTTAAAATATAGGAAATTTTCCAGTTAAATGAACATCTGGAAATGTATGCTTTCACTATAATGGAAGAATTTCCTTCAACCTGTATCCTAGATAACCTAAGTTGTTTTGCTAATGTCAGTCCATATAATAGGGCAAGAGCTTTTGCCAAATTATTTGTTCCAGGAGGAATAAGAGAAGATTTAGCTGCCAAGAGAAGACCTAAGTGATCTCTAATACAAAATCCAATCCCCGAATCACCAGGGTTTGCTCTAGATGAACCATCAAAGTTTAATTTGACAAAACCAATTAGAGGAGGTTGCCACTTAACTAAGTTTCTATTGATTGAATGATTTTCCCAGCCAAATGTAGCACAAAAAGAAGGGATAGTTAGACCTTTCCAAATCTTGATAATGTGACCATCCCAAAATAAAGTTGAAATTGCTATTTGTGTTCTTGATATAAGCATTAACCTATTTTGAAACATATTTCTCAATTCCTTCTAAAACCAAATGAATTGGAGTTTCAATCTGTCTGAAAATTCTTTTATTTCTATCCCACAAGATTGACCAAATGACAGTTGTCGCGATACATTTCCAAATGCTTGCAAATAAAGAGTTTTTGAATGGAGTAGGCCAGGATTGGAATAGCTCCCAAAAGTATAGGGTAGCAACATAGATAGATTTAGTTTTTCAAAAACATGGATCTAGCATTGCTGAGCAAAGGAACACCTTAGGAGCAAATGATCCACGGTTTCAATTTTAGCTTTGCATAATACACAAGCAAAAGAGTTAGCAATATATATTCTTTCCAATTTATCACTTGTTAATACCCTCTTTCTCAAAGATAACTAGGCAAAGAAACTTGCTTTAGGAAGCACATCATTATTCCAATAAAATGAAAAGGCTCTACTCTTAACTTGCTGATTTTCCATATGTCGGACAACAACATGGCCATCTTTAACTAAATATTTTCCATCATGAGCTGGAGCCCATTACAATTTGTCTTCTTGATTTGAAATATACACTCTTCTTCTTTTCAATATTTCCTAAAAACAAATCCTTTGATCATCTCTAATCGGTAGATCGAGAGGATCTTTCCAAATAGCTTTCCCTAAAAAAATTTCTATGCCAATAACATAATCTATCAAAAGTGAACCCCAACATTTTTTTATAGTTGGAATGACATCCAATAGAAGCTCTGAGAACTTTAAAGGAGGCAGGCCATTCCACAAGTCCTCCCAAAAATGAATGCACTCACCATTGTGAACCTCCCAAGATATATATCTTGTAATAATCTGCCTACAAGACATCATGAAGTTCCAAATCGCTGACCCTTTTGGAGGATCAAGAGTTGTTATGACTCAGGAAGGGTTTAAAGAGTCCAAGTATTTTTCCTACATGATTCTACACCACTTGGTGTCTGGTTTAGAGACCATTTGCCACACAAGTTTACCCCAAAGGCAATGTTTCTTTTAGATAAGTCATGTAGACCGAGTCCCCTTCCCCCCTTATCACGTGTCATTCCTTGAATTGAAATAAGTGGGATCTTCTTTTCTTCTGACATATTGTCCCTCCATAAGAAACCTATAGTGAGTTTCTCAATCTGATGAATCACCCCAGCAGGGGCTTTGAGGACTCACATGAAATAATTGGGAATGGTAGACAAGACTACCTTTTATTAGAAGTAGTCTACATGATAGGGATAGCCAACGAGCCTTCCATGTGGAAATGACATTCTTAATTCTGTCTATAATAGCTTTCCAATAAGTTGCCTTATTGACACCCATAAAAAAAGGAATGCCAAGATATATGGTGGGAAGACATTCTTGTGAGAAACCCAAAGTATCAACAATTTTCCTTGTGACAACATCATTTGTATTAAAAACACATTTCTTTGATTTTTGAGCATTTATTCTTTGTCCCGCCATGTAAAGATCCAAAGTTTGCCTGATCTACTTTGCCTTCTAAACATTTGATTTACCAAACAACAGTGTGTCATCATAAAATAAAGAATGTGTAATTGACACAGATGTTCCTTCAATATGAGCACCCCTCCAAATCCCATGACCATGTTTAGACTTAATGATTCTGCTAAAAGCTTCTGCCATAATTATAAATAGATGCGGGGATAGGGGATCTCCTTGTCTCACACCTTGTGAGGTAGCAAAGAAACCAGCAAGGGGATCATTAATTAACACTAGAAAGTGAGCTCCTAAAATACATGCCCTGACCCACTTACACCACTTCTCAGTAAATCCAAATTTGCACAAGACTTTAAACAGAAAAGACCAATTAATTCTATCATATGCTTTCATCATATCTAATTTGACTACAAAAGAAGAGACATTGTTGGAATGGATGGAGTGCAACAATTCATGGGCCACTAAGGCACCTTCCATGGTCTCTCTTCCTAGTATGAAACCACCTTGTTCTGGGGATATGATTTTGACAATCAATTTCTGCAATCTGAGATAAATGGCTTTGGTAATAATCTTGTATATAGTATTGCATAGCAAAATGGGCCTGAAGTCTGCAAAAGATGTTGGCTCTTTGATTTTCGGAATAATAGCAATATTAGTAGTATTGAAATTTTGAAGAATGGATGAGCTCTTTCTTGACTCCTCCATTACTGCCAGCAATTCAAAACCCAAAACATCCCAATATTTTTGGAAAAAAAAGAGCCGTAAAACCAACTGGACCCGGGGCCTTATTCGACAGGAAAGAAATGACTACTTTACGAATCTCTTCAATTTTGAAAGGGGCCAATAATTGTTGATTATCAAGGGGACAAACAATATGAGGCATAACATCCATAATCTCCTTATCTTGCACATCAAGTGGAAAGTTTGAAGAAGCAAGAGCAAGTAAGTTCTAAAAGTAATTTACTCCATCTTGAATTTCTTGTGCATCTCAAAAGGTTTTACCTGAGGAAGCTTCCTTAATGGAAAATATAGTAGTAGATGTCCTCTTCTGCTTTGCTAACATCTGAAAAAAAATTGGTTTTTAAATCCTGTTCCCTTAACCATAGCTCACAAGAATTTTGTCTCCAGTATTCCTCCTCTCTCTTACAATTTTTTTCCCATCCAGCCCGAAACTATTTCTTCTTAGCAAACAACTCTGAATCTAGCTTTTTAGAGATGATCTATTCATTAATCAGATGCAACTAGCTTTCAACAAGTTCTTTTTGAGCAAATATGTTTTTGAAGACTTCCTTATTCCATGTTTTAATTTGAGCTTTAACATACTGCTTTTTTTAATGGAACTTAAACATTTTGGTGCCCACCACTTGGGGAGCACTTACCCACCATTGTCAAATCAAGGCATGAAAGTGAGGATGTTGGAACCACATCCTTTCATATTTGAAAGAAGGTTTATGGTTATGTTTTGGTAAGGCTACCATTTTTTCAATACTCAAGAGGATATGGAAATGATATGAGCCTAATAAGGTTAAAATTTGAACCTGCAAATAATAGTTTTGAGCCCTCCACTCTTGTGAAAAGAGAAATCTATCTATTCTCTCTACAATTTGTAAGAAGTCAGCTCTCGTTTTATTCCATGTAAAAAAACCATTTTGCAGAAGACTGTCAAACAAGTCATTATCATTTATAAATTCTTTGAAATATTCCATAGTCTTGATAGGGGGGTAAATATCACCTTTTTTCTCCTCTAGTGAAGTAATTGCATTAAGATCCCCCCTAAATAATAATATTTTTCTTTTTAACTTGTTGAATGATCAGAGTGAGAGAGGACCATAAATTCTTCTTATCTTGGGTAGATGTTGGGCCATAAACATTTATCAAGTTAAAAAAAATGTCAAAATGCTTTATACTAATATGTTGCCAATTGGTTCCTTGCTTCACAAATTGAGCAATTATCGACTTTGGATTCTACAGTATCGCGAGACCTCTTGAAGCACCTATACTCTGGCTGTGTGCTGATTTCCAATTTGGCCATTTGGCAATTATTTTCTAAAAAACCTCATCTGACATTTTAGTTTCTTGAAGCAAAACTACATCTGCCTAAGAAAAGTCAAGTTGTAGCTTGATTCTCTTCCTTTTGTCAGAGGCATTTATACCCCTAACATTCCGAGAGAAAACTTTCATACCTGTTGAGGAGAACTACATTTAGTCCTCCTTGTAACTCTCTTTGTAGATAAGAATTTTTTATCAATGGTGGTTTGGATACCAACCTCAATTTATTCTTTTGCTTTAACTGCTTTTGACTTTCTCCCTCTTTTTTTAGGAGTTCTCAAATCTGATTTACTTAAAGCAGGCGTTTGGGAGATGGAAAGGGTTTGAGAAAAATCAAAACTTCCCTTAAATTGATCTTCTTCCAAGGTCAAGTTACAAGGGACAAAATCTAATTGCTCTTCCTCTATTAAAAACCCCTTTTCGGTCTAATTTTGAATTTATTTTTTGGAAACACAACCAGTGATAATTGGTGATTGATATCAACATCATCCAGACCAGAGTTAAATGGACCAAAATAATGCATATTTTCCAAATTGGCATGATCAACTGACAAAATTTTATCAGTTACAATATCCTGAGTTTGAACTGCTGCCTTTTGATTCCCAATCTGGTCTTCAAAGTGAGACTGTGAAAATATCTCAGGGCCCTCAAATTTAGTTAAATGAGACATATTGTCAACTTTACCACTCATCCTAGATCCAATCTTATTAACATGCCCTATTA
The DNA here is from genome assembly GCF_030272615.1 of Cryptomeria japonica. Classification (NCBI taxonomy): domain Eukaryota; kingdom Viridiplantae; phylum Streptophyta; class Pinopsida; order Cupressales; family Cupressaceae; genus Cryptomeria; species Cryptomeria japonica. The sequence goes on from NC_081412.1 coordinate 474,392,236, forward strand.
ATTGCACACAATTAGCATAATTTCCTAGCATCTCCTCATGAGCAATTTCATCTTGAGAAGCCACACTTAAAATCAACTCATCCACCATTCTTTGAAGTTCTTTTTCTGATTTTTTGTTACATATAACAAGATGCAAGGAAAGAGAGAATGGCTCTTTATGAACGAAATCAATTAAACCACTCTGGAAAATCAAATTTTGAACAATATTTTCCAAATTAAAGTGAGATCGGAGTCCTTCATGTGAAATGTTGAAATTTTTTTGTCTGTGACCAAAAGGCTTATGAAGCCAAAATGTTCCATTCAAAGATAAACCTAAGAACTTGTTCTTTCACTGAATAGATGGGAGAAATACCTTAAGAAATGCCTCTAAAAGTGATTTACAAACCAGTTTTAGATTGATTGCATTTAGGTCTTTCTGATTAGGAGAAACAGATGAACCTTTTGGATGGGTATTCTTAAACAACAACTCAAAAGGGACATTTAAAATCATCTTGTCTTGTACCTTAAACTGTAGTAATGAAGGCTCCTCACCCAATCCCTCATCCTCATATTTACCTCTTTTTTCTGCCAAATGTAAAGAGCATTGAAAAGGATACAAAGTGTGATTTTTACACACAAAAATCCTTTGTTGAACAGTGCCCTAATACTGTGTGTTGTAGTGACCCAAAAAGTTTTGATGTTGATCTACATAGGTAGCATTTGATTAAAAATTTGATCATACTTATTTTATGGTTATATGTTAAGAGTAATAAGAAGATAGATGTTATTTCTTGGGGCCAATGTGTTGCTCCTAGGGTTCTAAGTGATATAGGGTTAAGAGATACTATTGATAATAATCTCTCTTTTATTTAAGTAGTTGCTAAAATAATTTACAATTATATTTATAAATAGTTGTTTAATTGTAATCCAAATAATTCTATACCTAAGGGGAATGCAAAGTATAATTGTTTCCACAAATGTGATTTTTTTGAAAACATAGCAAAGCTATTCCTTTTGGATTGTCTATTTTTCCTCTACCTAAAGGCCTAGATTTTTGTGAGAGAAATACCTAAAGGTCTTGAATTTTTATTTCATTCTAACGATGATGATTTGGGCTTCAAGTCCATTTGGTTTTCTGTATATGGTAATATTTCTATGTTATCTTTTTTGGAGAAAATAGTTTTATTCTATTTATGTTTACTTAAGTCCAACTTGGATAACCAATATATTTTATTAGTTTTAATTGCATCTTTCCTAATTGTATTGTCATTTGCATCATGGTCATTGTACCTACCCTTGCATTTGATTGGGAGACATGTCTTCTCCTGTGTTTTCATGTTTCATACCTTTTGCCTATATAAGCAAGCTATTCTACAAATTGTAACTTACCAATCAAATTATTTCTTTCAACATCTCGTTCTATATTTTCTTGTGTTGTTGGATATCTCCTAGTGTGTTCCTGAAGACTGCATCTTCCAGTCTCCTATTTCTTTTCCCATAATCATCTAGTGGAGGTTTTTAACCAATTTATTGGCATATTAAATCTCCTAAGTTGTAATATCCCCTGTCCAAATGGTGACTGAAAACAAAGAATATTTTCTGTCAAATCTGCGTGTTATGCGGCTTATATGATTTGTGTGTTATGTTGTTTGTTGTCGCAGTAGTTTTCAGATTGATATGTTGGCTAACACACATGGATGTCTCAACCATTAAAAAATTTCCAATGGATCTTTTTGACTGAAAATTAATAAGAGTTGTATATGCAACTGTCTTCCCAATTCTGATATAGTTCTGACATAAATTTTCAGACTCAACCCCGTTAAGAATTTCGTTGAACACTTGTCTTAAAAGTGCCTACCTTGACGTTCTCAGTGTATTTTGTTGTAGAGACATTGGTTACTAAGAACTTAATGAAGATCAATCAGTAATAGTCTGAAAATGATGAGTGATGGCCAATATAGTATGTATACAGCAATTAAAGCTCATAAACATAATTGACTACGGACTGTCATTTAGTCAAATAGATGGCACAAAAAGTTCATAAATCAGTCAAAGGAAATGCAACCCCATATGCCTTGTCCTCATTCATATAATAGATCATTAAATCATTACAATCTCAAGAACACATTGACTGACAATGTTTACTAATTCTCAAATTTTCAGAGGACAAGAGAATCTCACTTGAATCATACAAACAATTGAAAAATACAAAGAAATGGATGCCTTGGAACCTGATATGTTTTCGCCCAAGATAGACGATGAATGATGCAAGCAAAATCCTCAATGATGATGGCTCCAATGTGCAAGATCTAAACCAATTATTTGTCATCCCTGCTACTGCCAATGAAGGTCTCAATCTGCAATCTAGTGTCTTATTACTCCTCCAAACTGATCGAACCCTCCTCTAGATGACAACGGCTGACTCCCAGGGGGTTTCCAAGCTATCACATGCAACTAATAGTTAAAATCGTAGGTCAAAGGGGCCACGGACCTGCCTCAGATTAGATTCACCAAATAATGGTAAATGGACACCAAAATGCCTAGCAAAATGTCCCAATGGTATCACATTTCCCTCCTATGAATTTAGCAATCACTATAAGTCAAAATCAATGCTCATGGTAGATGGCATGAACAAAATCGTGGGAACCAGGTTCTGCAACTGTGATAGTGGCAGCACCTTATATCTTCGGTTTGCCTCCAAACCAAAAAATAACAATGGACATAGCCTAGATGCCTTGGTGAAATCGATGTCTCATATGGCTCAAGGAATGCATTCTCCAACACAAGGCGATCTCTCAAAAACTGCAAGTCTGAAGCACGACCAAGCTCTGATATGAAAATATCCTTATGCTCAAGTGAAAGGACTGACTGTCCTTCTCAATCACCATAGCCTGTTATGCACAATGTGGAAAACTGAGTATCTCCCACTCCCAAGAAGAAGCTAGGGTTTTGTTGCGTCCTCAAGATTCAACCATCAGTCATTTCATCATATCCAAATAATCTCCAATCTGCTTGATCATCCATCATCCTTTTCTATTTATCCTTTTCATAACCCATCATGATATTTCTTCTAGAAGAGGGTAGGTACACTTAATTATTTATTAAGTGATTTTAATTATTTTAATTTTATACTTTAGTCACTATCTAATTAAATTAATTAAATATAAAGTCACTTTTTAATTTTTAATTTATTTAATGACTTTATAGGAAATTAATTTAATTAATTTCTCCTTATTTCTCCACTTAGCCAAAAGGCTAAATCTTCATAAAAGACTAGGAAAAATGGGGACATTACATAAGTCTATTATCGACTTTCTAAAAATTGAAAAGTTAATAGATTGATATTTTATTTGTGATAGTTTGGATATTTTGATTTAACAAAAAATAACATATGAAATGGATAATAGATTTAATCTTAAGAGGTATTTATATTAGATAGTTGGGGGCTAACAAGGTTTTGAATCCTATTACAAAGTATTTATATTTTTTATTAGAAATTTTTTAAGATTGGTGTATAACTAGTAAATTATATTGGGGGTTTTAATAGTCATACTAATGTTTGGACCAAATATTTTAAGATGTTATATTCTAATCTTAATGAGCCTAAGAATTATTTTTTAGATGGTTATTTCTTTTTGATGAGTTTGTTGTTTGTGAGGTCATCCTTGGTGTTGGATTTTCAAATCTTGTTTGGCTTATGGAAATATTCATTCTTTTACCCATATATTCTTTGAGTAACCATTTTCTATGTTATTCTAGTAATGTTTTTTGCATCCTTGAGTTTTTATGAGTAAAAGTCCCTATATTAGTTCATTCAATGTTTATTTGGGAAAATTTAAAGTTTTTCTATGGAATTTTTTTTGCATGTTATAATTTGTTTTTTATGAAGGAAAATGTAACTTTTTAACAAGCCTCGAAACTTTGACTACAATGAGCTACAAATAGAAAAACACATAGCCAACCAACAACTTAATAATAGCACAAATACACCAAAAAACTAGACCCCTAAAATAGCAAGCCAACAAAGGAAAACAAATAACAAAGATTCTTTTGGACATCAATAACCTCACCTTCAATTTGATCAAGATTCTGAACCAAGTTCATCAAGTCATACATTTCAATCTTCACTTGCTCCCTAGTCTACTCGATATGCCCATGGGTGTGTGTTAAAGGACCACTACTATCACCCATTTTAGCTTACCCTTCTCTGCCAAGTTTAGATCAATATGTTCAATATTGCCCCGATTATTCATTGCCTTCACAGTCTACTAATGTATCACAAGAATTTTGATCCCCTCTACGTTGGTATGAATAGTGTCATAACTCATGTTTACCAAATTAGATAGGTTATCATCAATTCACTTTATTTTGACTTCAAGAACCCCCAACTACCTTCATAGTCAATTTTAAGGTGAACAACATCTTTAGCCACATTTTCTAGGATAGAAACAATTCAATTTTTTTCCTCATCAAAAATTGCATTGTCCACACAAACCTTAGAGGCTACCTAACCATCTCCCTGGTCCAAAGCAACCATCTTACTTTTAATGGACCAGATACTAACATTAACCTTATTTATATATATAATAACCATTTGGAAATCCTAAATTGGTCCACAACAACATCCCTAGCAATGCCCAAAAGATCAGAGTGGTTCTAAGGATCAATTTTTTAGAAAAGGAGAATCCTTAATAAAATCAATTGGAAAAGGAGGGTGATTAGCTCTACCTTCATTAGCACGATTAATTAATGGAGGGGAATGGGTTGTACCCAAGGAGTCTTTCCCTCCATCTATTAGGTTGGTCCCTTCATCCATGAAATTCACCCCTTCCACATTTAGGTTATCACCAACATCCTCTCAATCTGACTCCACATTAGCTTGACTATGAGAGTCATGGATCTCCTTCTTTATCTTTACAAATATCCATTTCTCCTCCCTAAGAGGGTGGAACTCCTTTCTCTACTCCTACAAGACAATGTTTTGCTCCAATGAATCCCCATCCTTTGTTTCTCAAATATCATCCTCTAAGTCATCCTCTCCCTCCCTAGAATTTGTCTCCATATCCTCCTTAGACCTTGAGTTCTCCAAATGTAATGGGGAGTGACCATGTCCTTTCCCCTTAAGAGGAGATAAAAGGGTTTTGAAGTGTTCCATGATAAGAAGAATCAAGCCCTCATGAAGAACATAATTGCTTCATTCTTATTATGTCCATGTTCTAACTTGTTATTTCTTTTGAGGATCTATGGTTTATCTAAACACCTAATGATTGGGTTTTGTCTAGTGGTGTAAGTATAAACTCATTGGAAATTCAACAAAAGTTACCAAACTTTTTGTCCCTAATTTTGTAACATTTTAGGTTGAAGAAACAAACATGATGTTGTGAATTTTATTGGAGATATTAATATAAATTTTTCTAACATATATTAGTGAGATAGGATTATAGATGGTTTTGTTTAGGATTAGGATGCATGACTAGTCTGAAATAATTACTCTATTTCATTCTTTGGGTTTTTTGTTTTTTTTTCAAATTTGATCCTTCTAATCCTAGTTTGAATGGTAATCTTACATGTTGGCCACATTTTTATTTTTTGTATGGATTCTATGAGTAGTATTATTGGTCTTTCTAGTGATGTAGATATTGTTTATTGTTTGTGTCTATTATTATTGTCTTATTGATGATGCTCTTCTTAATATTGTGGCTAATCCTATTGGTAATGATGTCATGGTTCTCTTAGCGAAAGAAAAATAGATTGTTGATTTTTCTAGGTAGTTTAAAGGTTAAAATATTTTTAATCGTTCTTCTAGTAGTGGTAATATTTATATTTCTCTTATCTCAATAGTTCCTATTTCACTTAATCCTAATTCTTGGCTTTAGGATTTTGTTGATTTTAGGCTTAAATTTTTATAAAAAAGTGTTGTCCAATATTGATAGATTAAATAGAAGGATATTGGTAATGATAGCTAAATGCATGATATATTTTTCATTTTTTATTTTTTTCTATTTATAAAATACCCTATTTAATACTATGTCAATTTTGATGTAATATGCTCATAGACTACTATTGTTAATTATGGTGTTGGTTTTGTTGGCTTTCTAGAATTTTTGTATCAAATGGATTGATTCTTTGTTGACATATGTAGTTATCTACTAGTAGGATCTATATCGTAAACTATTTTTAATATACAAATAGTATTGCAATAAAGTGATAATTGAATAATCAACAAAATTCATATTCAATCATGTTTACCATTAAACTATGATGAAGGCCATAGATCTATAGAAATTTAAAATTGAGTGTCTTTTGAGGATGTGACATTCAAATGTAAATCTACTTGAATGAAGGAAATAATGAAGACATTTTTTTTAAATAACATACCTTATAAAATGCAATACTTTTTGTGCAACTGATTTTCTTCCTTACAATTCCTTTATAAGTTTACTATTTCTCAATAAAACCCAGATTCTCTTAAATAATATTTTATTCTTGTCAAAAAATATTGAGCTTCCCTACAATTACTTTTCCAAACTTATTATTTTTTAATAAAACTAAAATTCTCTTAAATAATATTTTATTATAGTAAAAGAAAATTGATCCTCTCAATCCATGCTCTAAGTTTGTGCTCAGTCATGGTTCAAATTTCTACTTGTGTAGGCTGCAAATTCATTTAGAATTTGGAACAGGATGCATAGTCAATGCTTAGTCTTGTAGGTTAAATCGTTGTTTAGAATATACATATATTAAAATTAAACATTTCATATTCTTAAATCTTTAAAATTTAGATTATTATATATTGATAATTGTATATCAAATGTAAATTTTTAGGATGGTTCTTAACTAAAACTGATGGTTATGTTAAAAGACAATATTTCTTACAAGACAATATTTCTTACAGTGTCATTGTAACATCACTTATGGTGTTGCAAAGCTAGTTGACATTTAGCATTGAAAATTTCACAAGTCAAACTTACATAGATTTTCCTATATTTTAAATATTGACAAATTCATCAATATATCTAACTACAATATTGAAAATTAATGTCTATTCATAGTATCTAAAACTTCATTCAAAGCACTTGAAATCATTATGATAAACATGATAATAACATTAATAATAATTTTTTTTAAACTTTTAAATAAATTTATATAGTAAAAAAAGTATGCTTTAAATATCATAAGATGTGACTCTACTATATACTTAAAAATAAGAGATAAATTCCAGAATAAATATATTTAAATTCAATAAAGAAATCGTATTTAAATAACAAGCTGTCACAATTATAATGTCAAACATAAGATATCTCAAAAATTGGGACCTACAATTTCACATTATATGAAATATCATTATAAGATTAGGAGTAAGATCCATTATTCTGTATATCCGATACCATACAGACAATACCTAAAAATGCTTTGAATCCTGAAAAAGTAGTTGAAGAAAATCAAAGAAAAAACATCAATAATAATAAAACTTCAATGTGCTCAGTCAAAAAATTAAAAACATCTGAGACGGCAAAATTAAAATAAAAAATAATAATAAGACGCTTTGAAAAAGTAAACAGCATAATATATTTATATTATTTCAATGCAAATAATATAAGCTTTGAGTGGCCTAAATTTTAATTAAAGTCGCACTTTGAAGAAGTAAATGCTAGAATCTATTTATTTCCTTTCAGTGCAAACAATATAAGCTTTGAATGGCATAAAATTTAATTAAATTCGCAGATGATATCTAATTTATTGGATTGCTTTATGGCACTTCACTACCTTGAAACGCCTGAAACTCCCGATCGATTCCGTTCACTTATAGGGGTAGGGTATAACTAGTCTTTATAGTTAAATTAATTTCATATATTCTAAACGTCTAAATGATATATGGGATCTTATGATATTTTTTTATTTCTTTTATGTTCAATTATAGATTTCAATTTCTAGATAGTTATGATAAGTGGAGAAGATTTGTTATGTGTAGGGGAAGAGCACCAATAGATAACATAGTTCCAATAACCATCACCTTATTGTCATGTTGACCCCCCAATAGCCGTCATAGTGAAAACATCATTAATAAATTTGTTTTGTACCAATAGCCCATCTTTTTTTGTAATTAATTGGCCCATCTGTGCACAACTATTGAAACATTTATCCCATTTGTGTACCACTATTGGAACATTTGTGCACCACTATTGGGACATTTGTCAACAAGTACTAGTGATTTTGAGTTGACGGTTACTGGAACATCTTTAGTTAGGTATTAGGCGACACTTTGAAATGTGTACTTTTTTGTGTACTTTTTTACCTTTGTGTGAATAATTGATTCCACAGCGTGCATCTTTACTACTCAGAAGCCAGATCAATAGCTATGTATTGGTTAGCTATGACTGCTACTGGTGCTCTTCCCCTAATGGGATATATTTTCTATTGTTTTTTTAACAGTTCATTTTCACCATCATAAAAATTTGATCCAATAATTGTGTACTATAGATACCAATATAATTGCACAGTTCTTTTAATTTGATTTGTTTTTTATGAGATAAAACTTTTGTGTACCATAGATACTCATATAGTCCCACAGTTCTTTTAATTTGATTTGTTTTTTGTTAGATAAAACTGAAGACTTTTTTATTAGTCAATCTATTTATCTATTGGGTCAATAGTCAGAAGATCAATACGGCTTTTGAGCACAGCAAAATCCAGGCTAATATAAGCACACAGAGAAGACAATTAAATCATAAGCTCGTTTAGTACTCTGGTAAGCTACGAGATCTGATTTTCAAAGGTTTCTTCGGTGCGAAGAACAGATTTTTTTTTGCTTTTATTCTAACTTTTATACTGCTATAGATGCCAGAAATATTAGGCATACTCATTGAATATATCTGACACCGCTGATTTTAACAGGCATATTGTTTCACACTTGAAAGCTCAGGTGTCCAATTCACATCCCTTTAGAAAAGGTATGATTATAAGATCCCGACAAATGTTAATAATATTATTTGTATGTTTTGTTAAACCAGTAACCTAATTTGGAGAAATTTACATGCTTATTACTTGCAGGAAGCATCGCCAGTTTTTTAAACAAATCTACGGAAAGATTCCTTATCTTATTTGGTATGAATCAAAACTTCTTACTATCCTAACTCAACATGAAACGGTGTTGTTAGTTGATAATTGCTGGCTTTCTCAATCTATCTGATAAGAAAAACATGAAAGCTTTATTATTTTAAAAATAGATGAGGTTGATATAAAAGAGAATAAAAAATAGATGAGGTTGATATAAAAGAGGCTGGGTGTTGGAGTAAAAAGAGTCTAAACAATTACAGATATCATATGAAAAAGAACAGAGAAAATATATTTTCAATTTATATTAAAATATTATTTATAATAAAAATGTTACTTGTTCATAAGAATTTCTTTTGGAACAGTTGTGTAGCTGCTGCTACACTAGTGTTTCCACTACTCTCTTCTATCCTGCTGCTGCTTTCTTCCTCAATGGTTTCTCTTCTTTTTTTATTACCGTTCTTATTTTTCTTTTTTCTTTTTTCATTTGTTTCAACTTTTTCTTTTAATTTCAATTATTAATCAATGTAACACAAAGAACAATTGTATTTTCCTCTGGTTTTAATGGGCTCAACTTCTACCATAATCCATCATGTGGCTTGTTTAGACTGCAAATTATTGACTTTTAACTCCTTTGAGCCTTTTCTAAGACTTGGATTTGACTTTCTCACAAGATTGCATATCGGTGGCTTAAAATAATTTCTCTAATTTTCACAAAACTTATGATCTTCTCTTTTCTGGTAGAAGGCTTATCTCATTTTTTTTACAAAATTCACTATGGCCTCTTCAAAGACCATGATTGGGCTTCCTCACAAATTGAGGGCTTCACCATTCATAGGTGGTTTCAAACTTTACTACACTCGCTGGATATTCTCAGAGATAAGGTTATTCAAAACCTTGATTCCTTCTTTGGCTGGATTGCAAATCCCTTTGACTTTGATCTTCTCCTATGAAGATAGAGATTACCTTTTCACCTTTATTTGATGTGTTGGCTCCATGCTTCAACACCTATGGTTGTCTTCAAATTGCACACTTAGACTAGTGGTGGGAAAATCCCATTAAAAGAATCTTCAACATGGCAGCAAAACTTCATCTTGAAAATGACGATCTTCTCATCTCATCAACCTTTTTTCTTACTAGTCAGATCTCTTTGGATCTTTCTACAGCATCAACAAATTAACCCACATAGTTTTTGGAACATGACTCTGATACCAAATGGAAGAAATATAAAATTGGAACACAAATAAACTATTCTATTGATTAAAGAGATTACAATAGCTTCTTGATCAACTGATCAAAAGGATCAGCCTAACTGATAGAGAATGAGTTTCAACTGCCTCATTATATAGAGGTCTTAGATACATCTAGATATTGGAAAACTTGTATTATTGGAAATAAAGCAGAAAACTAAAGCTAAAAAACTAAAACAGTTTTCGCTATAGTCATCTCAAATAAAGCTAAAAAACTAAAAGCATAAAACTATGCAAGTGGGAGGAAGTAATAAACAATATTCCAACATTAACTTCACCTGCAACATTTAATTTCCTCCAAAATAGAATCGTTGTTCAAAATTATCAAATTTTTGTCCGAATAAAAATATACATTAGAAAGTTAATATTCTAAATCAGGATTACAAATTTCATGATTTAAGAGAAATAGATATCCCTCAATCTTTAATTCTTAACCAAATAAAAAAACAAAAACTCATTAATAATATAACTGAAAAACAGTATTTAATATACAAAATTCATACTGAACAAATAATCGAATTAGATTATTCTTCCCAATTGTTGAGTCATTTTTTCAGTAAACAACATAAACTACCAGTGATGCCAAGGGCAAACACATAATCAGAAATCTGTTGTTTAACTGCATGCTTGAAATCATTTATTTTATTTTCCAAACGATACCCAACAAATTTCTCAAATGCATGTTTCAAAATTTAGCCACACTATACTTCGGGAGGGACACTGCATTCATGTGAAGCTATCTACTTATAAGAATCTTATGATATTCTATCAATATTAATCAATTTAAACTTTATCTTTTTATTTCAGGTTTGTTTGCCTTAACGTTAGTGATCCTACCCAATAAATTTCTGAAATGCATGTTTCAAAATTTAGCCACACTATACTTCGGGAGGGACACTGCATTCATGTGAAGCTATCTACTTATAAGAATCTTATGACATTCTATCAATATTAATCAATCTAAACTTTATCTTTTTTATTTCAGGTTTGTTTGCCGTAACGTTAGTGATCCACATCTTCTTGAAAAAGAACCTAGGTAAGGTTTTTAAGATTCCAAAACAGTAATCTCTAAAGGAATATGTTCAATGAATGATTTCTGTGTTTTCATTTTTCTAGTAGACTAATTGTAAACATTCACAATGTATTAGGCGGAGGAGGCATTGCCAGATTTTTAATTAAAGGAACGAATACAGTTCTTATCATAATTAGTAAGCATTCAAACCTTTTAGCATCCTAACAGTAAATGAATCAGTGTGATAGCTGAGAATTTCTCGGTTTGATAGTCTATCCTCTTTCGAAAACAATATAGTTGAAGAGAATTATACTTTGAGAGGCTTTTCCGCTGCACTCATATGCGGCTGCCTCTTTATAAGAATCCTATGACATTCCATCTTTGTTAATCAAATTAGATTTTGTTCTCCTCTTCTCAGGTTGTTTGATAGCGATGTTACTTATCTATGCCCTCTTGAAAAAGATCCTGGCTACATCTGAGCAAAGAGACGAAGTTACAACTTATTCTTCACCTCCATCAAGTATAAATATTGTAGAGGGGAATACACTTGTCCAAGAACAACTGGTTAATACAGGTTTATCACCTAACCTTCAAGCAAATGGGCTTTTAGGAAGAGATGTCGTCGTAGAACTGAATGGAAGCCTCCGCCCCCAACAAGAACAGGAGCCTATACCAATCAATACAAATCTCACACTTGAAGAGATAATCTGTATGAAAAGCTTTTGTCAGGGCTCTTATAAAGTTGGGGAAGGAAGCTTTGCACAAGTTTATAGAGGGATATTTCAAGATAAGGATTTGGCTATAAAGAAGATAGAACATAGATACAATGGCATCAAGAAATCGGTGGAGAACGAAGTTGAACTTCTCAGGGGAATTGAGCACAAAAACATCAACAAGCTATATGCCTGGTGTATAGAAGAAAGCATATCTTACTTAGTGTATATGTTTATAAGTGGATGTAGCTTAGATGACTACTTCAGAGGATACTGTACCGTATTTGCCTACAGTTGGAAGCAGTGTCTCAAAACGATAATGGATATAGCAGAGGGAATCGAATTCCTTCACAAGAATAAAATCATTCATGTTGATATCAAGCCTCAGAATATTATGATGGACGCTAGTGATAATGAGGCCAAGATTGTTGACTTTGGGTTTTCAAGGAAAGCAGATTGGGAAGGTACATACCGGTCAACCGATAAAATAATAGGTACCAGAGGCTATTGGGCTCCAGAGTATTGCTTGAATCACAAACTTTCTTATAAACACGATGTTTTCAGCTTTGGAATTGTTGTATTGGAGATGATAACAGGGGAGAGGCATGTCGATAATGCTAGGAGCTCAAGCCAGTTCCACATTCCAGAATATGTAAGTTTTATGATTAGCAATGATCGCTTTGAACAAGCTATAGACTCAAGACTCAAACGGAATGGATGGGACCGTTTTACACTAGAAAGTGCTTTCTCTGTTGCAAACATAGCCCTCAGATGTGCTCGTCCTGAAAAGGCCGCACGACCCTTCATGGACATTGTGTTAAAGAACTCACTTCGATTACAACGAGCAGCTGTGATAACATCCATACTGTTGGGCAGAGAGAAGAAGAAATTGCAATCGCAAAGCATGTATAACGAGATGAAATTACAGGTACATAAGATTTTGTTTCAGGGAACTTTTGATTTCTAGTTAACTTTTATGACGCTGGAATATGGAATCCCAACTACTATTATTGTTTCTGTCTTAATTTTGACCTGTTTTCTGCAGCACATAATATCTCAGTAAGGCATCACTGCTCTATGTAATATAAATAACTTTTTGTAAGGCATAGATTTGTCCTCTCCTGCATCCGTCCTGTTCTGCTCCATTTTATTATTATCTGCCACTCACACCTGTACAGGATCTATTTTTGTATTGAGGGATAGGAGCCCATCCCACGATTGACCAACAAACTTTGAATTATTCTAAGCTTTGATAAATTCAAGCTTTCGTAATATTAATACTTGATGTAAAAGACTTTATTATATTTATATATTCTGCTGTTTGGCATTGCCTGTGAACACAAATTAGGGTTTTTGTGTAGTCAGAAAACTATTGAAGTGGACAGATACACAGCACTTGGAGAAAAGCAGCCTCTCGTTTTATCTTTTCTGTATGTTCATCTTCTTCTCGCACATCCCTAACTCTGTTATTTTACTTGCAAGAATTATGAGTTTTAGTCAATCACAATGAACACTTATTTGATTCTCAAGATTTATAGGAGCTTGTGGAAAATTATTTTTTTTAATCTACAGATATAACATTATACAATGTGTTATTTCTAGAGATAAGATAACTCAAAAAGAGTTTACAAGACTTGTTTTATATTATTATATCTTAAGTACTATCATAATAGATCAACCATGAGGTGTCCACTATACAAGTGTCAGTTTGGTAACTTGATTTAGTTCTCAAGGATTATAAGAGCTTGTGAAAAATGATTTTTTTAATCTACATAAGTAACATTTATACAAGAAGGATTTACCTAGAGATAATGATAACCCAAAAAAGATTTTATAGGGCTTGTAACTACCTTGGTGATTAATTATATGTGTGTGTGTGTGTAACACTTTAAGTACTATCATAATAGTTCAACCATCATCGATCCACTAAACAAGTGCGAGCTTTGTAACCTTATCACTCATAGCCATGTTAGGAAAACTAAACTATCAAAGTATAAGGGTCTTCCCTATACCTAGACCTATACCTCAAGGATTCATCCATAATGTCATTGCCTACATATCAAATTGGGAATTAGAGGATGCATACGACTCAACACAATTTAACCTAAATTAAAAATTTAAGAACTATGAGATTAGATAATATAAAGTCAAATGTTAATATGTGAAATTAAAAGTGATTGTTATGTCTATGTCCAAGGGAGTAATGGTTTTATTTTTATTTTAAGATATGGATATCATTGATTTGAAAAAGGTATTACTTTTATCTTTGCTTCATCTTATATATGTATTAGTCCATCAATTCTATGAAGGAACATATCTATAGGTTTGAGATATCTATAGAGCTGTATATTTGATTTCTAGTTGTGAACTTAGTTTAGTATAGTTCTTAGTCCTAATTTATAATTACTCAATTTACCTCTTACACTAATGGATGCTAGAACTTTCTTGCCTACGTAATTACATAATAAAATTGAAATTTATTTTCATCATTATTAACGAGTATATTGTAGAGAAATAAAATGCTAACTATTTATAAGTGTGTAACATTATCGTGAGATTGTGTTATCTCGTGTTAAAGTTGTGGTGTAAATCTACGTATGAGGCGATTGGGAGTACCCTAAGTCATTTATTGTGGGTGGTTTAGACGAGGAAAATTGAACTAGTACAAAGGATTGTCATAACCCACAAGGACTCAATATTCTTGTCTCTACTCGAAGAAAACCTTTGGTGTAACACAACCTCTAATTTGTATCACTAGGATGGTAGAGTGTGAATAACTACATGATATTCAAGAATAAAAACATTTTTAACTATAAAAGTCAAAAGTACTAGTCACCAAGACTACCTAGTAGACTTTGTATGTTCACTATCGAAGATGTGCACACTGGTTAGAGACAATAGTTTGACACACAAACATCCTATAAGGACAAGGTATGAAGGTCCATACTAGAAAGTGCTAAATAAGTAGAACTTAGGTTTTGGATATTAAGTGTCATAAACAACAAAAAAATAAGAAGGAAAAAAAATGAAAAGATGAAGAAGATGGAAGAATATTTACAACGGGTCTAGCATTGAAGCCTCATGCATATACCACATTCTCCCTTGTTGTACCTACACACATATGACCAAACACAAAATATCAGGGTGGCTATGAGAAAAGTCTTACCACAATCAATCCCCCATTTTGGTGTTTCCACCTTCATAGACAATCAAATGGATACATTATGATGAAAATGATAACATAAATGCACTAAATAAGATGTAACATACTATTCTAAATGAAAAAAAATTAAGAAGATGTGATAAACTAGAGAGGAGAAACTTCCCTTCAACACAAGAAACCAAAATCTTGATGCAATGAGGAAAAAGTGTAGACCTCACAATTTGATAAATCTTCAGTATGAGTGGTAATGGAGATGAATAATGGATGAGAATACAATTAGCTTGTTATAGATCAAGAGCATAAAAATGCAAAGATAAAGTTGTGAATCCAAGAGAACATGAAAAGAAAACTAGAGAGAGAGAGAGAGAAATGAAGTTAAATTGGTAATTTGAATGGGATTGAGAATCATCTTGACATTGATGGGAGTCAATAGAGGCATTATATTACCAATATTAGTAGGTCTAACATGTCAGCAACCACCTTTGGTCTGAATATTCACAAGATGAATGGACAGTGCATGAATATCTTTGTGGCACGTGCACATCCATGGATAAATAAATCCAAATGGTAAAGCAAGATAAGCAAGCTGATGAGGTGGACGCTTGGTCATTGTCTTCAATTTAGCTAAATTGAAGTTCTTATGTGCTTTGAAATTGCATGGGGTGAAATTTATGATGTTATATTTTTCCCCCACATTAGCAAGCATATATAAAAGTAATACAAACTAAAGTAGAGAGAAGGGGAAGGATTCAAAGAGTTACACCAAGATTTGAAGGGGAAGCAAAGTCTTATATCCATGTAGAGTTGCCTCAAGGGAAGAGACCTTAGTCAAGCCTTCATGAGATAGTGCTAAGTTGTATCATTACAAATATATTATCTACAAATAAGAAATCAGATAAAAAGAAAAAATGTATATATAAAAATGATCAATGATTAAATGTGGATTGAAATGATAGTGATCATCAAGATATAATTTTTTTTAGGTGGCATCGATATGGGTAGAAAGTGTGTTAAGTTAGATAGCCATACAATTAGTTGGCATGTGATTGACATAAAATATGTTTTAGGACAACCACATAAAAGGACAAATATCAATTCAGATAGTGATTTGGCATCCCACATAAGGCAATGCACATAAAATACCTTGATTTAGACCTTTTTAAAATATAAAAATGTGATGAAAGAACTAAAATAAGTATGATTATGAATATAGATATAACAACCCCCTCCCTTGGAATGAGATGTGTTGCACAAAGAGGAACACAAGTCATATGAAGGAGAAGATATGTTGTGTCATTTCAACATAATGAGATGTTTATATGGGATGCTATTTTGCAATAGATAACACATGATACTCACAATATTAACAAAACACAAAGAGATGGGGGGATACAATTATTTAGGGTGAGTAGAATTTGTGATAGTAAAAATAGAGTATAGATATATAGTTGCATATGAATTACTCATCATATCCCCAAAGTTTTTAAATGTGAAGAAGGGCACATGAAGACAAAGGTAAAATAAAAATTTGGGTCAACATGGAAGAGGCCTTGAATGCCCCCAATGCTTTGCATAATCCTCAAATACGAAGAGTCAAGATATATAAAAAAAAAATAATGATGAGACAAATAGAAGAATTGCATGATAGAAATTATCTCCTATATTAAAATACCTACAAAGTATCTTGGGTTATCCAAGAGAGCACAAACATGTAAATAAATGTGCAAGAGAGCCCAAAACAACAAACACAATTTAATCTAAAGATAAGAGAATCACTGCTCTAGCAGCCATCCCTGATGAGATCATCATCCTCCAAATATCAATCATAGGGAGAGGGAAGACGAGCTTGAATAGGCATAACTGCTAGAGAAGTACTAGGCATCTCACCAACAGTAGGAACCAAGGATGAGGTTGTCCTAAAATTTGATTCAATAACTCCTATGAGGCCAAAGTCAATGGCCTTTTAAACATATTTTCCAATGTTAGTATCTCATCTAGAGTGTCAAACATGTGCCTCTTCAAAGAAGAGTCTTTGAAGAAGATGGAGGTGACTCAACTAGAAGTTAGGACATAAGAGGTACATCACCTAAATCTGAAAGAGGAGAAATGAAAAGCTTAGGAGAAAGTGGAACCTCCTAAAATAAAATAAACTATGTAGATAAAGAAGCCATAGGAGTGGACTTCCTATGAAAAAACTTAGGAACAAGGCCATGCTAAAACTTACCCTTAGGCGATTGAGCTGAGGGCTTCACATCAATCATGGCATGCTTGAGGACTCCAAGAAAGATGTAATGAATATGCAATGAAGAAATGGAACAAGCAAAGAAGGCCATGCTAGACACTACCTACATATGCCGCATGTCTATGGGTTGCAAGAATGGAGGAACATCTAAAAGAGAGGCGATAAGTGATAGCTCTAAGGATGGAGCAATGAAGACCTGCACTTTCATAGTGTGAGGCTCATTAGCAACCATCAAAGTAGCTAGAATTATCATGGAAGATGGAGCAGAATTTGAAATATAAATAACAAAACCATCAAATATTTGAATAAGAATAGAAGCTAAAGGAGTAGAATAAGATACCAAAGACTCACCTTCAGTCTTCAAAGCAGCTTCATGTTTCTTAGCTATTACTTGTGAAAGATGCTTACACTCATGCACAAGCTTGTTCTGACATAGATGGGAACTAGGTAGAGAATAATGAGAAGACTTAATAGCAACTTTCTCCATAGGGGAGGCCATGGATTCTATCACTAGTAGAGAAGAAGGCCCAACCAATAAAGTAGGAAGTGCTAAAGAGACAAAAAATTTAGGCTCAATTGTGAATAATTTTCCTCTTTTTTCTCTTGGAGTACTTAGAGGAATAGGAGGAACCCTTGAAGGATGAGAAAAGAGTGCCAAAGGTGAAGGAGAAGTACATGGATAATTCTTATCCTTTCCATACAAGGTAGTGAAATGGATATCTACAAGGATGGGATGCTCAAATAGAGAGTAGACCTTACACTTCGGCAACACAGGTGTATTTCTTTTGTTTGTGCTAGGAATGGTCACAGGTTCAAAAGACATAAATGTAATTTTTCTAGTCTTTACTGAACAACAATTTCTACCATGCGGAATAGACATGTCCTTAATTCTTGACAAAGAGGGAATGATAGATGAATCATGTTGCAATACAAGAGAGTAAAACGATGAAGAGGTAGATGTAGAAGGAGCTAAAGAAACAGTAAGTTGGACCAACTTAGATGATAACTCCTTAGTCTTATGCACTTATCATATTCTTTGTACAATATATCACCATGGGAAAGCATGGTTCCAACTGGAGCAAGACAAAAATGATCAAGTGAGAATCCCCCATGCGATAGTAGTGACTAATATATATAGTATCTTGGATATTATGCATGAATCCCTAATGAGGAAACTTAAGATATTTATGCAAAACCAAGGGGACCATATCCATTAAAACTATTTATGGGATGCATAACTTGACATGGGATAGGTCAGGCTTAGAAATGACAAAAAATATACTAGAAACTACCTTCGGTCCTTTAAGGACTATTAAGGAAGCATTTGAAAGCTATGTTCTATTGAACATATATTTCAATTATTTTTATTGGTTACAAATAGGTTCAATCGAACCTTATTATTTTAGCGTTTTTTAAATAAAAATGTGCCAAGGGGGTTCGATGAAACCCTGGGTGTTTCTATTGAACTCCTTTCTATTGAACATATGTTCTATCAAAAGTCCTTGTTATAAGTCTCACCCCCAAACTCTCTTGGTTTCTGCAAATTTTTGGCCTTTGAAGCTCAAATTGGGGGATTAAATGGATGAATTTTGACAAAACCAAATGCATGATAATAGTACTCAAAGTGAGTTTTCCAATGATTATTATTTTAATATATATATTGATTTTATTAAAAAAAATTGTTTTTAGATTTACTAAACATGGGTATCACACCAAACATCAACTTTTTAGTTCAATGCTTATGAAAAAATAGTAAAGAAGTGAAAAAAATCCAAAAAATATCTATGCAATAGGTATTGAAGTTCTCTTTAAACCCAACAAAAAAGAATTTTGATACATATGAAAGAAGTTAGAAGCGACCAAATGAACATATGTCAAAATTACAGTTAACTCAACTTCAAAACTCAATAAAATATGAAATATTGAAGATAATGGTAGGACATTGCTTCTATTGTAATCAATATGGTCACAAAGTGAATACTTGCAATATGTTGAGAAGAATGACAAAATTTGTCTATAGGACTCCTCTTATGATGATGAATCATATACATTTTTTTAGTTGCAACAAAACTGGCCACGTAGCTAAAATTTGCAGATTAAAGCTGAAAGAGAAAATCTTGGAGAAAGACCATCGCTTGCTAAATGAAAAACCTAAAACCAAACTTTCTTGGAAACCAAAACAAAGTCTTGCTGAAAAGTCAATGTTTGTAGAGGTTGTTCTACATGTAAAAAAGAAAGACTTGTTGATCATAGACAATGGTTGTTCAAACCACATGACAAGGGATAAAAGAAAATTTACCAAACTAGAAGACTTTGATGGAGGCTTTGTAACACAAGGTGATAATTCAGGAGTACAAATAAAAGGTAAAGGAACATTACTTTTGGACAACAAAACACCTATTCATGATGGGTATTATGTTGAAGGACTCAAACATAATATTTTAAGTTTGAGTCAAATTTGTGACAATGTCTTTCATGTATCTTTTGACTCTAATGGATGTGAAATTAGAAAGAAATCAGGAAAATCCATAGCCAAAGGTATAAGAACCAGAAGTAACTTCTATAGTCTATCAAGAACCAAAACTGATAGTAATACATGTATCTATCTCATGAACCAAGTTGACGAGAGTTGATTATGGCATAAGAGACTTGGACACTTAAACTTTGAAAATCTTGTCAAAGTTAGTAAAAACCAAAATGTTAGAAATATGCCACCCATAAATAAACCTGACAATGACATTTGTAATGAATGTAAACATGGTAAACAAACCAGAGGTAGTTTCAAAACAAAGAATATTTTTCAACCAAGCCTTTATAGATTGTACACACAAACTTATGTGGACCCAGTATTTACCAAGATCCCTAAATGGAGAAAGATACTTTATGCCTTTTGTGGATGACTTCTCTAGAATGACCTGGGTAACATTTCTTAGGCACAAAGCTGAAGCTTTCAGTAGATTTAAGATTTTTAAAAAGATGGTTGAGAAAGAGTTAGATTACAAGTTGTAATGTTTGATATCCGATAAAGGAGGAGATTTTACCTCTCAAGAAGTTACTGATTACTATGAGCAACATGGTATAAATAGATAGTTTGCAGCAACAAAAACACCACATCAGAATGATGTGGTTGAACGAAAGAACATAACAATAAAAGAAATGCCTAGAACACTGCTTCTCAGTGTTGGTCTACCAAATACATTCTGGAAAGGGTGAGAACTCATTATACTCCTTATGAACTTTGGTATGGTAATTCTAGTAGAAGAATGTTTTGCATCCTTCTAGATTATGAAGATGATGATGTGAAGATTTAGATATAATTTTTATGTTTTATGAACGATGTACTATCAGGCGTGTAGGTCTTCTAATTTCTTAGATGATGAGGTTACTTGTCTCTATTTTCTAACATTAGGGTTTTCTATTTAATATTGGTTTTCAAATTACTTGGTGGCTTTTGAATATGTAGGTTCAACGGTTGTGATTTGGAGGACATGTTCATTTGGTGTGTACAGTATTCCAGTTCAACTTTCAAGTGTTATTTTTTTTTTCCACAAGTTAGTTATGTTGGTATGTGCTCGACATCCTTTTGGATATGTGGATTCAATAGTTAAAATTTGGAGGGCATGTCATTTGGTTTGTGTTGTATTCTAGTTCAACTTTCAAGTTTTAGTTTCTTTCCACAAGTTAGTTATGTCGGTATGTGCTCAACATGCTCTATTGTGTTGAGTCTCAATTGTTTTGGTTGATCTATCTTGTTTGGATTATGCTCTTTTAGTCTAGATGAGCTTTGGAGGATGATTTAGAGTGTTGATATGGATCTCACCATGGTATGTGGTCATCCAAACTCAGTAATTTGTATTGGAATATGCTCTTGGACCTTCCAGTTGATGTGTTTCATTATCTTTCTACACACTTCATTTGGTGTCAACCTTGGATATTTTGGCAGCATGTATAGTTCATTGGAATATACTTGAATGAATGTATTATGATTTGCTTGGGTCCCCTTTATCTCCTAGAGAGGATTGAAGTGATTGTTTTAGGTTTAGATGGCCTAATTTATGTAATATTTTTTATTTTGTCTTTGGCTGACCTAATTGAAGGTTTTGATAAAAAAATTGTATATGAATTTATGTTTGTATGTGTTGAGATATGGAATGTGTGTGAATAATTTGTGAAGTGAGTGAGAATAATATTCAAGAAGATTTGGTGTTGATGATGTGCAAAATTTAGTTGAGAAGTTTCTTGATAGTAATATCTTCAAAGTGATAGTGATTTGAGATAGTATTTGTGATCAGATTTGTTTGTCATGATATATGTTTCTTGACATTGAGATTCAACATCAATTTAATGATCAAGAGATCCCTCTCATTTTAGTTTCATGTATGTATTTGTTCTACTAGTAGATAGTGAGTCTATTGGTAGACTTTTGTATCTTGCCCTAAGATAGTGCATCTTAGTTCTAGAAGTCTCCTTGTATCTTTCCATAAGGTTGTGTGTCATATCTTTACAGCTCCATCAGGTGCATATTGATCCTTGGTAGTGAGCATAAAATCTTGTAATCAATTTTATTATATTGTAAGTGTGAATCTCACGATGGTTTTTCTCTCATAGGTTTTTCCAAGTAAATTTGGTGTTCATGTATTGAATATGCTTTATAATTTCATGCAACTTTGCAATTGTAGTATAAGATTAATTGTTATATGGATATGAAAAGAATTATCCAAATTGATTGACTCCCCCTCTCAATCCTACGTTGTGTTCAACAATATGTAATGCAATAGGCTCCTACTGGAGATAAATATTTAATAAATAATGGGACATTATGTATATTAAAAATATTGGAATGAGTCATACTTTTTAGTGTTTAACTTGTCAGATATGAATAGTTAATGCAAATATAGTATTGAAAGAAGAATGACATAACATACAAAAAAATATGTTTGGAAAATACATCATAACCCAATAGGGTGTAGGGTAACATGTAAAAATCTCTATGATACTCTATACTTAAAATTTATTATTCTTGAGGTTGCTCAGTTGATTCCACATTTTAGGGGAAATTAAAGAAAATAGGCTCCATGATCTCCAATGTGTTTAATGTTTTTAAGCACCCAAAGAGGAGATGTGGCAAACCTTAGTTTTTTCTATTATGTTATCAAGTTATTAAGTTTCTTAGAATTTTCGACCTCTCAAGTATGCTATGGTAGAGATATTTTACCTTCATCAATCAAAGAATCTACAAAAATATATCTTATATATAATTTAGCTATTGATATCACTTAATCAATACTATTTAGGGATCCTAACATTTTGAGATTTTACTTCAAATTTTACTAAAATTGATGTTAATTCTAGGTCTTCAATATTTATCATATTTAAACATAATTACTTCTATAAAGACAAAAAGCATGACTTTATTGGTCTATCCCTTAAATGGTACTTCATGCATCACTCAATTGATTTCTTTCTAACTTGATTTATGCAATAATGGACAATCATAGTGTTAGCCACCTATGTTGAACTAATTTTCTACATTGTACCTAGATAAACCTTCATTGTAATACACACAACAAATGAGTGGAATCATATTTTTTATAATTTAATGATTCACAACATATAAAATATAACTAAATAATAATATTTAAATTTTCATACATTGAAATAGATATATAACATAATGAATTATTTATTTGAGAAAAGACCACTATAAACTTTTTTGTTTCTTTCTGACAGGATTAACATGAGATACTAGATATCAGAAAATTAAGAACCTATTTGTTAGATTAATATTAATGTCTCACTCTTAGATCATATTATCTTATTTCAGTGCTTCATCGTTGTATTTGTATACATTCAAATTAGCATCACAAGTAAGGGTTTCCTTCTTCTATACCCGACGTACCCATTGTAAATGCTATTATAAACACCACACAATAATATTTTTGCTATTTTCTTTTATGTTATTTTTTATCACAAAAAGGTTTGCACATTTAAAGGGTAGTTTGAAAGTTTCACAAGTGTGGCACCTCAATTTAACTTTGCAACCTATAAAAAAACCTCCAAGATTTTAGAATCTGACTCTTGATTTTAAGAGGGGAATGGAAAAGGGAAGAAGGAAAAGAAATGAAAAAGTTAAACTAAGGTGATACACCAAAAGAAAATCTTTTACAACACTCTAATTCCCTTTTGTGGAAATCATTTGAAAAAACACTGATTCTCAAAGGTCAGAATGTCACACCACAACTCTTCATTGTTGAGAGGAGAAGCGTGAACTCACAATAATGGTTCCCACTTTTTTGCCAACTTTGACAGTGAGATGAACATTTTAAAAAATATCTTCACTTTCCGACACCTATAACTTTTAAACCATTAAGAATTTGAAGATGATGTAAATTAGTGATTTGTAACATCTTGTCTGCAGATTCTAAATATATTTTTTTCAATTTTATTTTAAGAAAATTGTTTTATTTTTTTCATGTCCCTCGAAAAGTAGTTTTTTACAGCAAACATCATTTTTAATAGCGATCTACATTCCAAAATGCATAACTTTTTTTCTATAAATGATAAAATCTCAATTCTTTTGAATTTTGGTTTGTAACATCAATATACAGTGCATAAAGTTTGTTTGATAGTGATATGTTGAATATTTTTCATTTTATTAAGTTTTCAAGTCTAACTAATTAGAATTTAGGCATAGTTGTACGTTTGAACACATAATTTGTTCGATATATATCAAAATTCAATTTTATTTTATTTTTTGTTAGAAAGAAGACATCAATATATAGTGCATAGATATTTTTCAGATTTTTTTTGAATTATTTTACTATTTTTCCGAATGCATTGAATAGAGAAGTTCATGTTCATTGAAAAATCAATATTTCGTAAAATTGAAAAAACAAGATCATAATAAACTCACAATGTAATAAAATTATAGTAATTGAAAATCTTGCTTTGAGCACTGCCATCCTACATTTTTGGTTTGTCAATATTATTTCATTTGAGCCTTGCACCAGACGTTTCAAGGCCAAAATATCTCAGAAGTTTGAAGAGATTAGGGGAGACATGTCTACAAAATATGTTCACACAAACATAGGTTTGTATGAAGGGGGTTCGATCGAACCCTAGGTAGTTCTCTCAAACTAGTGTTCGCTAGAACACCGTAGGCACAAACAACCACATAACTAACATGTTCATACGAACATGCCATTTTGTAATGGCCGACATTCGTATGAACCCTAGCCGACGCAAAAATATATATTTTTTACAATTAACAATCTCATATAAATATAAATGTTTTATTTCATTTTTTCAAACATGAATTATCAAAGTATTTCGTAATTTTTTATAAAAAGAAGACATTTTAAGGGCGACAATCTGAAGGTCATTTTAAGGGTGACAATTTTAAGTCATTTGAAGATATTTTAAGGTTTTCAAGATCATTTTAAAGGCATGAGGAACAAGAGTACAAGGCAAAATAAGACTTCAAGGAAGTATTCAGGTGACATGGAACAAAGATATCTAGAACTGAGAAACCAAAAATATTATGCACGTATGTATCTTTACTTCATTTCTAATTAATTTTACATGTATTGCGTACCTAAAATTGTGTTTATTTAATTAGTTAAATATTTTTTATGTAATAATTTTATGAAAATTAGATTTGTAACATTGCGAAAATGCCTCTGCATGCGAAAAAGTGATGCAATGCATCGACATCCTTTTTCGAGCGTTCTTATCCACCGCGAGGAAATTTCAAAGGCTCTCCAAATCGTTTCATTGTTTTGGCTAATAACTCCGGGACTGAGGATCTTGGAAGGGTCATATCACGGACCCGCGATCAAGAGGCCTTTTTTGCAAAAAAAAAATACTCTTTGGTTAATGCGGTTAGGGCTCCCCCCCCTCTTTTCAAGGGCTGGGATCAGGATTGACATTTGGTGAGCCGCAGAAATAACAGGGCTTTAGGGCAACCAAACAGCCCCAAATAGAATTCCAGTCGTTGTCGGGAGGAGGGTTTTGTAAAACCTATCCAATCAAAGAGTTCCTCTACTTACCATATTTTTCCTTCATGAAAATCTTTGGGTAAATTTTCGGAGGATATGGAAACCCCTGGTTGTCACAATTCTAAGGAAGTCGAGCACCCATTGTCAGATCTACCTTCAAATTCCCCAGCTTCTCCTAACACGTTGGTCATTGAATTGATAATCATACCCAGGCCAGGTATCAAATGCATTGCAGCAATAGAATGATCTTTTCTCGATGGAAAGGTTGGGGGATCTCATCTGAACAAATTGCCAATGGGTTGTCATCTTCCTTCAATAACCAAGTAAAAATTGACATCCTTCCTGATAATTTCTTAGCTATTGAATGTGGTAATCAGAGTCTAAGAAATTCATTGTTAAATGGGGATATATTAACATTTAAGGGTCTAGGGTTTGATTACTGGGAATGGCAACCTCTCTTTCTCCCATCTCAATTCAATTCTTGCATGGTTAATAGAGTAATTTCACTGGATAAATTTCCTGTAGAATTGTGAAATAATGACTTTTTAAGAATAATAGCCAACAAAATAGGTAAATTTGTAGAAGTCAAAAAATCAGCCCTAAGCTTCTTTAACCAACTCCTAATTGTTAAAATGAATATTAACATTAAATCTTTAGAGCCTATAACTCTGAAATGCAATAAATCTTGTTTAACACTAGAATTACCCTTTTATAATGGTTCTTTTGAAGATTCTATGCCAAGGAAGATCCCCTTCGAGAAACCTTTCCCTAAATCATTGCTCATGTCTAATGGCACACCATTCAGTTTCATGGAAGGAGGGGGTTTCACCCTAGAGGGCTATAAGATTGATAATAACCCTAATCTCACCTCAGACCTATGCCCTCATAGCTCCCCTGTTAAGCCCTATCGCTCCCCTCTTCCTCCACTGCTAACTATAAATACACCTATAGATGACTCTCTTCTCAAGGATCGAGATCTAGAAGATGGTGAAATCAATGAGGTTATCCCTCAGAAAGAGCAGCTTGGTCTAACAAATATGTCATCATCTAGCTCTCTCATTCCACTAGAAAAGTTGAATCCCTTGGGGTCTCTCCCTTTAATTGAACTAATTACCTCTGAGCAATTAGCAGTGATGGATAGGCTTTCCCTGGATCCAGGATTGGCATCCTTGCAGGATCATCCAATCTCTCTAGCCTCAAGATTGGAGGGCTTTGAGGAGGCAAAGGCTCTCTCTCCACCTTTGAAAGCTATTTCTAATAAAATTGTAGAATCTGAGAGTGATCGTGTGGCTAGGGAAGTTAACATCATTGCCAATTTTGTAGGGGAAGAAGTAGTAAACGACCTCATGGATCAATTGGTTTCTGAAATTTGTGATGATGAGGAGTTGGAAAGACAAAGGGATTTCTTAGTCAAAACTCTAGTGGATGTTACTAGAGTCAATTTAGAAATAGATGATATATTTATAGCATTAGATAACTTAGAAAACAATAACCCAAATACTCTTGGCATTCTCAGCTCTGACAGAATCAAAGACTCTCTTGACTATGCTAAACACAGTAAGAGAAGAGGTAGGAGATCCCTTGCTGAACTAAGATCAAAGGATGGAGATGCCAAGGGTCAGGCTAAAATATCTACTCTTTTTAATGCAGGGAGGGGAAGTTCCTCCCCAGAGAGCCATGAAAATTATAACATGGAATGTTAGGGGTCTGAATGCCCCTAACAAACAGTGCATCTTAAAGTGCTACATCTCTGATTCTAAACTAGATATAATGTTAATCCAAGAAACCAAAATGAACTCCTCTAAGATAGTCCTTTTTGAGAAAAAAACTAGGCGTTAGACAACTAAAGCACTCCCCTGCTATAGGGGCCTCAGAGGGCTTAGCCATCATTTGGGACTCTAGATTCATCTCGTTTACACCTCTAGAGATTAAGAAAAATTGGATGGGAGGAGAAGTAGTAAGTTATAAAAATAACCTAAGATTCAAATTGATTAATGTTTACGGTCCTATCCTAAATAGGGATAAGGCTAGGGTGTGGGTGGAACTGGAGTCTTTCCTCAGAAGTTTCCCAAATGATGTATGCATCATTGGGGGAGATTTCAATGCTATCACTAATGTAGCAGACAAAAGAGGAGGTAGCGACAAACTTCCTCCAACAGCAATAGATTTCAATCATTGGATCAATAGGAACTCCTTGTTGGAAATCCAAACGGTAGAAAATGCCTTCACCTGAAACAATAGAAGGCTTGGTTTCTGTAACATTGTTGAGAAACTAGATAGGTTCTTTATCCATGGGGGGCTCTCAGAGCTTAACTTTACCTTGACTGCAGAACCCCTCCCTTTAGAAGGATCTGACCATTTTCCACTCCAACTAATTTTATTATCTAACCACTCCCCTAAAAAATGTCCCTTCAAATTTGAGAGCATGTGGTTTAGAGATGATAACTTTTTAAACTTAATTGAGAACTGGTGGAGAAGCTCTGTTTTATCTAGTTTGAAGATGTTTATTATCACAAGCAAGTTAAAGCTTATCAAAAGGAAGCTCTTAGAATGGAATAGGACTAATTTTGGAAATATTTTCGATAAAAAACACCTAATAGAAAATGATCTTAAGAATGTTAACATTGAGGTTCTTGAGAAGGGGATGGATGAACATCTCTTCCTCAAAGAAAAGGCTCTACTCTCTAAGTATGAAAAGACACTCTCAAATGAAGAGATCTTTTGGAAACAAAAATCGAGGGAGACTTGGTTGAGTGATGGGGACCAAAATACTAAGTTTTTCCACAATAGTACTAAGCAGAGGCGATGGCTCAATCGAATTTCTAAAATTAATAAGAATTGTCAGGGTTCCATCCTATCTAAATCGGATGATGTTGCCTCTGAGGCAGCAAGGTTTTTTGATAAAATCTTAAACAATATTGAAGGATCCAACCTCAAAGGCCAACTCAATATTATCAAGAATCTTCCAAAACTCATTAACGATGACCACAACAAAATATTGTCAAAGAAATTCTCTGAGGAAGAGGTTAAATCTATCCTTATGAAGATGAATCCTGACAAGGCCCCGGGCCCAGATGGCTTCCCCACTAGCTTTTTCCAAAAATGTTGGGGTTTTATGGGGATAGAGATCACGGATGCCTTAGAAGGTATTAGGAACTCTGGTAAGATTCTGTAGTACCCCTTCTCGATCAAACTTATTAGACTTATATTTTGTTGCAGTTTACTTTTCAGTTGATGCATTATTGCTAAACATTGTTCAGACATATTGGATATTATTTCATATTTATCTAGATATGAGATGTATGAGTTATTTTAAGTATTTCAGTACTTGTGATTGTAGCATTTATGGATTATTGCATGGTACTGACACTTTACTTTATCTATGTGATGTGTCATATATATGTTGTGTGTTTGCGATTGTATTGGATGTAAGGGGATGATTTTCCTTCACTCACTTCGGTGAAACAGGGAACGTCGTGATTCTCCTTCATCGGTGTGTGTGTCGTGTACTCTATATTTATATATATGCATGTGTGATTCGATGATGCAGGATATTGTAGGTACAATTATCGGCTAGGTATGGGGTATCGTCTCCACCTAGCTTCACAGGTCTGAGCATGCCTTATATGTCCGATGGGAGTGGAGGAGATAGTTGTTCACCCTAATTCTTACCCTCAGTCTACTCTTGTGAGTGTTGTCAGTCAATCATCTATTCCTTTTGTTTGCCCTTCGAGTCTTCTTGTATTTCCTCGGTTTGTGTGCCATAGTCATTTGATTATTTATTTAAGTCATCATTTCATTGTTGGTATAAGTAATTTATACATTATTATGCCTTTATGTCTTGAACTTAGATTATTTAGTTAATTTATTAGATTTAAATCTATAGTTGTTTTATTTTGGAAAAGTAACCATGCTTAAATCAAATGGAAAAAATAAAATAAAGAAAGTTAATTCTATTGCTTTTAGATTAAAAGAAAAATAAAAATAGAGTTAAATTATTGATTTTCACTTTTGTTGAAAAGTTAATTAAATTTCATTATGGGAGAAATGTATTTTTTTTCAAAATAAGGAAATTTCCATTTACTTTGGAAGGAAAATAGAAAAAGTCATTTTGTTTATTAAATGTTTTTCATGAGAAAAATATTTCAACCTAAAAGCTTAGGTTAAAATATTTTCCCTATTTATCCCTAAGAATATTTTTGAAAGAGAGGCTTGTTTTTGGAAGAAAATGCTTATTTTTGGGAGGAGGAAAATTCTGGAAAAATTGTTTTGAAAGGAAGATTTTGGTTTTGGTCTGGTAATTTGTTGAAGGATAGAAGCTCACAAATTTCTTCCAAGAAGCTCCACAGGTTGGATGGTTTCTACTTTGTGGTTTTAAAAATATATGCTTCTTTCCCTTCTTCTGGGTGTTGTTAAAAGTTTGATTAAATGAGTGTTGTGTTATGGATTTTGTTTGCTATGAGGTTTATGAAAAAATCCCAATCAATTTTGTTATTAAAATGCAATTTCAATCTCTCCCAAATCAATTTCATGAAAAGTTTTGGTTTAAAAATCCATTCTTCATTTTGATTATGCAAAGGATTTCATTTCCTGTTGATTGTAGCTTTTAATTTTTGTGATTTTGGGTAGAGTCATGCTGGCAAAATTTTGCCAAGAAATTCCCCTCATGTCTTCAATTGTAGAAAAAAAAAAATCTTCCTAGTAATTTCCAAAATTGGGGAAAAATTCTGAGTTAAATTCTCCTTGTTCTATTCTTGTTTTGGCAAAAATTCCAATTGGGGGATGGCAAACAATTTATTTCCTAGCCAATTTGAATTTGGGAATGAATTTGTTTGTTTTGGGAAACTAATTCTTATCTCTGTTTTGTCTTAGAGATTT
This sequence comes from Cryptomeria japonica, assembly GCF_030272615.1. Taxonomy (NCBI): domain Eukaryota; kingdom Viridiplantae; phylum Streptophyta; class Pinopsida; order Cupressales; family Cupressaceae; genus Cryptomeria; species Cryptomeria japonica. The sequence continues at coordinate 474,422,524 of NC_081412.1, forward strand.
CTCTTGCTAGTAAAATTTCATTCCCAGTTATAAAGATTTGATTTATCAATTTTGTTCTATTTTCAAAAAAAAAAATTAATTGAAGTTGTTTTCTTATACTCTGGTATCTTAGAGTGGGCTTTTATCAGAGATTTTTATCTCTGTCAATTCATGGAACATGAATTGAGTTTATAAAAAAAGAAATTTAAATTAAATTGGTGAAGGAAAAAAAAAATTTAATAACAAATTTTGGTTGAGGGCGGTGGTGGGGAGCTAGGCTCAACCCAGCCACGCACCCCCTTTGGCAGCTCGTTGCTCCCCCTAGTCATGGATTAGCAGCAGCGCTGCCACCCCATGTATGAGGCTAGCAGCAGTGCTACTACCTCATACATGGGGTAGCAGGTGCTGCTACCATGTGTATGGGGTAGCAGCAGCTGCTACCACATACACACGGTAGCAGGCTGTAGCTGCAGCAGTGGGCCATGGGCCCCACCGCTCCCTGCCTTGTTTCATTTTATTTTTATTTTTAATTTTTTAGTTTTTAAAAAAAATATATAAATGTTTAAAATTATAAATGTTAAAAAAAATGTTAATTAATATAAATATTAATTAATAATATATATAAATATATATATATATATATATATATATATTTGTAGACGTATAAAAATGACCATATTCCTAAATGAATATTTTATGTTCATTTCTCTATTTAATTAAATCCAATTTAATTAAATTACCCACATTCCTCTATTTAAGTAAGTAAATTACTCAATTAAATTCACTATACCCATTTAATGAATAAATCAATTTATTCAATTAAATCCCCCCTATCCACTTTTAATTAAATTCAAATTTAATAAAATAGTTATCCTAAATTGAATAAATCTAATTTATTTAATTTCCCCAAATTACCACCAAATTGAATTAAATTAACTTTATTTCAATTAAATCCTGTTATCCCTCCATCCACTTGCATTTTCCTACATCTCCCACTTGCATCCTAAAACCTATTTCTAATCCCTTCTAGACTCTTCTAATCGCTTCTAATTAGCCTAACCCATCTTCTAAACTTTGTCACATCCCTAAGCAAAGGGAAGTCACTTCTCAAACCCTTAAAGTCTTTGATAACCATTAAAGGCTTCAAATCTTCAACCACTTAATATCCCCAAAGTCTCCCAAACGATTAATGGTTAATTCAACCCTCTTACATGGTTAGAGACTTTTTGCCTAACTTAACCTTCATCCAACCCAAGGGTCTCTTCAAGCATTTACTGCTTTGACCATGGTTATTCCTTAATCATTTGCACAAGAGTTTATCCTTGGATTAACCCTTAATCCAATGGGTAATCTTAACTTAAGCTTGACCCTTACCCTCTAGATAACCATAAGGTCTTCTCAGGCATTTAATGCCTCCAACCCCTTCTCTCAACCCAACCCTATGTTGACACTTGTCACCATTTCATTGGTGCCAATTGCTAACATGGATTCCCAACTTTCAAACTCAACCCTTGATCAACTCTTTCAATCCTGACCATCCATTGCCCTGTTTTTGCTATAAATAGAGCCCTCATTCCTCCATTTTCATAGATCATCCAAGTTTGTAGTATCATACTTATGCTCAAATACATTCAAGATTTCATTTCATATATACTCATCATTTAGCCTCTCTTTTAACTAGGAATTAGTCTAAATATGCATGTTTAGAATACTTTCTTTATCATTTAGCTCAATCATAGACTAATATATCATGTTAGGATAGTATTTATACTAACCTTGTCATCTTATAGTTAGTTTATTGCATTTCTAGAATCATGCATATCTTAGGATGCATCTCATATTAAAACCAACAAAAAGCATCCCTCGTTCTTGCATTTGCCATCCCTAAACCATTTTGCTCAGTGATCTGAGAGCAAAAACATTGGTTTGAGGGACTATGTAAGATAGAGAACCATGGGACCAACCTTGGGAAGCTGAGTGATACTTCATTACTCCATAGCTTGCACCAAGAAGTCTTGTGGGTGTGTGAGCAAGGCTCCCTAGAGCTCTGTTTTTCGCATATTGAGTTCTATCGACCCGCTTTTCCCGCATACAATATTATTTTGAGTTATTAGTTTATACTTATAAATTTTGGAAAATAAATGGGTTTAGCAAATTTTTGGATATAAATGCATTTTTTTAAAATTAGATATTATATTTTAATATAATATAGTCATATAATATTATATTCATTAAATATATATTATATTGAGATTATTTTATATTATTATATATATATATGTAAAATTGGAATTAAATATAGATTATGGCTTTAGTCAATTTGGGTAAATTATAATTTAATCATAATCAAATGATTGGAGAATTAAATTTTAAATGTGGTTTCAATTAATCTTATTAGACATGCGGCTTCATCATTTCCTTATGTTAAAATAGATGTGATTTCTTTATTTCAAGAAATCTTTATTGCAAGTATTTTATGTTGTCGTCTGCTTAAAGAAAAGATTGCCTATTTAGGATCTTGTGTTAATAATAATTGGAGTCAAGTTTAAATGTCGTTGCAATTTTGGTGAGTTTTCATTATGTCGTATGAAGTTTACTCCCTTAGTCAGGTGTTGTTGTTTTAAACCGGTGGATGTGTGCCATTGTGTGTCATGTTTCCAAATGGTTAATCCTGGGTTAGTGATTGTGAACCCTTCACCTATGTTATGTCAGGATTATTTATGGTTGTTAGTTTCACCATAGAGTTCTCATAGAGAGGTACCTTTCCTGTTAGTGTCCTAGGAGAGAGAAAAGATTTCGAGCGGGGGCCGCACCTGAAGTGGATGGTAGGATAACCCCTTGGAAGTTAGATAATAAGTGATAACCTAACAATTGATTAGGGGGTGGGTAGTTATTAAATTAATTAAGATATTGTACCCCGCACACGGTTGAGTGCTTGTATAGGCTCAAGGTGTGTGGGAAGGCCTAGAATGGCATACCTACTACCTTGTCTTCACAAAAGGTGGGTAGGGTCCGCATGATGCTTAGATGGAGCCGGGGGTTCGGGAGAGGTTACTAGGATAACCCAAGATGGGGGTCAGGATTTATGGAGACCTACCTAGGGCAACCATCTTAAGCCATGTGATGACACTCTCTCTTTAGGGTCACTAGTGTTTTGTGAGTTGAGTCACTTGAGTTCTGCGGAGTCATGTGTACTATTGTACTTGTCTTATTGCTTGCTTGAGTGTCTTCTGCTATCTCCTAGCACGGTGGGGTGGTTCCATTATGGGATCACATGGTCGGGTGGTAGTGCCACTTCCCAATAGTTATCTTGGTTCTTACCTTCTTGTGAGGATCGGCTTCGCTAGTGGTTCTTGGTTCGTGACTCTTGTATCAGCTTATGTTCGAGATTTTTGTACAATTGTGACCATGTGGTCATTGCATTATTAAACTTTGTAACCTTGGCGTTGTAACCTATGTTCTTTATTTGTTCTATTGAAGCCATGTAATTTATGGAATGTTTTAATTTAAAGTTCAATGGGATGTATGTTATTTCAATTATCCTTCATCTTATGTATAAATGAATCATTGGAAGTATAAATATTGTAACTCTTTAAACCTATCTATTTGGAATCAGTTTTTGAGTTTGAGTTAGTTAATCGTAATTGAATTTCCCTAATTTAGATGGATAATTGGATTAACATTGTGATGTAGTTTTAATTTGAAGTAATCTTCATTGGTAACCCTTAGGATGTCATTGTTAGACTTCCACTTGTGTTATTATACGTGCAATGTTATAATGAAGGTAATTAATCTTTAAAAACCAAAATTTGTTGCACCCTTTAGTTTCCTTGTAGTGTGGTTTTCCTTTAGGGTTTCTGGCGGGGCATTACTAATTCTCAAAGAAATCAACAATACCTTCTTAGCTCTCATCCCCAAAAAAGAGAATCCTGAAAGCTTTAATGACTTCAAACCAATAGCCCTTTGCAACACTCTATACAAACTCTTAACTAAAACCCTAGCAACCAGACTCCAGAATCTTCTCCCCATTATCATTAGTGAAGAACAAACTAGCTTCGTAGAAGATAGATCAATCTATGATGGGGTTATTATAGCCCAAGAGGCCATTCATTTGGTCCAGCTCAATAGGGCCCCAAGTATGCTAGTCAAATTAG